>NC_043977.1:24935374-25535374 GCF_902148855.1 Sphaeramia orbicularis
GCCAAAACACCATTTATGAGAAACAGTCTCATTTTCCACACTCTCCACTTTGAGAGCAGCTATACTTAAAAATGCCATAATGGCTATAATAGCCATTCTCAAGGGAACGTAAAATCTGGGCCGGCAAATTTGTCAAAAGTGCATGTGTTTACTTATCTAACAAGGGAAACTTACCCTCTGTCAGCTAATATCTGGTGATTTCAGCTCAGTAGTGATTATATGAAAGGAGCCGAGGCACTTGTATTAAATGACAGCGAGAGTCAATGATGTCCATAATGGCTTGTAATTTCTTAATGTGCATTTGGGGAGAAGAAACAGGCTAAATATATGAGTATGATTTGTGATGTTTTAATTAAACGTTGAGAGAGAATTACTAGATGCAAGTTTATTAATAGGCAGAAAACACAACCTACAGGCCTGCAGCAGCCAAACTCAACCCGAGCTTCATAAGACAGGCTCCAAATAAAAAGACAAAGGTTGGGGCTCTGTGGCGGCCTACGGATTTAAGGCGCCAACCATGTAATCACACTGTCCCCCAGTTGGGAGTCTGGCTAGGGACTGTTGTTGTCATTCTCCATCCATATCCATTCTCATTTCCTGTCAGTTCTCTAATGTTTGCTCTCTAACAAAGCCATTAATTGTCAGAAAAAAAAAAAAAGAAAAATGTATAGGGAGAAGGAAGACATGGATGAATAAAATGGAGTCTTGGGAGAGGTAATTAAAAGAGAGCCCTTCTGGCAAAATGGAAACATAACAACAAAGGTAGGACAGTTTCAATTAAAGAAGGAAAATAATTATATACATTTTAAAAGTAAGCAGCCAGAGTGATATTTTGATTAATAACCTAGAAAATAGTTGTGTCTACTGCTAAAAATAAATGAATTAATACAACTACAAAAGCACTCAGAGAGCGCAGACCTCCACCAAGGTTGACCACCCCACCCCCCCCGCAATCACCACCAAATGTTATCATTTGTTCCTTGTGCCATTACCAACATTTCCTGAACATTTTATCCAAATCCGTTGCTAACAGACAAACACCCCCCCACCCCCATCACCACCAAAATTTAATAATTTGTTCCTTGTGGCAGTATCAACATTTCCTGAAAATTTCATCAAAATCCGTCCATAACTTTTTTGAGTTATCGAGCTCACAGACAGACAAACAAAAAATCCCCCATCCCCACCCTACCCCGATCATCATCAAAATTTAATAATTTGTTCCTTGTGGCAGCATCAACATTTCCTGAAAATTTAATCAAAATCCCTCCATAACTTTTTAGAGTTATCATGCTAACAGACAGACAAACAAACAATAAAATCCCCCATCCCCACCCCACTCCGATCACCACCAAAATGTAATAATTTGTTCCATGTGCCAGTATCAACATCTCCGGAAAATTTCATGAAAATCTGTCCACAACTTTTTGAGTTATCTTGCTAACAGACAAACAAACAGACAGACAGACAGACAGACAGACAGACAAACCCTGATGAAAACTAATAGTGAAGGTAAAATGGCAAAGGTAAAAACAAACAAAAAAAACTTATTTCATGATCTTATGTAGTGAATAAATAAATAAACAAATCATCTAATCAATAATATCCCAAATGTTATATTGATACAAGCAAAATCCTATAATTGTCATTCCAGATTCTTATATCAGTGTGATATGAATAGGTTTTGCTATTGGTCAGCAGAAATGAACAGTATGAAAAAGTCACGGTGTTTTTCAGGAAGTGTTTTTCAGTTCTTACAGTTTTTTGATACGTTCAGCATAACAATTAGTGATTAGAAATGGAAAAACTAACAGATGAATCTGTAACGAAAGTAAACCTCATTGATTCTAACTCTTAAGCGAATATATGATTGATGAGAACAAGGCGCTTAGAACAAAGAGCAATACAAAAAATCTATGTTTTTTGTTGATTTTTACAAACACAGGGAGGAGTAGGTTAATAACTACTCTATCTTTTAGGCACAAAGCTTACGGGTGTCCCTTTATGATTGGTATATCTGGTTCACTTATCTTTGTCCTTGTCAGCCCCTTCTCATCAATCTCATTAATCAACCATCCCCACTTTCTACAAAACAACTCAAACACACCCTGAGGTTTGATTGATCTGCTGTTGATTCAGTAACAGGCTCACCGTCCTTAAAGGGAACGCAATCATGATGATAACCAGCGGCAACAAAGACCTTGCAACAGACACACAACTAATTAGATCATAAAACAACTGCAAGAAATACTGCTGGCGAAACAGTTAAAGCACAACATCAGCCGCTGTGTTGCAGAAGCGTCATCTGCTACTGAAATATTAAGAGTTATGGAAATGCAACTGCTCAAACAAGAAGGCTGTGCTGACAGATAGAAATTGTGATTCGCTGCAGAGCAAAATCTGTCTAACTATTGTGTGAAATGAAACCAGTCAGGCTGGAGTAGGTTAAAGCCCCAGTAAACAGCAGTGAAAAGAACTGAACTGGCTCTTTGTAAGTGCTCATTGGTACCTCTTTTGTCCTGCTTCTGGTCTTGGTTTTCTTCTGATGGAGTTTCCATGGTTGTTTTTCTCCCATTCAACAAAAATGCTTCCTTTCAGCAAATACTCTCTTCCTCCCAACCCTTACTCTCTCCTCTCTTGCTCACTCATTTGCTCCCTCTTCTTCCTGCACGTTTCTGCTCTTTCTCTCCCACTCTCTCTCTCTTTCTCTCTCTCCTCCTCTGTCCTCTACATTTGCTCATTACTTGCCATTCAACCTCCAGAAATTACACTGTATATCACAGATCCTTCTCAAAATGCAGAGGCCTTAGACTATAGCCAAGACTTTTATGAGTTTACCCCAGGCATATCAGTTGAAAATCGACAAACATGTGACTTTTTTTTTTTAGTTTGGCTCAAATTAATTTGTCCCTCTAACGACACACAAATCCTCAATGTCCTCAAAACGTTCCCTGCTCTCAGACGTTCCTCTCTCACAGTGAAGTGGCAGCATGAATAGCAATTCAAGGGAAGCTACCTGTTGAGAAGAGGCTTGATACACTGGAGAGGGGGGGTTGCAGATGGGAAAGTAGGGACCTCGACTTTAATTGACTGAGGCTGTGGCAGAAAGCCTAAAGGCACACAACTTTTCTCCATTTCCCATCTGACCACAGTTCAAAGTGTGTGTGGTGTGTCTGCTGTGATGTAGGGCTGAACGCTTCATCTTCTGATTTTGCACCATATGCCCTCGTCTCCGGCAGCATACATTAGCAACCTCTGACCGCTGTCTTCCCTCCATCTGGTCGCTTCTAACGCACATGAAAAGGACACAGGAAAGAAAACCAGATCTACATTTCCACTACAGGCACACAACAGAACGTCCTCTGGGCTGATGCAAACAACAGAGGAAGCAGCATGTGAAAATGGGAGAAGCAGAGAATGAGGAGGGTAAGAAACTTGAGCAAATTTAAAAAGGGGCTACAAGGGGGTTGACAAAGGAGCTATGAAACGTGAGAAGACGAGAAAATCAAAGAGGATGATTCAGTGAGAAACAACTTGTTAAAAATAACAGACAGGGGAAGATGGATGGTGAGACATGACCAGAGACACAGACAGTGAAGGAGACAGGGAAGAAGATCTTGGCTGTGTTTGTTTGGCAACAGCGGGCCAAGCAGCCCCAGGGGCATGCTAATGAGAGAAAGGCCTTTCAGCGGCGGGGGTGTGTGTGTGTGTGTGTGTGGGGTGGGGGGGGGCCCTGCAGGAGCGGAGTTGGAGTGGGGTCTTCTCACGGATACCAGACCTCAGAGAGGAGGGGCATCAGCAGGGGAGGGGAGCCTCAGGGGTCAGGGAAGTGAACTTAGCGGGGATCCCACAACAACAAATGCCGCACTAATCTTCAAGCTTTTTCACCGTCAGCCGTGTAAAACTCCAGGAAAACTGACATCATCTTTGTGAAGTGGAGAACTGACACCTCAACCCCTATGAAGATCACGGACAGCTCTTTGAACTCAGATCTGATGTCACTGCGTTTGTGACTCTCATAAATTTAACGAAGAAGTTAACATTAAGATGCAAAGTTATGAACCAAATATGTCCAACCTAACCATTAAACCAGATCCTTACTAAGTAGAACTAAAAACAAAACCATCCGGAGAGCCATCTGCAAGCTTTTAGAAACTGCACGGACAACAAAATGTTCGAGTTTATAGCACTCATGTAAAAGGAAATGCCAAACATGTGACTGGGTCTGGTCAAATGGTATTTTAGGACCAACTCAAAAGTATTCTACATTCTTGTACTAAAAAAAAAAAAAACACACATTTTGGATTGAAATGATGACAAATGTGGCCCATAATTATATTTTTCTTGGTGTAAAGATCAAATCATAATTAATGTTACTATTATTTAAGTCATTTGTAAAGGAATTAAAAAAGTTTACCCACTATGTACATGAAAAGGTTTAATGACTTGGTGAATTTTCCACTAGTGAACTAACAGGCTTGTATAATCCATCCAGTGCACATGTACACACACATACACACACAAGTGTAACTGCTGCAAGTCTCTTAGTTCTTATACTGTGATTAGGTAATACAGTCTCTCTTCTTACTCTTATAAATCCTTCATCAATCTCTTTAACTCAGAGTAGGTCTAGCAAATGTGAAGGAATAGTCAGTGTGAGCCGTCACTCAAATGCAGACAGTTTACCTCATTTGACAATAAATATTGCAAAACTCAAAGCACACCATAATTCCATGCAATAAATTAGAGCTGCAACCGATTAATCGACTCAAAGTGATCCAAAAAAATCATTCAACCACAATTCTCCTGAATCAAAGCTTTGTTTCCTTCATTTCTCTGCTGTTAAACATTGGTTCCACTGTTGTGTTTCACACGGACGCTTATTGTGACGCACAAAGAAGCTTCAATTCAGAAAAATTGCAATAGAATATCTCCCTTCAATCAATTCGAGTCGATTAATCGAATCGGGACTTTTTGCCTCAAGCGCTAGTCGATTAATCGGTTGCAGCTCTACAACAAATTACATTGTCTTTCACCATCTTTGCCTGTTTGCTACAGCTGTGCATGAAACATTGTGTACATGTTAGGGCTGCATGATTCTGGCAAAAATGTGAACCACTATTTTTTTGCTTAGAATTGAGATCACGATTCTCTGGCACAATTTTTGTATTTTTTTTCACAAAATGTTTATTGCACCGCAGTCAAGGAAAATGGGTTCTTTTAGCTCTGATTCACGTCTTTCATATCACTCCACAAGTAGTCCGGTCACTTTTGGTCCCGGTTGCTAAGCAACATCAGTTACTCTGAAAGTTTGCAGCACACAATGGAATTTTTTTAATATGAAACTTTTGGAGTGGGCGAAGTTTTTGATTCTTGGTTAAAGGCCGAGTTATCCTCTCTGGCAAAGACAAGAAAAGAACAGCACAGAGGTCACAGAGGTGAAAGTGAAAAGACACTTGGATCCGGACGACAGAAAAGAAGACCGACATGAGATTAACACCGCCGAATGCAAACCTTTATTGGGCACGAGTTCGGGTGGGTGACTCGCCACTACCACTGGCGTTTTCATCCATTTCGCTCTCTTTATCGCAGATGTTCCTCCGCTGTAATTCACTCTTTCCTCACTCAACTGCAGCTGACAGCAGCAGGCTCACGTGTTGTAAAGACGCTTTATCATTGGTTGGGGGAGGCATTTGTTTGTAATGCAGCCCGTGAAATAAAATGCTTAAATGAGATCACGTACATGTGTGAATCGAGATCGCGATTTTTTAACAATTAATGGTGCAGCCCTAGTACATGTACACTCTTCCGCCAAGGCTTTATCTGGCAAGGTTTGGAAAAACGGAAAAAAAAAAAAAAGATCTGAGCTGTTTTCCGGATTTGCCCAAAATAGTTCCTCCTTGACCCATTCCATATCCTTCCATTAAGTTTCATGAGTCTCAGTGCAGTAGTTTTGTTATAATGAACAAGAATAGATACAGGCAAATGCATGACCTACTTGGCAGAGGTTATTAAAGTACAGAAACTAAACAATGCAGTATGAAGGGCCTGTAAAACCAAAACAATGACCTAAAAGTACAGCTGCAGAGTGCACCCTTGGAAATATAATAAAAGTTTATTATTTGGTGGATCCTTAACTGTAACATAGCGACAACCGTTTATGAAAAGTGGTATCGACAGAATGAAGAGAGAAAAAGTATTCCAAACACATGAGGAGCAAATGGTTAATTAAAATCAGCTTTGTAGAAATACCGTGACAGGCTGAGTGGCTGGGAACACTCGTGTGAATGTGGGAGGCATTGCATGAGTGCAGTGTGCTCAGCTCCAGTGTTGCGACAGCGCCACTCCCCTACTTGAGGACACAATCTGAATGATGATGAAGCTCATACAAATGGAGGAGGCTTCATTGTGGGTCAACCTTTACGCTGTGAGACTGGGGCCCTGAATGCCCCTCAATGTTCAGTCACCCGTGAAGACCTGCACCCTGCTTGGCACTTAGAGAGGACGGATTTCTCAGGGAGGCAGGACTGAAATCGGGCCTGTGCACTTCACGTACACCCACACACCACAGCCTGAGAAAGCAGCTTCGACAGACCAGAGCTGAAGAGGACACAGCAGGCCGAAAGGGTGTGTGAGGGAAAAGAGGAGTGCAAACTACTCATCGACATGTTCTATCACAAATAAAACATCACATCCTTCTCCATGCATTAAACAACGATTTCTAGCATATCATAGCATGAGAAAGTTGGTTCTGGCTATTTACTGCATTGACTGCACTGGCTTATGTACAGTACTATTATGGCCTTACTGACCCAGTTTCATTGGTCAATCTGCTGTGTATGTCTGCCTTCATGTTAGGCATAATGAAAGTAATTGATTCGACCACAAACCCATTACACAGATCCATTCACATGCTGACCCATTTTTGTCCGAGAGTCAAAACCACCATATATTCGTTGTGAGTTTGCATATGTTTCAGCATATAGTTCGAACCGCTGAAAACATACAGCAGATCAAAGCTCATGTCTCCAACACCACCTTTTTAACTGCAACAAATGCTGCTGTTCAGGAGTCAAGCAAACTGTACATGAAGGCTCTGGGTTTAATTCTTAAGAAAAAGAAAAAAAATATCTCTCTTCCATGGAAAAAATGACTCTACTACTGAAACTTAACTGTCCTTGTTCATTATAGTAAGATGTGCACAGTGAGAAGGAAAAAAATCACAACAGGCCTCGTTCTGAATCTGTCAGTAAGTGGTATTTCTCCAGTCTGATTGGAAACCTCATGTCAAGTAATGATGCTTAATGTAATACTTTTACTTGAACGCCTTTGATATTGATCTTTTTGGAGGATAGTTGGAATGTTAAAACCACAAAGAATGAATAGATATTACACCATAAATGATTGTACTCCTCTTCTTACAGACATGCTGGGGCACAGATAAAGGAGGGGGGGGGGGGGTAAACATGACAAATTCATGGGGCCCAGCATTTGTGGGGGGCCCATAGATCAGTGGAGGGGGTCCAGTGGATACAGGCTAAAAGTTGTTAAAATTTCGTGTAACAGAGGCATAGAATTCAGGAGTCGGACATTGAATGTATGTTAAGTTTCAGTTTCGTTTTCACGCTAGCACAAGTGGCGTTATGTATGGACCCCCCCCCTTCTCTGACAGATCGACAAGATACTGAATTTTATGAAAGGGTCCACAATGTTTACCTTCCATGGCGCCCACAATTGGTAGTGGCGCCCCTGCAGACATGCATAGTCAAATAGATTTTTACCAGTGAGGAGATTTAATTTTTCAACCCCTTAGACATTGCTCCACTGACCTGTAATCACACTACCTCAAAAACCAAAGTCTGCATCCATTTGTGGTGCACCATCATTTACCCTCAGACAAAAACATTGTCCACTGAAGAACTACACCACAAGAGGAAAGATACTTAAACATTTCTAACCTCTCATTGGAAGAAGCAGGAAACCTTTGCTATTAAATGTCAACCGTTTCTAATAAAGATATACTGTCTTGGCATTTTTTCCATTGTGAAATTTCCAGATTGAAATTTTCGCTCCTGTGTAATTATGAGTGCTTGACCAAACAATGCCCAAGGTATCTGACTCAGCACTGCTCTAATTGCATGTTTGTGTTACTATCGTGTTAGGTCTGGAATTGGAGCAACATTCATGGATGCCTGGCAGCCATGTTTTTCCTCTAAAAATGACTTCACAGCCCTGACTCTCTGGCACTTCCACAGCCACTGTGGTTTTGGCTGAAGTGTGCTGTAAGGCGAGTGAGACACCCAGATGCTTCACATTATCCAGTCTTTCTGGTTTACAATAACTTGGAAACTGCCACCATGGCTTGGCTGGTGAAAAACCCAATGCAATATCAAAACCTAAAAAACAAAGAATTTCATAATTTCATTCTGGAGTCAAAGGAGCGATTCTGTGCCAGGAGACAGAAACATAAACCTAGAAGAGACAAAAAGAGGTGGACATAGGAGGGGTTTATAGTAGCTGGACCCCATAAACCCTCATATAGACTAGGGCATCTGGCTTTTTATAGAAAACAAAAGATCCAGTGGTCTTTGAATGACTGTTTTTCCTAAAGTGTAAAAAAGCAGATACTAAACCTCTTAATGATCACTCTGGTTTGGAAGATACTGTGCTGCCTTTGCTTTCTGCCACACTTTTATTATGGAGCCAATGAACTATCCAAGAGGCACTGTAAGCACACAAACACCTCCTCATTATCCAGTAAGAATAAAGCTTCATAAAAACATACTGTCTTTTCTCTCTTCTGCAGATGCCCTAAATAGTAAAAGGCCCAATCCTTTTTTTTTTTTTTTTTTTTAAACACATAATAACATAAAGAAGAGAATACCCTCCATGTTGCATAAAATACCACCTACTGCTGTGGTTCTCAGTCGCTTTTCCATTGACCCTCAAATTGCGTGAATATAACTTAGGCATAAAAATTTGCCTAATGAAAAAACAACAATTTCACCAAACCTCTTGTTTTTCGATAAAAAGTTTTTGCAATGGTAAGAGGTGGTTTTTCAGGTGTAGCGAAATTGGTATATCAAGCAAAACTGCAATGGAAATACCTTTTTCCACAACTAGAGTCACGTGAATTAAAAAAAAACGGATGTTGATGGATGTTACAAAAAGTGAAGAAGAAGGGTTTTAAAAGAAACATGGTGCAGTATGTGTGGACACACCAAGAAACTGAATCATTTCTTAATTTAGTACGGGACAGAGGGGTAACATATAATAATAATGAATATATCTGTAAATCAACGTGATAGTTATGCTTGTCGCCATGTTTATAGAATGACTTCTCGTGTCATCTCGAAATAAATAAACAAATCATCGCCTTTGTGATTTAATGGAAAAACCGACATCACACATTTCTGTTTTTTCGATGTTTAGTAAGTATCGGTAAAGTTTTGCACAGATGTCCAATGGAAAAGCCACAAGTGTTTAATGTCACTCACACTGGCCCCATGTGGAGTAAATAATCCGACTTCAACTGTCCACTCTTTCTCAGTTTCTCCATTTCACACACATTATCTGCCTACTGCACTCGCCCTCATCATTTTGACACAGATCACGTCCAAAAGCCATTGGAAACATATGATGGGCCATTAAACTGCCCTGAGATTACACATAAATCCCAACAGTACTTCCATAGGTGTTGTTAATCCTTTAAATACAATGTCTCTCATCGTAAGCTATTTTATATTTAGCTCTGCACAAAGACCACAGAGTTGCCTTTTATAACTGAGTGACAGGACAGCAGTCAATTTTAAGTCGGGTGTTAGCCTATCTTTTATTCCAGATATGCTTGTTAATCCAATTATTAGTATTCTGCTGGCAAAAGAAGGGACAGAAGTATATTGCGATTATTGCCTGCATGAAAGCTGCATCAAAATGGTAAAATTGTTTAAAATTTACCACAAAGGCTCATGATTTAATTGACGGAATTAAACGAAGACAAAATGAAATTCTCTTAAATCCCTGAATATATACTTAATGTTAGCAAGGATGAGAAACAAAGTGAAAAAATGCTACAGATTGCAAGGGTCTCCACTCCATAAAGACCTCACACGTCAGCTGCTGCAACACCAAATGTCACTGGTGGGTTTTTTCATTTTCCTACTTGTTGCACAGGGCATAAGCATGCGAACACACACACATAACACACAATAGAGATATAATGAAGCGCAGAGATGTGGAGACAGCAGACGAGACTCTCCAGCTAAGAGCTTCCCATGAACACCCCCCACCCTCCACTGTGTCTCTCCCAGCTGCTGGTATCACTCCCCCTGCGTCGCCCCCCCCGGCCCTATTGTCCTCCGGCTCATGCTGCCAACCTCTCACCTCTGACCCAAGACTCTACCCTTTTCAAACCCTGCAGCACTGCTCCCCTACCCCCAATTAGATATAGGAGAAACCCTGTCCATTCAGCCCCAGCCGGTGCTGCTCCACTAGCCAGCCAGCCAGATCCCACCATGTCAGGATTCATGGTCAGCACTATGACAACAGAGCAGCCAAGACACAGATCATTTTAATGCCATTGTTCCATAAGGAGTTCCTCCTGTGTCTCAAAGCCCAGCATCCTGGGCCTGGATCCTGAAAGGACAGAGAGTCGGCTGTAACCTGAACCTGACACTTTCACCCCTGCAGAGGACCGCTAGTTCACAGATTCACGATGGACGCCATTCAGACTACCGTAAGTGTGCAACAATAGGTGGAAAATACAGATAGCTGGAGCCTAATCTCCAGTAAATCGTATACTCCACCCCGGTTGGCCTCTGCTAGAGTAGGTCAATCCATTACTTTATTGCTTTAAGCACTAATAGGCAGCTCTCCAACACCAAAGACTGCACTGTCCTTTTATCCATGATGCCAGACAGCATATAGCTTCTACAATCTATTTATGGCAACATCAGATGTGTTGTGTCCCTACATCAGTTCCAGTGGGGAAAAAATGTACAATTTATTACAGTTCCATGTCAAAATCACTTATAATATGCTAAAATGTAAGCTCTCAACACACTGTACACAAACAATCCAACCCTACACCACACAGCAACAAGTTGGACACTTGAGGATCCCTGTGAACAAATCTACAGGCTTTCAAACAAAAACAAGACTATGTACAAGAAAACAGTATGACATAAAGTATATATATGATGATGACATTAACAAATGGAAACATTGATTTCAGTTGCAGAAACCCTGCTTTATGTGCCAGATGCTCCGCTCCTTCAAAATGAAACTCCATTTTTCAGCTGCAGCCACTCTATTGTTACAGTATTGTTTTCCCATAGAGAAGAGGTCAAAAGCTAAAATGACTTATGAGACGTCTCAGTGGTGTAGCTATAATATTCTTACAGCTAACTGATCTCTCCTCTGGTTTGTGTGTGGTTACAGGGTCAAACTGTTTTTCAGGCAGAAACATCTGGGATTTCCTTTCCCCTGTAGCTGCCGTAAGCTGGTATTTTTCTCCTTTCCCCTGTAGTGAACCAACAGTGTGCAAGTCATGCAACAGTGTGAAAAAAACTGTGTGCAAATGGTGAAAACATAATTACTGAAGGACTCTGTTAAGACTCAACAAATTCAGTGTATTTTTGAAATCCACAATTTGGCAATTTAGTCAAATTAAAATCCATCTTCTCGGTCCCCCAAACACTGTGTCTGTGAGGTAAACAAGTCTCCCCATACTCTCTCCCTCAGCTATTGGGTTTCCTGCAGCTGTCGTTTTAGAAAAGCTCAGCTATTGCAGATTTTCATCTGCTTGGCAGAAGTGCCGCTTCCTGCCTATCACGGCATTCTCTAGAGGATAATAAGCAGACAATGAAAACTCTCACTTGGAAATCTTTTCCTTGGGCAGGAAGATGATTACTGGCAGGAGAAAGAGTATGTCAACTGGCCTCTAACTCCGGCTTTACTGTGTCACATGAAGGACTATCACAACAACATGAGCAAGGATGAGTCATGTGGATTTCCTGCAACATCTAAGATGAGCAACGGTGAGGTACAAAGAAGTCACACAAGAGTTGCATCTGTGACAAAAAACATCTTTAATATCTTAGGGACAGGACTTAACACACAGTCAAGTCATGAGTTGGATATATGGGAATTCATTTAAATTCCGTCTAAATGCATCCTAGGGGTAGCATTTGGCTGCATCCAAATGGTCTCAGGCTGTCTGGCATGGCTCTTCATATGGTGAACATTTCTCACTGGTGCGCTGGGGTACCCCAGATGCTTTTGTCTTACGGTTGTTTAGCAGCTGCTTTAAGGACTGAGGACAAAGACCTATCTGTGGAGGGTTGAATACACTCAGTGGGCAAACAGCCAACAGCTCAATCCTACAGGCTCCCACAGTTGAAAAGCAGGCTAATGCATTCTGCTCTCACTCCCTACAGATGATCTTACAGGGAAATTAGCAAGAGGCCCCATTTTTTTCTTCCCAATTCACCTAACTACTTTAACATCTGAACTGCGGTCGCATGAAGCCTTTAAAAACGATCAAGTAACTGAATACCTTTTAAACAACCTGATCAGACTAATGTAAATACACATATTTACTCTCCTTCTGGAGCCTTGGACCACATCACACAATGTTTATCAGCTCAGTCTGGGTTCAGCTGTAGTGGGACAAGCAAGCAGCTGCAGCCCACAAAGACAGAGACATCTGCTGAACAGCCAGAAATGTCCCAAACATGGCCTGCTGAAAATGTCTTGGTTTATATCACGTTAAAATCATACTGTAATTGTTTCTGAAAGATGGTCTGCATCAAATCACCATTCTATACTTAATGAAGGGTATGAGTTGCATCTCAGTCCTTCATTTCCATTTCTATGTTGTCACACATTTTGCTTTTATCCAATAATTACTGCTCCTGAGATTGATTGCAATTGGCCATATTGTAGTTTCAATGATACTCTGATTGCTTGTTCAGATAATTAGATAATTGCATCTGCTTAATGTATGGGTATTAATGAATGTGCGTGAAGGGAGAGGTTTCATACAAACAAACCGACTATCTGACAGCCAACGAGTGCATCCTCTGCAGTGGGTTAAGTATTCAACACTGGATGCTGTCCCTTGACTCTAATTACCTGGCCCAAACTTTCAGCAGAGTACATCCAGCTGCACTGGCAGTAACAAACAGTCATTATTGACAACTTTTTAATCAATGTCCTCTGCTCATGAGAGTCTATCAAAGCATATGCGGTGTTCAGCCTTCAGAGTGCTATACTGTGGTTCACTGTAGATGGGAAATACTTCAGCGGGGCTCAATGTGTGATGAATGAGCGAGTGAATGCTCATCAGCTGCAGGGTCTTTTTAGCTTTCCCCAACCCATTATTTCCCACAGGCCTTCTGGAACAATCATCAGAGTGTGAACAAAACAGTGAGTGGAGGCTGCTGCTCACTGGCAAATATCACTTCTGTACTCTGCATACATCCACTGATGCCAGCATACAGATTATGCATATACTGCAGTTTAACTTGGGTAATAGACAGTATTTTCCATCATGCAAGATAAAGGCCGTATTGTGCCTTTAGCATATTTTACACAAAACCAGAGTTCAGCTTCCTGGTTACGTCTGAAAGGGTTTAGTCTTTTGCATATAGAGAGCATTTTTAGATATTCAACTGCCATCCTGTTTCTGACACGACACTGTGACTGTGACATCTCTCTAACAAGGGTGAACTTGCACCCACTTGCGCACACACAGTCACCCACACACACCCTCCCTGCATCCCCTCTGTTCAGCTGTGAATAGGCTTTTAGTAAAAGTGACGGCCGAGGCACATGCTTGATCAAGCATCCCCGCTCAGGAACTTCTATTCCTATCATTTCATGTCACAATACTCAATGGTTCTCTTTGTTGTCAGAGGAGTTATTAAGGTCAACAAATGAACATAACTAACCCCGGCAGACCTGCAATATTGGAGGGAATTAAAAAAAAAAAAAAAAGAAAAAGAAACAGAAGAAGAAGAAGTGCAGACGACAAAGCAAAGGATGAGAGGAAACCCCAATGCAGATAGGAGGGAGATTACAGAGATGACAAAGTGGAGCAGGAAGGAAAGCAGGAGATGAACTCTAGAGGTCTCCTTTTTAGAGCTGCAAAATGTACTGTATTGGTCTCATCTACTGTATAATTACCAGAGATGTTCGGTCATATCCTATGCCAAATGGAGAGAAGCCCAGAAATCATGTAACTATGACAGCAACTACCTCATTACCGAGGAAATTCAGTGTAATTAATGATTTCAAACCGAAGACGCAAAGCAATTTAGGAATTATTGATGTTACATAAAAATCTGGGATCAGTCGTAAAAGGTTAGCACAGATTTATTTGGACTTTATTTTGGAGTAAACAAAAGAATGCTTCCAACAGAAACTAAAACAAATAGTTTCACTTTGACTGTTTCTGCAAAAATTCTTGTCTCAATTCTTCTTTTTTTTCTTGACATCTCAGGGCCAGAATGTGATCATGACTCAACTAAAAAAAAAAGAGCAAAGTTATGAGACTCTGTTATTGCTCTGCCATCGAACAAACTGTTGATGATTCAGAAAGTACAAAAACATCTCTGCTGGCACAGCTTAAGCCCTCGTGGGTCTTTCCTCTCCTCGGACTCAGGATGCAGGGTCACAGTACATCCAGTCCACAGTGCGAGTCTGCGATAGTGACGACTGCTGATGTATGAGAGAAATAATCAGACACTTAACAGACATCCTAGTTCAGATGGATCAGGAATGCACAATATGAAAGAGCACACGCCGGCAAAAACCTCAGAGACACCTCGAACTCCTATGTGTGTGGTCAAAAGATTTTATCATCAGTGTTCCTTATTTTATTCATTCATTCTATAAACACCTTGTCATGACTTTCATACTTTAATAGCACGTTCAACACTGCATTTGTGATTAACCCACTATTTTTTTTTCATCCCTCAAAAACAGCCAAGTGACATTTTGATCTGGTTTGCATTCAGCCTTATTGACCTTTTTAAAAAAAAAAAGACCACCATGCTAAATAAAGAAGACTTTTGGCTAGAAGGTTCAAGAGTTTCCACAAAGAAAACAATCTTTCCTCTTTGCAATCAGGATCTGGCTCCCAGAAGAATAGACACAGTGTTCAAAGCCATGTCCATAATTTGCTGTATTTGATTAGATGTATCTCCAGTCATAAGACGGCCTCAAATGTTAAGCACATAATTAAATCGTCTCTGTAAAAACATAAAGTGAAGAGCTGGTTTATTTTCCACACTGTGAAGGGGAGAGCTTCTAAACTGTTTTTCCAAATGTGTCTCAAACACTGCCAATGAGTGTAGTAAAAAAAATGTGTTCTCTGCGTTTTGGGGGTTTAAGTCTGCTGCACCGATGAGAGATTTCAAAGTTGTTATGTGCTGTGATTTTGGGTTAAAATGAGTATAATCATGACAGGTTTGAGAAAAGCGTTTTCATCTTAAGGCTAAAATCATGTACCGTAATTGAACGCCTTAGAGTCAAAAACCACAGTATGATCCACGAGGAGGCCAATAGCAACCAAATATTGTTGGGTGGATATCCTAATAAACACTAAGAACTTCGGAAGATATTTGTGGAAAATGACTTGCTGTCTCCCTCTGATTTAAGTACCACAATGGACTGAGGCCAGGTGATCCTCCCACACTGCACACACACAGGCCAATGCAATGTTAAATCACTCACCAGAAGGACAGGGGAGAATCTCTCCGAAAAACATGTGGCCTCTCGGAAAGGTGAAGGTCACCGTAAAATCGAATCATCAGACATAAGTTATATAACCTCTGAATGACATCTTCACATCTCAATTTTCAGTTCCACACACAATCAGCTTCAAGACATCCTGTTTATTTTGGGCCGCACCGTTTCACGCACACGGTTCCTCTTAATCCTTTTTCTGTTTTCAAAGCTATTTCTCATGAAATACAGCAAATCACAGCAGAGCAATGAGATATTCATTTCTCTGACACAACAAAAGGTGATCTCTACAGCAACTAGAACTTTCCAAAATTAATCACCTTATTCATACTGGAAACAACAGTCTATACTATTATACCAAAAAAAAAAAAGGGCCATAGAAAGCATTTGAATCTAAAATGGACAACACACAAAGGTCAATGGCCATGCAGAGCAATAACCTCTATGAGACAGTGAAAGAGGGTCTGTGGGGAATTAGTTCACAAGGCATCCGCTCCAAAACTTGCAATTCAGTGAACTTCTCTCTACATTAAGAGCCACTGAAGTCGCACAAAGAGGCTGCTCCAAATTAGGAGCACAATGACGCCTCTGTGAGAGCTTCAGAGCGAATTAATGAGCATTGATACACATTCTCACACAGTGTTCTTCCCTGGCCTCAGCTGCACTACAGAAAACAACACAACCTACCAACAGCGACACAAAGTCATAAAAAGCATAAAGATTAGATTTATGAATCTGTTATGTTACTTTGATTCAGCCAGAGCATCTAATCCAAACATTAAGAGTGAGAGCTGTGTTATTGTTGTTGTTTTTTTTGTCCCTCTTGTGTACTATCCCATCTGGCTGACAGTTTCTGTTACAAAGTCCTTGAGCCGCTGAGAAGTTACTTAACACCCATGGCATGAGCACCTCACTCACTTCTCCCATGCATCCCCCTCTGGTTGAGCACAGATGGTCAACACTTGGGACTGATTTAAGGATGTCTCTGCTCAGCCCTTCAGATAGCAATTATAAACTCTGGCATGACACACCGGCTTCAGCTATGGAGCATCTGACTAATACAGTATGTTTTTCCAGTAACTTTTAATCAGTCTTTACCAGAAATGTTACAAACCAGCACAAAATCCTCTTTTTTTTTTTTTTTGCAGCTGATACAAACTTTGATCCACTCATATATGATCAATCACTGCACATCATCCATAATCAATCACAACTGATGATTATATTCCAATTACAATGGCTGATTGGAGGCAGCTGTAACAGAAATAGTAGAAGCAGCAAGTTGATCTAGACTTAACACCTCCACACTTGCACATAGTTGCGGCTGACTGCAGGAATCCTGATAGACTTAATCTCTCTAATCGCTTTCCTCAAGTTGCTTCAGCAGGCTCTGCTCTAATGCCGATTCTCATGAAACCGGGTCAGGTAAACAGCCTACTCCTGCAGCTCTGTTATCTGTTCTGTTTTAGTTTGTGTTAAAAGTCAGCTGAGGATCCATCAAGTTTGAGCAACAATAACAAAGCGTAAAACATCCGAAGATCACATCCAGAAAAAAAAAAAAAAAAAGCAGTGTTAGAGTCGAGAGTTTGTAGTTTGTAACTTACCCATGTTTTTTTTTGTTTGTTTTTCTTTTGTAAGTTTCCAAAAGCGTCCGAAGTTTCAGTGATCGGATGGAAGTTGAGGCCCAGCTACACTGATGTTGCGTCCTGGGATGCACACTGGCCGCCTGGCTGGGCGAACACCCGACGCTGCGTCCCTTTGGAGCAAGCCTGGTGACGTCACCGCACAGATTAGTGATGGGAGGACGGAGCTGCTTCAGGCCGCCCCCTCCCACTCCTCATCCTCAAGTTTCACCGATCGCTCAACTCCACACCGGTACCTTCATCCTCCAAGCATCCCATACTGCATTTTCAATAAGATAAGAGAGATTCATGTCAAGATTTTACACAATATATAGATATAGATATACGAGGGGGGGCTGAAAAGTTCATAGCCTGACTAAGAAGGAGTTATTCCACAGCAATGAAACTTGGCATACATTAAATTCAACCTTTCCTGATACTAATTGCATGGTTTCCTTCCAGATAAACCCACACTGGATAAATAATTTAGGACTTTGAAAAGTAGTACTACAGACATTTCATGAAAATGCTTGCTTTTCACCCCTCCCTCGTTCTCCCTACCCCTCCTGAATTCAGCTTCCCAGTTTTGCACAGTTGATAAAGCTGGAGCATCATCCCCTATAGCAGGGGTGTCAAACTGAAATTTGAATTCAGTCCAATTTGACCTCAAGTGGGCCGGACCAGTAAAATAATAACAATGAAAAAAGTAAAATTATATTATGATCAGGTTTACATCTACAAAGTTTCCTTAAAAATCTGAATAACATGAACAACTTGAATTGTGTTAAGAAAAACAAGTGCAATTTTAACAATATTATGCTTCGGTTTAACAGTTTATCATTTACACATGTGCACTACAATTGCACAAACATTTAGTAACAGGCAGAATATTGGTAAAATTGTATTTACTTTTCTTAAGACATTTCTGTTTGTTCATATTTGTTCAGGTTATTCATGTTTTTTGTAAAAGTATAATTTGGTAATGTAAACATTTTTATGTAATTGTACTTTTTTACACCAAAAAACACAAAGAGAGAAGTTGGGGTTGTCATTATTTATAGGTTATTATGATAATATTCTACAGGTCTGACCCAGTTGAAATCTAATTGGACTGTATGTATCTGTATGTGGAACCTGAATTAAAATGATTTCGACACCACTGATTGTTAATATCTACAGTGTAATTTTTGCATTTCACAAATTCATCCTGCGGGCCGGATTGGACCCCTTGGTGGGTCGGATTTGGCCCCTGGGTCACATGTTTGACACCTGTGCCCTATAGCAACCATGTCAGCATGAATGTCCTTGGGGGCTGACCCCTTTTTCTGCAGACATTTGATAAGACCACGGTGCCACAGATGATTCATGAAATATATCTGGTACTACTTTCCAAAGTCCTAAATTATTTATCCAGTGTGGGTTTATCTGGAAGGAAATCATGCAATTAGTATCAGGAGAGGTTGAATTTAATGTATGCCAAATTTCATTGTTGTGGAATAACTCCTTCTTAGTCAGGCTATGAACTTTTCAGCTCCCCCCCGCCCCCCACAGAGATATAGATATAGATATATACCACTAATGCATATCTTTCTAAATTTTTAGATCTAGAACAGGGTTCTGCAAGCTATACAATCTAAAAAGCCATTTTTGACTCAAAAAAAGAAGAAAAAAATGTGACCTATCAAAACAAATTTTAAACCCATCTACATTTTACCATGATGCGGTTGTTCTTCTGTAGTTTATTTGTGATTAGTTATTTAACTTTCTATTTCCACTACAATAATGCAATGCTTAGTGCATTTATGAAATTATATAACTACAATAAAGAAAACATTCAAGATTTGTGACATTTTTTAATGATGTACGCAAAAAAAAGTAGAGGTAAATGTACCAATAACAAAATGAAAATATGACACTGCAGTTCTGCTTTGTAAAAATGGCAACAGTTGGCTCTTAAATGTATTGGAGTAGAGGAACAAGACACTTTTTCAATCACTTTTTGAGAAACATATTGTCTGTTTCAATGCTTTTAGACACTGTGAACATAGTGGTGGTTTGTTTATTCATGTATAGTTTTAACAACACTTGTCCCCCTGTGACCCCATCCTGTGTAGACTGTATATATAGATAGAAAACACAACAGTGTTTCATACTGCAATGAAAAAGTTAACCTAAAATCTAGCAGAGCTGCTACGTTGTTTCTGTGAAGATCCTGTGAAGAATCCATGCTGTAGGGACCATAAGTCACCTGTGTTTATATCCCACTTTATGGGAAGACGAACAAAACGGGGTCAAACAGGTTCAGAAGTCTGGTTTCCCCTTAAATCAGTGTTTTTCAACCTTGGGGTCAGGATCCCAGTGGGGTCACCTGGAATTCAAATGGGGTCACCTGAAATTTTTAGTGATTGATAAAAAAAATAATAATAATACTTACTAATAAAAATATATGGTGAGTTGACAGAGACAATCCCAATACATAAAAGACATGACAAACTCTGAAGCTGAAACTGAAGCACTGTAGTACTGTTTATCTTTCAAATGTTCATTGTGGTCAGTTTCAGATGCTGCAGCTCTTTCATAATTCATAGTTTGAGTTATTGTTTGTTCAGTATTAATTGTCAGCCTTGTAAATCCAAGCTGGACTGACTGTACATATCCTGACCAAGGAAAATAAAATTCTCACTTTGTGCAGTAATCTACACCTGGCTTTACTGCCTCTGTCCAGAAAAATATATATTATATAGCCTAAATGTCGTCTAAAATGAATGTTTATTTGCAACATAGAATAGCAAACTATTACATGATCAAAAACAAATTAATTTTAGCAAAAAAAAAAAAAAAAAGTCTCCAGTTTGAATGTTTGGGGTCGCCAGAAATTTGTGATGTTAAAAGGGGGTCACAAGCCAAAAAAAGTTGGGAAGCACTGTCTTCAATGAAAGGTTATTATGGGATTTTGGCCCACAATATCAAAAAAATATTGTCCAGGTTTTAAGCATGTACCTATAGACATGCATGTGTCAGTGAGTATAACCCATATTAATGCCTATCCATGTCAGTGTGAACTCTGAAATAATCCCTTACATTTCTGCTGTGGACTTGGATAAACTGTAGTCTTTCACAAAGATTCAGCCTCTGCAGAAACAATGCCAATCACCATCAATCCAGTACACTGGTATCCGGTATCCAAGGAGGTCTGAGCACCCCCTAATCCAGTCCAGTCTTTTCATTGGTGGCCAAGTGGGCAACTCTCAAAGAGTTGTTTGATGGTCAAACAGGGCATCTGCCCAACATCACATGAACAAAAGCCTCAGAAGGCAAATATTTAACTGGTCAGCTGTAGAGATACAAAACATTTATCATCTTCCTTTTTCCTCCCAAAAAATGTATATGTTTTTGAAATGTTAAATTAGTTTAACTATTTGCTTTTCTTTTTTTCTTTCTTTTTTTTTTTTTTTTAGCAGAAATACAATGTTCTATATGGCAGAGACCATTTGGCTGATAAAGCCCTGTGGTGCATTTGGTCTTTTTGTGTGTCTGGTGCAGGAGTTGCATGTCTGTGTGTGAATAGAGGATCTGCATGGGAACATTCCAGCACTGTGCAGCCTGTTAGAGCAGCTGGCAGACAGCAGGCCAGCAACTGGTATTAGGGATGGACCAAAACAAAGCACATCAAAGAATTTAATCAGTAATATATATGGCATAAAATGAGCTGTTTCACTTAATCTGTGGTTTGAGAAGTTTGTATACAAGGTGTTTCCTATTTCCTGAAATATTCACTGAAATGTGAAATGTTCAGCGGTTCATAAACCCAAGTATATTTTGATAGTTGCATATACATATATGTACAGCATATATACAAACAGCCCTGCGATGAACTGGCAACTCATCCAGGGTGTACCCCGCCTTCGTCCATAAATAGCTGGGATAGGCTCCAGCGACCCCTGTGACCCTAGTGAGGATAAAGCAGGTTCAGAAAATGAATGAGTGAATGAATGAATGCAGTTGTGGAAACAATTATTAGACCATCAAAAGTCATCAAAAACAATGGTTGTTCAGTCACGTACTAACTCCTGTGTGTATCATGTGACTAAAACAGACAGAAAAGAAAATATGGAATGCCTAAAATCACTTTTTTTGGCAGTACAATGCCATAGCTACTGATGTAAGAACTGAAGTGATTTTGGTTATTGTCAAGAAAACCATGGAAAATGGGTAGATATCAGCTCTGAAATTAAACTCTTCTGAGCTATTTTTGTTGTTATCATTATATTTGTCCAAACAAATGTACCTTTAGTTGTACCAGGTATTAAAATGAACAAGAAATTGAAGAGAACAAGGGTGGTCTAATCCTTTTTATTTTGTGACTGTATATACAAATGCAACAAGGCAAGGCAAGGCAGGTTTATTTATATAGCACATTTCATGTACAAGACAATTCAAAGTGCTTTACATAAAAAATTAAAGCATTACAGCAGAAGCAATTAAAAGTATAGGCATGAGAAAAACAAACAAATCAAAACAAAATTAGGTAAATAGATAAAACAGATAAAAACTTTAAGCTTAAAAGAATAGAAACTCTGTTCAAATGCAGCTGAGAACAGGTGGGTCTTTAACCTGGATTTAAATAAACTGAGTGTTTCAGCTGATCTAAGGTTTTCTGGGAGTTTGTTGCAGAAAACACATAAACATTGAACAAATACAACCCCAATTTCAAACAACGCCTCAAGTTTATTATGCAAAATTAAATCAAATGCAATGATTTCCAAATGTCATAAACACATCCATATTATAAAAGCCAAGTGGCCTCTGTGTGTGTGTGTGTGTGTGTGTCTGGGGATTCATACAAAATGCAGAAAGAGCTGACTGCTGCAGTTTGGCATACTTATGTATTTTTGGTCAAGGAAGACAGTAGTGAAAAGAACAAGTTGATAGGACCAATATTTTGGGAGATATTAGTAATTTTGGAATACAATAGCCTCACAATCACGTTGCTATGGCCAGAATGCTTTGGCGGTGCCTGCTGGTGAAATGCAGTACAGCATGCACGAATACAGAATACACAACAGCATAAAAACTACCACATCTAGAACCTATGGATCCCCACAGGTCAACGTGCTAGTAATATTTATTCTTGTTCACAATAAGAATACAGAAAACATAATTAAATGCATCATTTTAAGATGATAACACAGTCATTCTGAATTTGATGGCAGCAATGTGTTTCCAAAAAGTTAGGACAGGTCTTTTTTACCACTGTGTAGTACCCTTTCTTCTTCTAAAAACAGTCCATAAATGCCATAAATGAGAGGGAAGGAGAAGGAACAGAAGAGGAATGATGATCTATTCTTATCTGATTTAGGACTCTATTTGATGAACAGTCTTGTGTCTTCTTTGCTGATTGTGTTTTTCATGAATAGACAAATATTTTCAATTGGTGAAAGGTCTGAAGTGCAGGGTCTGTTCAGTTCCTGGACTCCTCCATTATGACGCCATGCTGTTGTAATAGATTCAGTATAGTAGTTTAGCATCGTCTGGATGTATTCCAATGATCCCTCCCAGCACCACCTGACGGGGGCTTTTCTCTGTGGAGTTTCAATGTTCTCCCTGTGTTTGCGTGGGTTCTCTCCAGGTACTTCCACCATCCAAAGACATACACCTTAATAGGGTTCAGGAGTATTTCCAGAAATTATTAGAAGTGTTTCCATTACAGAATCACACCTGGTTTTAATGCAGTGCTGCCTGAGGGCCCCAAGATCATCTGCAGCAGAGTTAATCCTTTGCACACACAGATTTCTCCAGATTCTCTAAATCTTTGATTACATTATTTAAAGTAGATGATGATATATCCAGTCTTACATTGAAAAACATTATCATCATTATTCTGAACTTGGTTTACAGTTTGTAGATGAAGAACCTGAAGCGGAAGACAATGGATGGATGGATGGATGGATGGATGGATGGATGGATGGATGGATGGATGGATGGATGGATGGATGGAAGATTCAGAACCTCTGTTCATCTGTACTTCTCATAGACTCTGCCTTTTTTTTTAGTGTCACTTAGTTTGTCCAAACTTTGTGGAGACATGTTTCTGCCATTAGATTCAAAATTGATGTGTTTTTTTTTTGTCTTAAAAATGAACAATTCTCAGTATAAGCATTTGATATATTTTATACATACTTTTTTTTTTTTTTTTTTAGATATATTAGGGTTTTCTGAGATTTGCAAATCATTGTTTTCTGTTTGTATTTGCATTTTACGCAATGACCCAACTTTTTGGGAATTGGGGATGCAATTGTGTCAGCTGAAATAATAATTAAACAATAGTTTTCAAAATCATGAAAATGGAAAAAATAAATAAATAAATACAATACAATACAATACAATACAATACAATACAATACAATACAATACAATTAACAATGCATTACTAAGTAAAAGAAAAAAGGAGGCTTGCAGGTAAAATCATTGTTTTCATTTCCCCCCAGTCTTAATTGTTTAAAAAATAATGGTTTTGACATTTAAAAAACAGTGGTTCAGTAAGTCATGTTTAACATCATTCTTGCATCCCATCATTTTTCATCTTTTATAGATCAGCATTCATAATACCTGAAGAATAATCAGTAATACCCTAATAGCTAAAACTAAGAAGAAAATGGAATAAAATCTAAACAGAAGTAAGCAGCTCTTTATGATCAAATAAAATGCAGTTCTAAAAATCTTAAAATATAAAACATAAAATATAAACATAAAGCTGTGGTCAGAGTAAATACTGCCATGGCTGCTTATACATGGATGCAATAGAATAATGGCTAGTTGTGTTTCCCAGTCTTCAGTAACATTAACAAAAGATGCATATATAAGTAAAATCACTGCAAATATCAGTCTTGATTATATTTTGAAAATATCATGACAACAAATTGGCTTTTAGTATATTCACTGAATTTGCATCTGAACATATTTTTATGACACTGAAGTGAATCATAGACTGTGGTGTTCACTGTCTGAACCTATGGGAGACGACAGACTAATGCATCAGACAGCCCTTTCTAATTCCATCATGAAAACACCAAATCAGAGGAATAGCTTTTGGTGTAAAACTAGTGTCAAGAAGCAATTATTATTATTCCACCAATTACCATCATTATTGTTGAAAAACCTTACAAACCTATCTGTGTCACTTTCAGTAATGATATTTTTGAGAAAGTGTTGTGTGTATTTTTCTTTATGAAGCAATAATGTGAGGAGTTATAACTGCAAGCACAACATCTCTTGAAACAGTTTTCTCTGTTCTAATCAGTGTTGTGTTTCTAATTAAGTATAAACACAGCCAAAGAGGAATTACAGCAGGCATAAGGGGCAGACTGAGGTAATCCTGCAGCGTCTAATTGCAAATAAAGAAAAGCTGTTGAAGTGCTGCACCAAACACAACAACCACCATGGTTACAAACCACAGAGAAAATGGCAGAGCACTGACACTGAGAATGGACTTGAAATGAGAAGCAGAGCATAGTCTGAGACAGAACCCAGCCAGCATGTCCATGTGGGCCCCAGAGGGGTCACATTTGGGCTGCATATAAGGGTCCCATTTGGGTTTGTCCACAGTTTCCATGGTGACCCCACATGTATTTGCCCAAATCAGAATCATAATCAGAGACCTGAATATCTCATATTATTTATTCTTTACAACAAAATATTTATCTTTCATGTCATTTGCACTACTTCTCATGTTATTTGCACTACTTAAATTTTATGTTTTACAAATATCTTAGTTTGCAATACTTTTTTATTTTTTTAATGTAAATAACTGTGCCTTTTACTAATATTTGTTGTTGTTTTACTTATATTTGTTGTCTGTCTGTAAATTCTTGCACTGAACCGGAGAGCTTTACCTCAGTTTCATTGTGCAGGGTGACACAAAAAAACGGGAACTTTTTAACAATCCAATAAAACCAAGAGTGATGGAAGAAAAATATTTTATTCATAGTAACTGAAACCTTAAAACATGCCATTTAAGAAACAATGATGGAATTTTCATTTTTTAAAAATTACAGGGTGACCCAAAAAAACGGGAATTTTTAAAGTGCGTATTGGCAGACATGAGCAAGTGGCAGCACTGCGAGACAGTGACCTTGAGCAAGTAAACACACCCCCATTTTAGTAACCATTGGTGGCTGTGCGAGAATTGTTCGGTAACTGTGTGATCTCAAGATTCGGTAACGTTCCCTGGCCCCCTAGATCACCAGATTTGTCCGTTTGTGATTTTTTCTTGTGGGGCTATCTTAAGAGTAAAGTGTACACGACTCGACCAAGAACTCTGGATGAGTTAAAACAGAGAATTCAGGATGAAATTCACAGTATCCCAGCTGAGATGTTGCAGCAGTCAATGAGGAATCTCAACAGCAGATTTCAAGAATGCATTTGTAGAGGAGGATGCCATCTACAGGAAGTAATTTTTTAAAAACGAAAATTCCATCATTGTTTCTTAAATGGAATGGTTTAAGGTTTCAATTACTATGAATAAAATATTTTTCCTCCATCACACTTGGTTTTATTGGATTGTTAAAAAGTTCCCGTTTTTTTGTGTCACCCTGTATGTGGTACAATGACAGTAAAGAGATTCTGATTCTGATTCTGATATGGGTAAACACATGTGGGGCCACCATGGAAACTGCGGACAAACCCACATAGGACCCTTATATGCAGCCCAAATGTAACCCTTCTGGGGCCCACATGGACATGCTGGCTGGGAAGTTGGCACCACATCCAGGTTACATGACTTTGTTGGACAAATTTGTCCTGTGAGGCATTCCTGAATGTGTCCCCTCTGGGAAAAACCAGATGAAGTCAGATGAAGCAGTGGGTACATAAGGATAAAGCTACATAAAAGATATCCTGAAATTCTGTGAGCTTGTCTGTGAAGCTTTTTATTGTTAATACATTGCAATGAGCACAAAAAAAAAACACTATATACTGGACTGACGCTTGAAAATGAATATCACTGAACTACTTCTGTAACATCCAGAGCAGAGTCAGCGTCTGTTTTAGTACTTTGACATGAAGTGGAAAAATTTTTTATAGCAATCTCCAGGAAAATTCAGAGGAAACGCATTGTTTACTACTACCCACAAAGACTATCAAAAGAGTTCAATCTATCAAATTCACCGATAAAAGTGAACCCTGCTGACAAATTAAAAACATGTTCAACATAGGAATAGGATTTTTGTTTCTGAGTCTTTCATCCAGTGTTTTGTTTTTGCTCTGATCTCCAACCTCATTAGGTGTCTCTGACCATGTAAACCTCAACTGAACCCAACAACTGAGCATTCATTTATGAAGTTCTCCATGGAGTTAACAAAATAACTGTTCATGTTTTGAAAGATTTTTTTTCTATATCAGTCTCTGCTTGAGGCTCTGTAAACACCCAGCGTCACCCATGCTTATGAGTCAAAACAAACAGACAGCGATTCAGTGGTGGTGACCGACTCCGGCAGGTCAAGGGGAACGATGAACATATAAGCAGCAATGAGCTCATGTGATTTATTGTCCCTGAGGCCCCTGACAGAGGCCACTCACAAAACAGCTCCATGTACAGCTGTAGGCTGCAGACAGGAAGTAACATCTAGGCTGGTTATCTCCACAAACCATGATGTTAAAGGACAAAGTGATGCTGTTGACTGTTCCCCGAGTTCTGACAGACTTTGGGAAAACAGCATTTTCCTCCCATGCAGCACAGTCGTTGAATAATCCTCAAAAAACTGTAAAACTTCATCACAAATGTCAAACATGTGGCTCGGGGGCCAAATCCGGCCAGCCAAAGGCTACAGTCAGGCCCTTGGGATGAATTTGTGAAATGCAAAAATTACACTAAAATATTAACAATAGGTCATTCCGTGGCAATTCAACCAGTGGTCCCCACATGACCCCCTCAGAAAATTCTGAAAAAATTCACACTTGTTCACCTACCAGATAAACAAACACATCCAAAACTTTAATGTCATATCTTTAATAGTTTAGGAGATACAGCCCTTTGAAAATTAATGTTTTGTTTTTTTTTATTTTGCAAATTTACTTTTAGGCCAACTTTGAGGAGCTGTATCTCCTTAGGTATTTAAGCCACACTGCTGAAACTTACTATCTGGTGTGAAATCCCCCTGAAAAGACCATATTTTGTATCAAAATAATTGTAGGTGCCTTCATGTTTGGTCCATGAGGCCTTGAAATCAGGTGAAAAGGCTAATTCTTCAAAATGTCCTCTCTCTTCAGGCTTGTACTGTGCCATAATGGATGAATGTAGAGACTTTTTTTTTTTTTTGCATGGATTCTTATGGTCAAGATGCAACAATATACTGCAAAAAGACTACATTTCAATGAAAATTGTTGCTGTGAGGCAATGAATAAAATGAGTCGATTTCAATTTTTCACAAAAATACTCTTTATTTGACCACCCAGTTTACCATGTGGCCAGTCAATGAAAATTTTGAAATTTTTACCATGTCTTCATATATGTTTCAAGATGTTGTGGACAAAATTTTAGCTTTGGGATAGAACTGGTTCTATTTTTAATATTTTTTTTTACTGCATGACTATATTTTCTTTAAATTGTATACAAATGTAGGTGTAAAATGACATTTTTAACAGTATAATGGCACTGATTATTGCACAAGTTATGATAATACTTGAGATATTTGAACTAGGGTGTGGAACTGCATAATGGTTCAGATAGACTGATTATAGATTTCCTAGAACTGGCTCAGGTTGATGCCTGTAGTAGAGACTTCTCGGAAATTGGATGGAGCTGGTCAGTTGACCCAATATCACCAGGGTCATAAATGTAGCTAAGATTTCCCAGAATTTTTATGATGCTAGCCAGCCTAATTTTGGGAAATCTATTCATAATCCTGAACGAACTTATTCATCACGGAGGAAAAATGTGTTGTTGGATTTATCTTAAAGGATGAATGTCACAGAAAGATTAGGCTGGCCAAGTGGGCAGGACCAGTAAAATACTAATATAATAACATATAAATAATGTCAACTTCAAATGTTTCTCTTTGTAAATGTAAATATTTCCATGTATTTACACTAAAACAAAGTATAATTTAGCAAAAAATGTGAATAACCTGAAATGTCTTAAGAGAAGTAAATGCAATTTTAACAATATTCTGCCTGTTAGTCAATGTTTTGTGTGTTTGTAGATCTATTGTGATCTGTACGTTATAATGTACATGTGTAAATGATAAACTGAAGCAGAATATTGTTAAAATTATACTATTTTTTCAGTTTGTTCATGTTATTCACATCTTTTGAAAGGATAGTTTGTAGATGTAAACCTTTTCATAATGTAAATTAACTTTTTTCGCGCTAAAACGTAGAGAAAAGTTTAGAGTTGACATTATTTATATGTTATTATGTTATTATTTTACTGGTTCAGTCCACTTCAGATCAAATTTAGCTGAATGTGGCCCCTGAACTAAAATGAGTTTGACACCCCTGAACTACATACATTCATTTCTGTTCATATTTTAAAAGTATCATGGATTACTGTTCATTGTGTATCATGTATGTGTTGTGTTTTGTATTGATTGGACTTTGTATGGCTGCTACCTTGGCCAGGTCTCCCTTGCAAAAGAGATTTCTAATTTCAGTGGGACTTCCTGATTAAAAAAAGGTAAAATAAAATTAAAGTTAAAAAAAATATATGAGGATACTGGTGGAAAGAGGACTTTGAGATCTTGAGAGTGAAATGGAGTGAGAAACCCAGTCCAGCTGTGGTGAAACCAGGCCACAAACTGCATCTGCTGCTGTCCTCGCTGGTGTTGAGAGTGAGAAGAGAGCTGGGAGTGGCCACAATCTGAGGACTCCACAGACAGATTTAACTTTGGGAATGAAAAAAAAAAAAAAAAAAAAAGACCAACTATGCACACCCTTGTGACCCTGCCTCCAGAGATAATTGGTTCACTGCAACTCTGTTATTCTCCACAGTATACAACATGCATCATGGAGAAACCAGCAGCTGTGTTTAAGGTTCAGAGACAGAAGGTTTCTCCCCCTTTTTTCTTCTTCTCAGAGTAAAAACATGAACAGAACAGAACTTGACAGAACCATAACTGGAATGACTATGCATGTTTTTCACACCAGACAAACACTGCTCTAGATCATTATTATTATTGTAGAATTTCTTCACCACTCCCTTCATTTCTTGGCTGACATCAGTATCCATGGGCTGGGACCACATTAAATTATATCACAGGACCTAAAAATAGAGTCTTACGCTGCATTTGACATCATACATAGTTAAGAAAAGTATTGATCACAGTTGTTTAATGGAGAAATGTGCTTAGTTAATATGTACATGCCAGAAAAACAAAGCCTGCAAATCCACTGTGGCTTAAGGTTTAACTGGGAGTATTAACACTCAATACTATGCTGCCATCTAGTGGTAGATAAAGTAACAACCCCAAACAGTGAAAAATACAAAAACATTAAAAAGGATTAAATTTTTTCTTCTATGTTTAAATGTATTTCTGCTAAATGTATTTTTTATGTTTTCTGGTTCATTAGACCACATGTATTACTTCTTACCACAGAAGTAGATTTCCTCCCCCATAATATTCAAAACACATAATAAAACATGGGAGCAGTGGAGGATTTTTTTTTTTTTCCTTAACAGTTAGTCTCATCCATCTGCTACACCTTTGATTGCTTTCGATAAAGGCCCATATTTTATGTTTTCATGTCTCTGTAAACTTCCATCGTCTGTCCCTAAACATTTATTAATTAATGTGTGGTATTAATATGATTTTTCTCATATCACACATGTTGAAAGTCACATTTCTCCAGAGGATTCCTGTTATGTTACTGGATAGATTAAGTGCTCAGGTTTACCTGAGGGAAATTATCAACTTATTGGATGACAGGCGACTTATGCTTTCTGAATGGTATCACCTCCAAGCAGCTGCTCTCCTGTTGACTCTCTTGAGTCTTGAATGAAAGCATGGGGGTCTTGTGTGTCTGCTTTACATCTCTATCCTTTGTGCGTTTATGATTTAAGACTCAAGATTTACATTTTTTTAATCCAAGCTGCAAGGAGTCTGTAACTGAAATATGAAAAGTTGTAAATATTTCTTATATCGACAGATTCTTATTTTTTGTTGAAACATAATATATCATTTTATTTCACAGATTCTAAGTGTTGTAGGCCACACCCTCAATGATATTGTGTGTTGTCATCCTCGTGTGATAATGAATTGATCAATATTTTTTTGTACACCTTTGTATAATAAGTGCAGAGAAACATAAATGAACAAATGAATAAATCATTTTATTTCATATGAGTAAAAACATCTTCAAGGACCTCAGTGAAATTCACCTGCCTGCTATGAAGCACTGATACAACAGAAAAAAGACTGATCCATCCATCCATCCATCCATCCATCCATCCATCCATCCATCCATCCATCCATTTTCTGAATCGCTTTCATTATTTCATTATTTCATTATAACATGTTGAAATATATATATTTATTTATTATTTCTATTCTTTTTAAACTCAAAATATGTGCAACCTTGACTCAAGATTTACATATTTTAATCCAAGATGCAAGTAGTCTGTTACTTGAATGTGAAAAGTTTACTACTGTCCATCCATCCATCCATCCATCCATCCATCCATCCATCCATCCATCCATTTTCTGATTCACTTTTATTATTTCATTATAACATGTTGAAATATATATATTTATTTATCTTTTATTTCTATTCTTTTTAAACTCAAAATATGTGCAACCTTGACTCAAGATTTACATATTTTAATCCAAGATGCAAGTAGTCTGTTACTTGAATGTGAAAAGTTTACAACTATATTTATATAAATTGTTATTCTTTTGTAAATGCTGCAAAAAGTGTGTACATACATCTCTTATTTTTGTGTGTTGGTGCCAAGACACTTTTTTATTTCACACATTTCAAGTGTAATCTCTATGATATTCTGCATTGTCGTCGCCATGTAATCATAAAGTATTCAATATTTTTATGTAGACTTTAATATAATAAATTCAGAGGAAGTGAATCATTTTTTATTTAATATGAGTCAAGGACCTAAAAAAAGTTCAGTTGCCTTCTATGAAGCACTAATACCACAGAAAAATACTGACTATACTCATTATAATAGGATGAAATAAATACAAAACAAAAACTTTACATGTGGGAAACCTTGAAAACATTTTAATATCACAAGCTAATATTAAGTTTGGAGGTGTTTCTGCTGTCAAATCTCTATGAATTTTTTTCTTCATCTCTGTTTTTCTTCATTCAGAACAAAGACTACATGTGTTTTAATCGTTAAACTGTTTTCCCAATCAATATATTGACTGGATCTTTGTGTTATATAATTCGCAGTATTTTTTCTGGCTATACATATATATAATTTTTGACACTATTTATTATTCTAAAAGCATTTACATCAAAATAAATAGTAGCATTATTCAAGTTTTATACTGAAGAAATGCATCACAGTGTCCATTTGGAGGCAGATTACTTTGCATCAGCCTTGAACATAATTACCCTGATGTGTCTTTCCCAAACACAATGTCAATACTAATTAGAGATAAATGCATCACCTCATATTTTATTCATTTACAGGGCTGGTGACCTCTAAATGGTGGCATTTCAGTGTGGTTTTATGCTTATCGCAACTATCTGGACTGGATTCTTAAGGAAGCTATTAGCTGCACATCAACACTGCAGAGAGTGTGTCAGAGATTATGTGTTTTGTCAAAAGAATTTTTATCTATGTTGTCCCCTAGCAGCCGCAGCTCTCCCTCTCTGCCTGGAAAGAGCAAATGAGGTGAATGTATGGTGCGAAGTGGTGTGTTTGTCACATTTCTGTCAGCGTGATGTGGATAAACTGCACCTCATCTCTTGTTCATGGCCACATTAAATCAATATGTAAGCGCATGCCTTCACATGACCTGCATGCGCTGCAATTTTAATATAATATGCTGTTTATACCATCCGTGCATTCTCTGCAGCTCCTCTGTAACAAGAGAAATTGAGTTTTATTATCGTGAATATAATGCTAGATTGTCGTTTGCTGACATGATAATGGCAGACAATCATTACCATTTTCAATAATTTCACTAATGGGTGAGTGAAGCTATTGAATGACACAATGCTTTTAGTGTCCAGCCTGTTTTGACCCAATTTTCTTTGCTTTAGATGAAGCAATTTAGGATTGTTAAAAACGGGAAATGATCTAATTTCTCCTCTGTCCTGCTAGTTTTGCAGCTTCTCAGATCAATGTGCATCATTAAACAGTGGTGTGTTTTTGACTCACAACACCCACAGTTCCACAGTTTGCACGGCTGGGCTCATAGTGTCCAGTAATAATAATAATAATAATAATAATAATAATAATAATAATAATAATAATAATAAAAAATAAAAATAAAAATAAAATAAAAAAAAAATAAAAATAAAAAAAATAAAAAAAATAAAAATAATAATAATAATAATAATAATAATAATAATAATAATAATAATAATTCTCTGGAGGCTTTGCTTCATTAGAAAACAGACCCTACAGCAGGGGTGTTCAGGGGCCATATTCAGCTAAATTTGATCTGCAGTGGGCCGGACCAGAAAAATAATAACATAATAACCTATAAATAATGACAACTCCAAATTTTTGTCTTTGTTTTAGTGTAAAAAAAAAAAATTAAATTATGAAAATACTTACTTTTATAAACCATCCAAAAAAAAAAAAAAAACTGAAAAAACTGAAATTTAACTTTAAAAATGTAAGAAAATTTAGTGCAGTTTTGACAATATTATTCCTCAGCTTCTCATTTCTCCATGTGCATTATGGATCAGATCTACAAAGACACTAAACACTGAGGAACAGGAAGAAAAGAGGTCAAAATGGGTTGAATTTTCTTTAGACATTTCAGGTTGTTCATATTTGTTCAGGTTATTCACATTTTAGTGTTACAGGATAGTTTGTAAATGTAAATATTTTCATAATTTAATGTTATTTTTTGCACTAAATCAAAGAAAAAAAATTTAAGTTGTTGATTCTAGATTTTTTTTTTTGGCTTAAAATTCAAGATTTTTTTTACGTGATTGAAGATTTTTTTTTTTTTTTTTTTACTTAATTCAAGTTTGTTTTTTACTTACTTGAAGATTTTTTTTTTTTTTTGGCTTAATTCAAGATTTTTTTTTTACTTAATTGAAGAATATTTTTTTTTGGCTTAATTCAAGATTTTTTCCTTAATTCAAGCTACATTTTTTTGCTTAATTCAATTCAAGACTGGAATTTTTGCATTTGGCAAAAACATCCCAGGGGCCGACCTGGACCCTTTGGTGGGCTGCATTTGGCCGCCGGGCCACATGTTTGACACCCCTGCCCTACAGGCTGCAAGCAGGGAGCATGTGCATCACTGATCCTCATCCACACGAGGTAGAACTACACCTTTTTTCATCAGTGCTTTTGCTTTACACGTTTTACCACACGCAGCAATCTGATATGTGAAATGTACTGTTAATTGCATATATTAAGCTGCTAATAGCTGCTCTTGCTGCATGTGGTATTACACTCTGTGGATCACTGTCACCGCCCAACCAATCAACATGCAGTCTATGCTTCGTGAGAATGAAAGACTGTTTTTGTAGGTCAGTGCTCTTGTACTTTCTATGCAACCCTTTTAGGACCCCGAAATCCACAGAGGAGTGATGCGCTGCTGTCAGGAAAAGCATGTCTCACGTTACTGTCAGATGGACTGTGATCAAGTCATTCTCTCTGTGCCCTCCAAACAGCTGAGACTCAACTCATAACCCAGGAAAACTTCTGACACAGGGTAAATTTATAGGTTCCCAGTAATGTATAGTTTCCATACTGTTATTGTTAAAAATGTTATGTTATCCACTGCAATTGCTTTTTAAATGAATGTGAGTAAAGTGAATGAAATGGTTTCATTTTGTTAAAATAACTCCTTATTTTTAAAGCATGTCTGCCCTTTTCTTTGCATTCTTTTTCATCTGTTTAAGACTATTGACTGTTGCCAAATTAAACTGTGCCTGATTGTTTCTGTCTAGCTTGATGAGAACAGCTGCACCAGATCAATATATCCATTTGTAAAGTAAAATCTAATTGGAAATTGTTGCCCATTTGCAACTGCTCTCAGACACAGACACACTGCAGAGCCAGGGGGTGCTTTGGCAAAACCAGATAAGGGTCGTTTGTTATCAGCCTCATAATGAGAAATCAAACAGATTCCTCTGCTTATGTGGATCCCTCTTCCCGAATATATTGGCAGCGTTTAATTGTGTTCGCCAGCTGAAACCCTCTCAGCTTTTGAGGTTTCATTCGTCATCAGAGAAATACAGCTGCTCCAATCCGCTTATCAATGTGTGTCTCAGTGATGTTTCCATGGAAACTGTGTTTACTGCCCCACAGTGTTCTAAAAATGGTTCCCAAGTGATAACAGCGCCAGATTCGTGAAAGCAGTGCAAAGATGTGATGGTCTATGACAATGACTGACATTGTACCAGGTGAATTAATGAATCTAAAGACACGGAACGCTCTATTTGTTCTTAATGACACAAATCCAGCGTTTCTGATTTTATTATGTTTTAACAAAATAATTTCATTACACCTACTGATTATTTTCATCACTGTAAAATTCTGAATTAAATTTCATGATGTCTCCTTCTTTTCTCCTCTTTTCTTAGTCTGTCTCATCCTTCTAACTACTCTCCATAAGTCTCACTGACAGCTCTGGAGTGGTACTGAATACGTTCACTGATGAGGACAATTTAGATAGTGGCAAATTGGAAATTGGAGTTGACCTTGTAGCAAACTACGCTCATGTGAAGTCCAAATAGTGGATTTAAAAGGGCTAACCAATGTCATTATTTCTTTTTCTTCTCTAATTATGTGAATTTTTGTGGGCAGATTACTCAATCCTGGACACCTCCGGATACTTCTTAATACTTCTACAAACCCATAAATTATTCTTTGTCTCTACTTTAACTTTAGTCAGACATAACTCACATGTTAAAATAAATGTCTTATTTACTCTGCTAACCTAAAAATAGTTCAGAAAGTGGATGGATGCCATTTTTAAAAAGACAGAAATATACAATGTATGTAAACAAAAGCATTTTTACTCACATTTAGGTTGATGCAGTATCTTCATGTTTTGTCTGCTAAAAATAGAAGCAGTAATCAACTGTCTTCTGGAGGAAACAGTCAGCACCCTGTTCCCATGGCAATCATCTTGGAGGAAATAAGTTTGCATTCATCAAGTTTAAAGTAGGATTTTAATATGAACACGGTTCAATAAAGCTCATAATTAATTTTTTCAGTGTTGAGGATGCTTTTCTTTGTTCTGATCACATACATGCACATTTTTCTGCACATTTTTTCTCACTGTTTCAAGATTGCAATCGCAGGTATTTTATTACTTTCCTGTTAACCCTACAGCACCAAATGTATTATATTTGATGCATGAGTTTTGAATCCCCCTACGTGATCAGTGTGATAATTTTTTCTTGAAATACCTGGTGTCTACAATTAGATACATGCAATACACGGATAATTCACCAGGCAGACTTTTCCAGTGACACTACAAGATTGTCATTAATGAGGAAGGAGGCATGAACTTAAACAATTTTGAGAAGGAATTACCAATTTGTTAGTTATGTTTGTGTTATATTATGTTTTTGTTTGTTTAAAAATAATAATTCTGAGCTTTGAGACCCGATGTATCAAATATGATACAAAATTGAAACTGAAACACTGAAAATCATATTTGAAAAAATGTTTTTGGGTTGTTCATAAGGGCCAGTAAAGGCTCCAGTTTCAAAGAACTGGAATTTTCTGTCAAAGATTTAATGGTTCAGGCTTTACATGCTTGATAGTGTTTCCTGGAATTCCTTAAACCTCTGAATACAATTATGCAAAGAACAACCCTATTAAAGGTTCAGATCTCCAGCGAATAAAAGTAAATATATAGAGTGAAGCTACTCCAAAGACACATACATGTGTAAGACCAGTGAGCTGTCAGTCATCTTTTCTGACCATCCCTCATCACTGGATGATTTGACAATCTGACAACTTCACATCATGTCCACCGCCAAACTCAACCTAAGGCTTTTATTCCAAAATGAGACTTGAACCACTTAGAAAATGGAGCTCTGGGATGAAGTGAGTGCATGAAAATATTGTGAGTCTGGAATATTAATTAATAACAAATCCCTTTTGACAAAAAAAATATCAGTGAAAACACAGTAAAATTGTCACTAAGTAAAGAGGGAATGCTTTCTGACAGTTTAAAGCAGACAAACATGATGAGAAGGAGAAGGGACGTGGCAAGTGTCCAGTCAAGAAGACACTGATGCTTGATAATAGAGAGCACTGTGAGTGGGAGCTGATAGGGATATTTTTTTTCATCTATATTTCAGTACACATGACAGCTAAGCTTACACGTTAAAAGAAAGATTTTATTGTACGTGGTATTTAGGTTTACATCCATCGTTTGGACATTAAACAACTCGTAGTATGGTGAGACCTTTGTAGAAGTGGATTTATTTTGCGTGTGACAGTCATCTTAAATGTGTTCTTCCATTTGACAGGCTGCATGCTAATCACTTTTACAAAGCCATGTTTGTGCAAGCACATCAGGTCTTGTGTTCTCTCCTTACTACCACTAAAAATGTATACCTATGCATGCAGGAATCATTCACAGAGCCCACTGTTTCTTTACAGATCTGCTGAGACGTTGCAACCAGCTACAATAAATAATGTATCATACATTTTTCAATCACAGCTTTAAAACTGTTGTGTGGAATACCAACGCACATTAATATTCAACGCAATTCTCTGTATATAAGAGATTAGTTTCCCCCATAAATATCTAAAAAAGAGAGGGAATAAGAGCTGCCGCTTTGCCAAAGCCCCCCTCGTGGGTAATTGGTCCCATAACATACTTGTAAGCTTCGCTGAAAGCAATAACTGATGTAAACCAGTTAAGCGATTGAAAATTGTCTTCAATTTTCAATCTGTTCTTGCATCATTTTGACAGCTGCACAACACTACTGACATCGCTCAGTGAGACAAGCCTGCGAGCTAGAAATAGATAAATTTTGAACCAGTGTCAACACAGAGCAGGCACTGGCCAGAGCAGAGGAGTGTGTTTGTTGTTTAGGGTTTGGGTGACTGCACAGAGGATGAAGCTCAGGGGAGACCTCCTGACATGCAGATCTGAGTAAAAACATGATGGATTCCTTCTCACTGCTGCCTACCACTACCTTCGCTTGAAGAGTAATTGCTTAACAAACTGAAAAGAGTCATTAGTGTTCAATATTATGTATGTACATGTGAGACATCCTGTAAAGGAGCAGTGGCATTTCATTCAACCATTTCAATGTGCGGAGACAGAGTGACTATGGAGCGTGTACAGGGGTCTAGACTGGGGATCAGTGGGTTTTCGGTGCTCAGTGATGGGGAAAGGCTCTGTGGCTGTCAGGTTGCTCCCACTGATGAGGGAGCACTATGATTGACAGATGAGAAACACTGACTCTGTTCAATTGGCCTTAAGGATAAAATGACCAAAGGAGCAGCATCCTGGTGAGCGGATAGGTTGTTCATTCACGCCCTTATAGTTTCTATATGATGTACTGTACAGGCAGTGATGGGGAAAAATAGTATTATGGAATTCAATTACAAAACAAGTGCAACTGTCTAGAGTTATAATTACTGAGAAAACATGTGGTTCAATTAAAGATGTGGCAATTTTACATTTGAATGTGCTGTTTTTGATAAAATGCTTGCTTTTACATTATTCGCAGTAGTAGTTTATTCGGTCATTGATTACTTTAAACAACAAACAAAAAACAACATATCCATTGTTCCATATACAATGCAACTGAAAGGGTTTAGGCTGAAGTAAAGACTTATTTTGCCTAACCCTATTTACAATTACCACAATGTTTCCACATGAAAACAAACAAGCAAACAAAAAATTTTCAGTGTAATCATAGCTAAGCATACAACCGAAGAGAATACATATTTAATTTAATTCAGGTAAATCATGTCCTCATCTCAAATACCAACAATGATCCTAGTCTTTTAAACAAGTATTTTTTTTTTTGGTCAATCCTGACCCCTATATTTTTAAATAATTGTTCATTTGTACATCTTTTTAAAAGTTGTAATTGTTTCAGACTGTTTGAATTGATCTTCCAGGCCATTCCAAAGATTAATCCCTCTAACAGAAACACATCTACTATTTTTATTTGTTCTTTCCTTAGCTTTTTAAAAAAAATGCTGGTTCCTCTGAGGCTATACCAGGGGTCTGCAACCTGTGGCTCCGGGGCCACATGTGGCTCTTTAGCATCTCTCTATGGCTCCTCTGGTCAAAAAACTCAAGGAACTTTTTGAAATGAACTGAAAGAGTCATTACTTTTTAACGTTGTTATAGGCCTAAATCTATTCTAACTTTGTCCGTCTGCAGAAATGCGCAGGCTTTACATGGAATAAAATAATTTTTTGACAGCATACAAACCAAAATGAATTATTTTCTTGCCAAATTCAATACAAGATGCTCAGTTTGCATTTGTTTGCAGTTTGTAAGTAAGCCACTATACACGAAAGTTGTGCTTTTTCTCCATTACACAACAGTATCCATCATTAAAAAATGGTACAAATCTTGAATGTTTTCTTTCTTGTAGTTGTATAATTTCATAAATGCACCTGACATTGCATTACTGTAATGGAAATACAAAGTTAAATGGTAAACTAATCCCAAATAGGCTACAGCAGAGCAGCCACCACATGATAAAATGTAGATGGGCTTAAATATGTTTTTCATGGCTCCAGTCAGATTTCTTTCTTTTTTCAAGACAAAAATGGCTCTTTAGCTTGTAAAGGTTGCCGACACCTGGGCTATACTGACTTTTCCTACATTCAAACATATCCTGGATGTAAGGATGGAGAAGATTATTGTGTGCCTTGTGCATCACTACCACTGCTAGCTGTTATTCATAACCACTGACCTGAGTTAGAGGACATGCTGTTGGACAAGAATGCCTTTCAGTGTTGGATATTCAACAATATTTATCCTCTGTGAAGGGTTCTAGCATTACTGTATTTCTAATAAAATGCTATAGAATGTGAGGGTAAAATAGTAATGTGCTTACTTTTGGATATTTCAGCTTTATTTGCAAGTTGAAAACAGAAACCATACATTGCATTATATCCTCATTTGGCTCTGTATGTGTGTTGTATGGCAGGACGAGAGTATATTTATATTTTTATGTGTATCGTTCCCTCGTGGATCACACTGGAGCCTTGAAACAGCTTCATTTAGCTTTGACAGAGAGATTATGATAATTGTGTTGGATGTTTTGGCACTGGAGAATTCACAAATCCTTTCTTCTCTTCAACAATCCACTCATTAAATCCATTCTTCCACCCGCACGTCAGCAGTGTTGCAATGTCTCTTTAAAATAACTCCCACCACAAAGCAGTCTTTTTCATATCCTTTGCTAGGCCAGGCTCAGCTCCATGAGTTGAATTATAGTGTGAAAAAGTCATTAAGTGGGATAAAGATACAAGGAATCGATGGAGCAATGGATACTTTGCAGCTCTCAATTGTCTCCAGTCCAGTGCACATGAGAAGCAGGGTGGTAAAGCCTGCTTGTTGTTTCCAGGTGAGCTCTCCAGCCAGTCCACAAACCCTCACTTACTGTGGAAGATCAATGAAAACAGACCTGCCCATTCAGCCGGATTCTCCTCAAATTTATTTTTATCTCTGCAAAGATTAATCATATCCGTATGTGTACAAATATAGATGTAAATGGATCACATTACAATGATAAGTATGTTATCCTGACATGCAAAATTCCATCTGCCAAATTGCAAAAAATAAACACTGTGGTTTCATTTTAAGGTTATAAATTACACTGAAAATCCCCCTGGACCACACCGCAAACCAAACAATGTAAACCTCTTAATTCCCTACAGAGTAAAAGACAGCAGCGACCAATCCTTCTTGTGTGTGGGCAGCTTTAAAATAGCGCCTTCGCGTGTCTCAGGCTTGTAATTTTAATAGTTGTGGAAACTGCTGGATAAATGTGACAGACGTTTCTGGTCTAAAGGATTGTTCTGCTTTATTCTCTCTCTGCACACAGAGAGTTGCACTACATTTCTCTCCCCTTAATGACACATAGATTTGACTTTTTCTCCCTTTAATTATATGACCCACCTGGCCCACAGTCTTTCCTTATGGAAACTAATGGCCAGTTGAAGCTTTAGTTGGTTGTCATTACACCGACAAGCCAACTGCAGCTGTCTGAGAGATGGGAAATAAATGACTTGACTGCAAAGGGAATTTTGGCCCTTACCAGTAGAAAATGTATTCATTAAAATAACTTCACACGATCCCATACATGTTATTTTTGTCTCTGATAAGCCATAGTGACATTCACATCAGCTGCTCAGCTTTTTAGTTGAGATGATGCGCTGCTCATTGTGCGGAAACGCACACTTTGTTTCCCTTGTCTAATTTAAAAACGAGTGTGAATATTCAGTAAATGCCTTCAGGTAAATAATTAATGCAGGACATTTAGTATTTATGGGGTCGAACTGCAGAACATGCACAAGACCTCTAATGACATATTAAATCTTAGACCAGAGCAAGTCAAAAGATATAATGTGACACTTGTAGTTTGGACCTCACATTAAAGGAGGACGAGGACACAGTGACTTGTCCCCAGGCTGAGACTGACCAAGATGATCTGGAAACTGGTCAGTAACCAAGTGTCAGACTTAAGTGTAATGTGGCCCAAAGCGTGTCAGTGCTGAGGTGTGTGTTGCCCTAAGTGTAATCCCACAACATGTGGTGGTGGGTTTGATGTGAATGAAATACTTTTTTCCCTTCACTAAGTTTAGCTGTTCCTTCCACAGCACATGTCCGTGTGTTTATGTGGAATGAGTCATTCATGCCTGTGGTCCATGCAGCCTCACAGCCCACTCATAACCTCACACTGCCAGGTTCCCATAAAGCAACAGTATCGATGCCAAGACCATGTATACATAAATATAGATTATAAACTGCTGAATTTGAGTGCCTATCTTCTACTTCCCATAAGGCTTTAGTAAGCCTGTAGTAGGCTATATTTTCAGTCGTCTCCGTCCGTGTCTCTATCTGTCACTCAGCTTCTCCACCGTCTCGCTCTGGGAGGCCAACCTTTCAGCATTTCCAATGATGTGCCTCGGAAATCTGTTTCCAGGGCAACCGGGGTACCAAATACTCTCCCAGTGGCTTCTTGTTGGTGCGTCCTTTGTTTACACTTTTGTGAGGATGTAGGTTGCTCTAAACAGACAAAAATCAGATCCCGTCCCTTACAAAAAAAAAAAAAAAAAAAAAAGCATATTGTGTAAAAAATCCATCTGAGGACAAAGTGGAACTCAGTGAATTATGTCATACACCCCAGAATGAGCAGGATTCAACATAATTATCATCAATTAAACCATGAATATGCGTTGGAACGTGAAGGCGTGTTTTCGGGTTGAGGGTCTGAATTATTTTATATAGCTTAGTCTAGTTAAAAAGGAGAAAATAGTAATAAATCCAGTTGATCCTTAGTGCTCAGCTGCGCGCACCGGGAGTTTCTCACATAGGCTACGCAGATCTCCTGAGAGGACAGGTATTATTTTTACCGCAAATTGTTATGTAACAAAGAACTATATATAAATAGGTTTCATTTGATTACGTCCCTCCTTTATTGGACTTGTTAAAAATCAACTCACGTTCGCCACTTTTAAGCCTTGCGCTTGCGCGTAACGAAACCGGGAGCTGTCCAAGTGCTGAAATGAGAAAAGGCGTTCCACTCCCATTCCTCAACAGAGGATGGACCTCCACCTACGAAACATCTCTCCTCCTAAGTAACAAGCGGGGCTATCTTCACAGACCGACTTTTTAGCCTAGAAACAACACTAAAGCACAGAGCTTCCAGCCGATGTCTTTTGGAGTTTAGCAACGTCTGGTCCACAGGGCTGATGTTTCTTCACACCTCTTGTATGAGAAATCTGGTTTTGGGAGTCAGAGTTTCATAAAACTAAACTATGATCTTTGGCTGCGTTGAGGAATGTCTCCTGTATTTTTGTGTGACACAAGAGAACCCAAAAGCTCACGACTTGGTCAGGAAGAAAACGAAATACCTATCTGGATTATGTGTTTGACCAATGTAAACATATGGAAGAAATAAGGAAGTGAGCACATGAGAAAACCACCAGGAATGAATCGCTGCTTTATTAAGGTTTTGGCAGCTTTATTTACATATTTCATGGAGACAAACAACTTCAGGTAAGACAGCATATTTATGGATGTCACAGACTGAAAGCAAATTATCGCTTAAAATGAGGCAGTCTAGTCAAATAATTACTCGGATCAAAATAAACAATTACTTTCTCTGCATGGGATCAAGTTTGGGATCGCTTGAGTGATTTCATCGACGTTAGTTACTTAGTACCTAATTAAAGCAGCGTGAATGGGTTTTGTTGATTGTATTGAGTTAAAAAAAAAAAAAAAAATACATACAAAACACTCATATGTGCAAATGTATAGTTTCTAATTGGCCAGTCCTTACGCATATATAGGAGCTGTGTTTTTAAATGTCGTTTTTCTTCACAGCAATCATTCTATTTATTTTTTAATGGAATTATATCATTTCCTAATAATATCTACTCCAGGATGATATGACAGAAAACTGTGTTGTCCACATTGCTGAAATTACGCAAGATTAGTCTGTTACATGCGTGCGCTTTAACGCATTTTTTAGTTTTCCTGTGCGTGCCCATCACTTCTCTCTCTCCTGTGTTTGAGCTGTGGTTTGTGTCTGACCAAGTGCTTCTTCTCGTTGTGTGTTTCAGAGTTGCGGATGCCAAGGAGCACGATTCCAGATCATCCTCTAACATGTCTCCGTCAGACTTTCTGGACTCTCTCATGGGTCGAACGTCCGGGTATGATGCACGAATTAGACCCAATTTTAAAGGTTTGTTTATCACTAAATTCGTCACATTGATCATCTTCACATACCTCTGATTCTCACTTCCCCCTAAACCACAATGTCATCACCTCACCATCTGATGATTTAAGTGAAGCTTAAACCCATCGGATTTCTGTTTTTACTGTATTTACTTATGTCCGTTTTTCCCCTTACACCAGACTTTAACATTATTGCTGATCTGAGATACTCTGATTGCTCTCTGTTGCCATGATACTGTGCTGCCAGTTCTTTGATAAGAACAATCAATCATTTTACATGACAGTAACATGATTGTCGCAGCTGGAATGAAGATATGCACAAATCTAACCCCATTTTTTAGAACAACACATGCTTGTTTTAATTGGGTTAAACTAACAGATAGAATCCATTAAATAGCAATTATGAAAAAGACAAAAAAAGTCCCTTGTAAACATCAGTCAACTCTAGGGTCGCTAAATGGTACTTGTGGCAGACAGGATGCCACCATGACAGGCCAAATGATGGATGGTGGCCCCATGGCAAGGCTGCAGGCAACTGACTTCCTTTCTTGTTGTGTTGTGATGTTGGGGACACACACGGCATCTGTCACCACAGTGGAGTTAAATGAGGAGAGGCTGGCCCACCGGGGCTTAGGCCCCACTCCACGCTGGGTCAGGACGGATGGGATTTGTTGGTTTTTGGGGGGATTCCGGTCATTGAGACATCCAGGCAGTCACTGAGAATGTTCTGCTGGATTCAGAGGAAGCAGCACAGAAACACATGGCCCAGATCTTTCTTTTCTGTCTGTGAGAAAAGAAAAAAGCTGGAATGACCTTAAGCTGTGAGGCTGGTCTGTTTAAGACCAGCTGGCATTTTACGAGGAGACAGCAACAGTTTCAAACTCAAAGATAAGAAGGGGCACAAATGGATTATCAAAAGGCAAAAAATGGATTTACATTTGTGCATTTGCTGTCTTTTTTTAAGGCAGATGAATAGTTATTCATAAAGTTTCCTGTCTTGCTCACAGTCTTGCACCTTATAGAGAAAAAAAAACTGGCACTTCTGCACAAACCCACTGTGATGTAAACAGATGATTTTCGTGGCAAACCTGCTACTCATACTTTGAAGTGAATGTTGAACTGTATTTCTGAAGACTGACCTAGATTTCCTTGCTGAGTTTGTTGTGAGGAAGTACTGCTTTATTTTTCTGCCTCTGCTGTTAAATGTAGCTACCTGACGACAAACTGAGGCAAATATTAATACCAAGCTCCATGCAATATTGATGAGGAAAGCACAGTGGAAGGGCACTGGAAGGGCTTACAACTGCACTTGTCAGATAGAAAAAAAAGATTTGCACTGACTTTAAAAAGATTTGAGTTCAGACTACTCTCTGTGGAGTTGAAATAACACTGCTCACCCAGTGTGTTGGATAATTTCATTTAAGACTGTCTCAGTTAGGAAATCCTCTTTTGCTGTCGAAACTAACAAATAATTAGGTGCATGTATGTATCGGTGTGCATGTATCTCACATTTGCTGGAAGACAAGAGAATGCAATATGAAATCTGCTGAATATCCCTACAATATTTCTAAAGTCATTGTTGCATGATTGTATTATATTTTCACTCTGATATATTCAGATATATGGAATTTAATTGCTTTTTAATGGATTATAGGGAAAATCATTCTCAACTAAAACACATGGATTCTTTTGTATCTGGTGTTAAAAATAACCCTCTCCCATGCCTCCATCCTCTCTTGGAGCTTTCATAAAAACACACTGCTTCTTTGTATTAATGCATGTTGACATACACAGAGAAACAGCAGCTTGTAACCAACAGACCCAAATTTCCTGATGAAACATCTTCACAGCCCCAAACCCAGTCGCCCTTGATGATATGGTTTAAGGCATTTTCCTGTCATGTCATTGTCATTCCATTTCACAGGTCCCCCCGTAAACGTTACATGCAATATTTTTATCAACAGTTTCGGCTCTGTCACAGAGACAACTATGGTGAGTCCTCTGGCATTTTGGCTGATTTCTGTCCTGTGTCAATGTGTCAATGTGTTATCTATCCCTCAACCTGCAGGTCCACCAGTTAATGTTACCTGCAACATATTTATCAACAGCTTTGGTTCTATAGCAGAAACTACAATGGTGAGTTGAGTGTGGTTTTTGGACATTTTCTAAAGCCCCGCCCCCTGCTCTGGAGTAACGGCTGAATCATCTTGCTGTAGCCAAACTGATCAACCTTTTTTTGTTGTTTGTTTTTTACATTTGTCATTACTAACATTTCATTGCTATGACTATCTACTGTTCACAAATATAGTTTATTGGCGGGTCCATGAGGTTCATGTTACATCCAACAGGCACAAATAAGGTTTTCTCACTTGCTACCCAAACATTTATTGGGTTTTTGCTTTGGTTTGTGGTTTCCCTTGTGTTCATGTTAGTCCAGGTTTAATAATTCATATAATAATTCTCAACTAGTAAGTCACTGTAAGTGCAGCCAATAGCTTGTAAGTGTGCGGCTGGGGTTCATGTGATGCATGAATGCATCCAGCTGCCAAAGGGGAATGAATATAAAACCTGCGATTGAAACTAATCACGATCAAAGGATTTATAATGAGTGATAATACTACTTAGATCATGAATGGAGGATGTTAATTTGTGCAGGAGCTGGGAGTCATAAGATTGCCAGGGAATTACACAGCTTTAGACATGAATGCAAGTATTTGGAACCGCCAATATGCTTATGAAATGTCAAACAACATAAAGGCTTCTCATCATCATGACATATCAATTACTATGAACAACTGACTTTTGTTGACATGCAGTTTACAACCAACTGCACTGTCAAAGTTTTTCCCATTTGTATTATCTTCTTCTCTCTGTAATGACACTTACATAATAGTTGATAAGGAAGTTAGAAAGTTATTTTGCAATTTAAAACTTGTTCATTAGATAATCATAAAACTGTTCATGTGAACAGATGTATTAAATGTACAATTTTACATAGATGTGTGTAATATTATGTAATAGTATGCAGATGTGCATTAAAACCCATTTTCATTCATTCTCCATTGTATTATTTGTCATGTGTTGAATATATTTTATAACTGAATGACATGAAATACAAGAATATATATGGTAAAAATAAATCTGTAAATGTTTTTGTTTTTATTTTACAGCTATTTACGTATTTTAGACATTAAGTCACCATGACAACACACCAGTAATGTAATGGATAATATTAAAAACAGATAGAGACTTGTTGCCAGCCATTCTCACATCCCAGATCACTGCACTTCAGAATATGCAAAGCTGCTTGTCATCTCTGCAGGATTACAGAGTGAACATCTTCCTGCGGCAGAAGTGGAATGACCCTCGACTGGCATATAGTAAATACCCAGATTCCTCGCTCGACCTGGACCCGTCCATGCTGGACTCTATATGGAAACCTGACCTTTTCTTCGCCAATGAGAAGGGAGCCAACTTCCATGATGTCACCACAGACAATAAACTGCTGAGGATCTTCAAGGATGGCACCGTTCTCTACAGCATCAGGTGAATATTGAGTTGAGAGAATAAAAGGTTTTTACGGTTTTTAAGGTTTGCATTTCACATTGTAGCACTATAGCTGAAGAACAGAGTCTGTCTCCGTGAAAATGATGCTGCAGAGAATCAAAAGCTCTGAAGCTGAGATTACCCCAGGACATGTTCATTTACTGCTTCTTTACATTTCCTCTCAAACATCAAAGACTGTCAATATAAAGGGAACAGTTCTAAATGGATTTTATCGCGTTAGGATCTCTCCTTTGAAATGGCACAATTCACTGAACTACTGTGCATCCCCGTGTGCAATGTAAAATTTTAATGAAAGAACACTGATTACAAGGGAGTAAGATAATCCCAGGGCTACTGCTGAGAATCCAAAGTGGAGATAAAATCGAAAGAGAAGGTACAAAATGGAAATCTGTCTTTATGTTGCTCACCGTGTATGCATGAATAACCTCTCGGGAGACTCAGAAAACATGTAACCCACTTCAGATGGATGTCACTTTAAAGGCCTGGGAGCCAAAATTTGAGTAAAACTCAGTACGAGATATGAAAATTTGTTATATTTCATTTTAATACAACCTCACTCATACACAGCATTCAATTTTCTCTTCAATGATGTGATATAAAGCAGATCAATTTTGAGTCCATTTAGAGAGCAGCTCGATGCTGAGCGGTGCTCAGGTGTGGAGGCAGAGTGGGTCAACGGGAGAGATGAAAGGTGGTTAGCCACTTTCTCCATTCATGAGAGAAATGGCAGAGAGAGGGGACTGCAGAGTACAATGCATCACAGAGACAATAAGTTGCAGTAATGAAAGTGTGATAGGAACCTGCTGAAGGGAATCCAACATGATGTGCCAAAGGCGATCACCTGAAAGAAGCACACAATACAGAGATGAGAAAAAACGCACCATGTATAATTCAATTTTGTAAGCAAATAATGTTCAATTCTAACGACAACGAAATGGCTCAAAATTGAAGAAACTAAACAAAAATAGTGACATGGACATCACAGTTAGGTGCAAAAACAGCATCTGGGCAAAACTGTCTGACACTATGAAGAACCAAGTAGTAACTTTCTTGCTTTGGGCAAATTATAAAGATGTTAAAACTTTAATCAGAATGTTTTTCAGAATCTGTACCACATATTCATCAGTGGAGTGTAATTTTACTGTTTGACTCTGCCACTCCTCATAGGCTGACTCTCATTCTGTCCTGCCCCATGGACCTGAAGAACTTTCCAATGGATGTTCAAACTTGCACAATGCAACTTGAAAGCTGTAAGTGCTGATTTTTTCTTACAGAGCTTTAAGATTGCAAATGTGTTATAATGAATACTGAATGTTTACTCGTTTATCCTGTGTTTCTAGTTGGCTACACCATGAATGACCTGATCTTCGAGTGGTTAGAGAACGGTGCAGTGCAGGTCTCAGATGGACTGACCCTGCCTCAGTTCATTATGAAGGAGGAGAAGGAGCTGGGTTACTGCACCAAACACTACAACACTGGTTAGAGGCCACACACACATACTGTCTATATATCATACAGCTAACATTTATCCCATTGTTACAAATGTATGATATGTCTGTGTGGTTCTTGCATTTGTCTGTCTTCTATTTGTCTATCTTGTAACAGGTAAATTCACCTGTATTGAGGTTAAATTCCATCTGGAGCGACAGATGGGCTACTATCTGATCCAGATGTATATTCCATCCCTCCTGATAGTCATCCTCTCATGGGTGTCTTTTTGGATTAATATGGATGCTGCTCCTGCCAGAGTAGCGCTGGGCATCACCACTGTGCTTACAATGACCACCCAAAGCTCTGGCTCCAGAGCTTCTCTTCCAAAGGTAAAAAAAAAAAAACAGTTTTTTTTTTCTGTTACAGCATGATAGTAGGTGTGGTTTACAACATTTTTCAGTTATATGTTGTAAAAATAAAGAAGCACCAAATATTGTAGACATTTTAATATATTAAATGTCTACAATAAGGCTTTGAGGACATGCAATTCTGAGAATGCAGAGATGGTCCCTTTCAAATATTTAGATGAAGTTAGTTATTTATGTTGTGATTTGAAGATGAAATGAATGAACTGTGCACAGTTTCCACCACACATAAATTAACAATGGTATAGTCAGGAAGATAATTAAATTTGAATTCAACATTTCACAGTATTTGTGCTTTTAAGCATATTCACACATTCATTTTAATGTTTGGATCTGTGTTGGTTATAAGGAATAGTGGTTGAATTTTCAGATTTTTATCCCAGAATTTTTTTTAAACAACAGTATTATTAACTTATTTTAGAAAAATGATCAGAAATAATGCTGGGAGTCACACATTGATTTTTAATTTAAAAGCCTGTCTGCCAGACTCTGCTGTTCGGAAGCATTAAACATTTGTTTACAAGTGTTTGCTCCTGGAGGATTCTGTTGGGTTTCTGTAAATTGGCTTCAAGTCTGGTTTCAGCCAACTCGATATGTAAAATGTCATGAGATAACTTTTGTTATGATTTGGCGCTGTATAAATAAAATTTGAATTTGGATTTAAACATTAAACAATTCATTAAAAAAGAAACAAGGGATGCTTTACAGCTGACTGTCTATGGTATATTACTTGGCAAGAGGTGACTGATTCTTCATTCATGCCTGTGTTACTGAAAAGATAGATCTTATTTTAGAGATCATAAAAGCACAACACTTTTAACCTGATGTCTGCAATTGGCAGGATTGAACCACCTTCTTGTTTTCACTGAGCGGATGCTCTCATCACCTGTACGTGCACGATACCTTATTTTCAATCAGGATAAATTGACATGCACATATTGCAAAGGGGTCTTCAGGAACTGAGTCAGATCTTAATGATCAATTATTGTGCACAAAAGGCTTTGGTCACACCAGAGATTCTCACATGAAAGACACATATGCTGATAAATATTTAAAGAAAATTCGAGAGCCTCCATTCAAACACACAAACAATACCTAAGTATGGCACAAGAGCCCTCAAAAACTGAAATGTTTTCTGTATATGCTAATCAGCTGTCATGCAGAGGCAAGGTCAGAGGAAGACTTCAGCATCATCCTCACATGAGACAGATCAAAACTTATGCTAAAGGTATAAAATAATATCGTGTGCTCCTTTTACAGTATATGTGGCAGACATTATTTGCCTCTGCTTATTGGCAGCTTTTGTTTTTTTTGTTGGCAAACAGTAACTGTAATTATAGTGATTTACATGTCACAGAAATAATGAGGGAAATAAAAACAGGAGGAGAGGACAAATGCAACTGTAGATCACCCACAAGGTCTAGCAGATCTAAAACTACTAGTGTACGGATTGTATATTTTAACTCCAAGTATTGATCCATGCTCTGTTTGACATGTTAGCTGATGCTGTCACCTTCAAGGATCTAACAGAGGACTTTTTTGTACTTGCTTGCAGGTCTCTTATGTGAAAGCCATTGATATCTGGATGGCTGTGTGTCTGCTCTTTGTATTTGCTGCATTGCTAGAATATGCTGGGGTTAATTTTGTCTCCAGGCAACAGAAAGAGTTTCTCCGCTTAAGGCGAAGACAGAGGAGGAATCAAAAGGTAGGCTTTCAATGTCTTTACAAGGTTGTTTGCTTAATAAACTGTGGAGGGTAAAGCTGTGTTATTGATATTCAAGTTAATTAAGATTTCACTACTTTAGCAGTGATTGATTAAAGTGCATCATGGGTTTTAAAAGTATCTGATGATTAAAGTGGATTAAAGGGGCAATATATCAAATTAAGATCTAAAAATGAAGTTCAGAAATCAAACAAAGGAGGGCAGCATTTTACCAGAGAGTTGTGATGTTTGAACCCCCCCACTACCACCACCACCGTGCCATGGTTATATTATTAAAAATGGGTGGAAAAACTCCAACATGATAGCCTTTCAACTAAAAATATCTCACTGGCATGTATGGTAACGGGATTTTTGGCTTCCATGTTTGTCAGCCACCAGCATCACTCACACCTCCCCACTCTAGCTCACGCACCCACAGACTTCACAGTGAGGTGACATCACAGTCTCTGGGTGTTGAGAAGATTTAACAGAATCTTCATCTTAAAAACTGACAATAGAAAAAAATTTAATCCAATTATGATCTCATTGAATGTGTAGATTTTGTCTCTGCAGTACCACAAGTGGCCACTGGGGTGACTTACAGTTTCCAGGTCTCTTAAAAGGGTCATATTTTGCTAAACCCACTTTTATTAGTCTTTGGTACATTTATTTGTGTATTTGGACCCTAATAGTTCTAAACGTTTGAATTTGAACCCTCCAGGTGCTGCAAAGCTATCTTTATATTCATTTTGGCAAAAATCAAGTGGATTTCTACAACCTGTTTTAATTCCTGCTTAATTTGTTACATTTTATAACTAATTAAGTCACGATATTTGCCCATATAAGGCCAAGACTTCGGACGAACATTTCTCCGAGTACGCCGTAATTAACTAACGAAATGATGAAAACTAGAATTGAAAAAACATTTTTGTTAACTGAAATAAATAAAAACTATAATTAAAAGAAAAAAACGATAACTAACTGAAACTGTATTGTGTGCTTACAAAACTAACCAAAACTTATAAAAATTATGGATAAAATTCTCTTCGTTTTTGTCTTTGTCAATGTCGGATTGATACGAAAGCGATTTATTTCGCTCTAGCAATTTTAGCTAGTGGCACCGTATGGCACTTCACGATCCGTCATTTCTCGTCACTTGTCATTTAGAGTCATCTTCTCGTCCCCACTCTACCTGGAAACATGGAGACTAAAGTTGGGAGAAAGCAGCAGAGTCCTGTACGGGATTTATTTGAATACAACAGCGAGGAAGATAAAAGATGCGACAAAACTAAAATTAATACTAGAACTAAATTAAAACTAAGCATTTAGAAAAAAAATGAAAAGTAATAAAAACTAGCAAACATGCTCTAAAAACTAATTAAAACTCACTGAATTAGAGAAAAAAAAGTCAAAACTAAATAAAACTAAACTATAATGAAAAACCCTAAACTATTATAACCTTGGTAAGCAGCAGCGGTTGTAGTAAAAACTGAAAATATGTCCAAACTTCGAGCCGATTACCTAAAATGTTCAGTTGTTGGTTGTATTAAAGAACACAAGTGGCTGAATGGGACAGAGCAGCACAGTCAACATCCTGGAGGGGGCGGGGCGTGAAGTGGCTCATTTCCATTTTGAAGGGCCAGTGCTCAAAACGACCTTTCTGGCGTCATTACTCAGAAATAGGATTGAAGATGGACCTGTGGAGTTGAATTAATGAAAAATTCAGACCCAAGCATAGCATTTACAGTATATGTAGACCACAGGGAAATGTTTTAAATGCATACATCCATTTAAAGAAAAGCAAAATATCCCTCCTTTAATACATTCAGTCAGCACTCACTTCCCCTCTGCTAACAGACTCCCTCACGACATGAATTAACAACAGCCTCTAAGCCAGAACTACACATTGTAAATGACAAGATGGCAAGATTTAACAAAAGCCCTATTTGCACAGGACTAGTATAATCTGTAGGCCACCGGTGAGTTTAGAAATCAACCCCCTACGTCTGTTTTTCATGTGTCGCATTTGCCAGATACAAGGAAAGTCTGTTCTTTGCTTGAACTGACTGACATTATTCCTCTGATGTCAAGACTCACCACTTACAGATAACTAAAGACCGAAAGATGTTCCTGACTGTCGTACATGTCATCCATCACATCATCCTCTGACGTTTCGCTCTTCTGAAGGATTTAAGTCTGCTCTCTCAGTGAATACCCATGATATTTGTGACATGACTTCCTTGTATTTCTAACAAGAGCTCTTCAACACCAGCACTGCCTCCATAGTTTGACAAGAAAATAGGCTAAATAAATGTACAGAGGAAGCAAAGTTTACTCCAAATTGCACAGATGTCGATTTGGCTGCGCTAGTCTGTGCAAATAGGGCTAAAGACATGACAAGTTTTTTATGTGCTGTCTTTTTTTGCAGGGATTAGTCATATAAATACACAGGCTTTAGTTGTTATAATACAATGGCTTTCTTCCCCATGGTTAAATGTTCCACCAAAACAAGTTTTCCTAAAAAACTTTTTTTTTATTGGCAAAGGCACTGTTGCTGCTTCCTGTACCCAGCACTGCTCGAGAAAAGAATGACTCATTAAAAGAAATAGAAGCTCATCAAACAAGCCAGAATTTTTTTTATTTTTTTTTCCCTTTTTCAGAATAGTGGATAGTGCCAGGCCTATCTTTGGAGCAGATACAGACTAATAACTCCAAATACCAAACAAAAATATTACAAATTATCCCTTTAACCCATAAAGACCCAGTGCTACTTTTGTGACAGTTCCCAAATGCCTTTTTATCTCTGTTTTTAATATTTCTCAAGGGATTTATCACCATTTATTCTAATATTATGCTTTGTGTTTTGTATTTTTCAGTGAAAATCACCTATTTTCCAATATTTAATTTACTGATCATGTAGATGTCCATGAAAGCTCAGATTAACCCTTTCATGCATAGTGGTCACTCCAGTGGACAGTTATTCTACAGCTGTTCTCTTGTATATTCATGGGTTTTGTTGTTTTAGTTCCATATCAGCCAACACAGTGGACACTGATGCATCATCCCATACACTGACATTCAGACCATTACTGAAACTTTGCTGTTGTGGATAAACCTGATCTGCACTAACATGTTTCAGCGTTAATCAATTGTTATTTGTTTGATTTTTTTTTTTTTCATATGATCTCCATGAAAATAGTAATAACTAGCATTAGAATATGTTAAAATGTGAGAAAACATCTGATTTTTTTTTTTATTTCATTGTTTTCATATCACTTTCTGATATTGGGTTTTAAACATGTGCCTTTATTTCGAAAGTTAAATGCATGGACATTTTTGTAACTATGAAAAAAAAAACAAAAAAACTTGATCACACTGTTTTTTTCATGCCTATGGAGGAATAAAGACACTCAAGAAAAAAATCTTAACTAAGGTTCTCATAATTAATGCATGAAAGGGTTAAAGTTGAGGGTTATTATATCTACAACAGAAGAAAAAGTGACTTTATCAGTAAAATACAGTATATCATTAACTGAACATAAACCCAGTGTCTCCATCCACTGTCATTGATCCAACTCCATGGGTTTTACTGGTGAATCAATGTTGTAGAAGATAATGGTGTCTCCACGGTAACTATGGAGCCTCTGAACGTCCAAATGGGTCATATCTGATGACCATGGATTGATAGGATTAATGGATCAACTGGTATTTTACATGTTAGATCAGTAGATGCTTTTGGTTGCTTATATGTTTGGGTCTTTATGGGTTAATATTCATATAAATCCAGTGTTTGGAGGTTCTTTAAGGCAATTTTGAGTTTCAGTCTTTAAAAAAAACATACAAAACAAGTCCTCATGTGTGTCTTTTTTTTTTTTTTCAGGATGATGATATGCGTGAAGGCCGCTTTAATTTTGCTGGCTACAATATGAGTCAGTGTCTGCCAACGAAAGACGGCTCAGCTGTTAAGAATGCTGCTACAGCTCCGAACCCTCAGCCATCAGTACCAAAAGACATAGACACCATGAGGAAGAAGTTTGTAGACCGAGCCAAGAGGATAGACACAATCTCCAGGGCTGCCTTTCCTCTGGCGTTTCTCATCTTTAACGTCTTCTACTGGGTTACCTACAAAATCATCAGGCACGAGGACATCCACAAAAAGTAAAGACTGTGCCCTCGACAAATAACATTATATTTGTCTTTTTCTCAGATTGAGAAATGCTCAGAAAGCACAGTGATATGAGATTAGAGCCTGTGCATTGAGAGGCAACGCGGTGATGATGGTTTTGTTCATTCAGGGATAATGTATAATGTTTGTCATACAGTATTGCTCATGTTCTGATAACGTGAACAGTTTCTGAGACTCAGATGCTTTTTTTTGGTGTTGGTGTACTGCTGCATAAAATTTCCTGAAGGATCTGGAAAAAAAACAAACAGATTTTGACTCAAGGCTTAGAAACATGCTGGAGAAGACGGACCAAATTTTTTTCATGACAAACAAACATTCCGGAAATTTCTAATTGTAGCTTAGCCGGACCCTTATTCATAGACTTTCTGTGACTGAACAAAAGGGTATTTCTTATCAAGGACATGAGATACTGTTTTATAATGTAGTGTTGTCACGGCACTTCTTCACCATTTCTATAAAGTAATGCAGCAAAAATCACAAAATAAGCACATATGGATGCATCCTCTGAACATTAGGCAGCAGCACATGTCTCAGGCATGAGCATGAACAAAGCAGATGAAAATTGGAATTGGACAGTGCATTTTTATGAAATACCTGAAGCCTTAGAAATCAAAGATTTGGTGAGATGAAGTGCTGTGGTTCTCTATTTTTTCAAGCATCTCCTCTTGGTCAGTGCTCTATCGGATCCATTTCAGCTTTTCTACCTGTTGCCAGATATCCAAAGGTTCTTCTTCTTCTTTCCTTTCTCTCTGTCTGTATTATAAATCCTATTCATGGCCAAATGATGTCACCTAAAATCAATTTATGTTCATTCCAATGCTTTGAAAGTTATTTTTTATTTATTGAAAGTAATTTATCTGATACACTTTCATATGTCTCACAGATTAAGGTACGTGAAGTATGATGGTAAATTTTTTGGAAGACTATAGGTAAAACCTACAAACTGTGAACATGCACTGCATTACTCAATGTTGTCAGATGCTCATGTCCATAAAAAATTCATTTATATTCTAGGTAAATGCACCAGGTATCTTAGGTATGGTTTTAGAGTTTGAAGCTATGTTTTTGTAGATTTAGTCTAATGAAATATTTATTGTAATGGAGGAAAAAAAACAAAAACAAACTCTGTATACTTTGTAAACCTCCGCTGTGGACTGTTTCCCTTCACTTGATGTGCATCGGTTTGCTGAATGGTGACATAATGGTAGATGGATTCAACAGTGAAGTTCAGATCTGCAAAACATCCACGGTACAGAGCAGCTAATGGTCCTTGCACTTCTGATATACTGTTGGGAAGACCTCCTTTATTCAATGCTGGTCGTAAGAAAGGTTGTTTCCTGGCCTGTACATCAATAAAATGTGCACCATATTAACTTTATTTCCAATTCTGTTGTCATGTATAAAAGACAAATCAGCTCACTTTTTGCATCTGGCTTTGTTTATTTATTTATGCATGTATGGAACAGATTACAGAATCTCAAACTGGATAAAAAAAAGTGGCTTTCTCTGTAAGAAATGTATAGAGGGAGACATTTATTAAAAAAGAAAACCTGATAAAAGGAATCTGATAAAATACCTGAAACACATGAAAATCCTCTTCGCACCAGGTTACAGATCCCATCAAAGGAAACGACAAACACAGTCTCCACTCATGCAGCTTTAACGTCGGGGGCAGTGACACACGCCATGGATCGCTGGGTGGCCTGGGGTGACACAGATATGATGTGACAGTAGGTTCCATTAATGCATGATAATGGACTTCACACAGTAGTGTAGGGGTTCTATCATGTAGACCTCACCAGCCAATTGAATGGAAAATACGACTTCACAGAAGACACGACAGTGATATGATGATTGTGTGTGAGATTCACACACCAGCAAACAAAAATGCTTCATACACAGTGCACACCTCTTGTTCCTGAGATTAGAACAAACTACTGTTAAAAAAAAAAAAAAAAAAGAAGTCTTAGACCACCATAAGGTTTGTTGTTTTAAAAAGACTATGACCACACATATGCATTTCCAAGTCTCTGTATTATATGTACAACTGGAGCATGCTGCAAATATTGTAAGCAATATATATAAAAAAAAAACACATTTCAGATAAAAAAAAATTACGTTGTTGAAGCTATATGAGATCATCTGGACAAAGAAAAAGATAAAAAACCATGAAAGCCTCGAGGACATTCTGAAGCTGGTGTGCAATATAACACAAGATTATTTAAGACAACATCCAGACAGCAACCCAAGAGAGTTGAAGATGTACAAATGGAGGTCACACTAAATAGGGTCTTCATTCACAGAAACCAATTTTATGAGTATTTTAATACTGTGCACATTTTTCTTGTTGGTCATAAAGATGCATGCCTGTTAAAACCCTGCAAAAACAACAAAGCTAAGACAACACAGTACTGTATACATACTGTATACACACATCAAAACAAAATATACCATATCCCCTTTGTAGAGATAAACATGCAGGAGTGACTGCAGCTCCTGGTATCCAAATATATCTCTATTATTCCACTACTAATATTATTTATTACACTATGGGCAGGTTAGGTTTCTTAATTTCATTTTGATTGGAAATAAACACATTGTCTAAGACACATTTATCGAGGACTTGCCTGAATCATTCAATTTCTTTTTAAATGCTCAAAACAAAAGGATTATAAACTAATCAATAATACTAATCCTCATGGAAACACCATTACACTGACACAGCCTTACATAACTGTGAATTATTACTATTATTGTTTCAATATGCAAGGCTGCAACAGCCTTATTTAATCAAATTTACTCTGATAGAAATGAAAAAAAAAAAACTAATATTTGCAGCTTTTTAATTGTGTTGTAAAGGGAAGCAACTTTCCATCATTCATTAAGATTTAGGGGGCTGCTGTGTGAGGTCTGAGAGGCGAGAAATGATGGTTGTCATGGTAACTGCACAGCTATTGAAAGGCCAGTATATGAGAAAAGCGGGAAATTAATGGAGTTAAAAATACCAGTACATGATTATGTCAAAATGATTTTTAAGCCTGAATTTGGGGGTTGTATTTAAATAATTTTGGTATTGTATTCAGAGGATACATGAGACAATCTGCAACACAAATGTAAAGAACAGCCTGTGGTATGTGGGGGGAATCGGATGTACAGATGCTAAAGATACAGCCACAGAGATGTAGTTGAGAAATCTATTTAGGATTATAACTAATGATTTCTTTTATTATCAGTCTGTCTGCAGATGTTGTTGATAAAATGATCGATCTGACCCTAAATATTAATAAAATTCTCCTCAAAGCACAAATGGACATCTTGGGAAATCTTAACATTGATCAAATGGATATGCAAAATCCTAAAAAAATATTGTTCTGAATATCATGAAGCCAAAAAATGAGAAAATAATAATAATATTTTTTGGTAATCCATAGCCTAGATGTGGTTGGTTATTGATTGTAGATGATGATTGTGTCATTAAATACACACTGTTGCCCATGAAATTGGAATAAAACATTTTTACCTTTTCTTAAGTGATTGTGATTTATACTGGATAAAATGTAACTGGGACTTTGGGTGATTAAATAAAAAGAGGAATGTGTCTGAAAACATAATTATTCCAACTTTAAGGGCAACAGTATATACATAAATGTTGTATCCAGACTTTGCTTACTCCACCAATATTGATTTTGAATGGGCCAAGTAGTAATGTAATTGTTCCTTCTAGCTACAGTCTAAAAATATTGCAATATCTTTCCTAAATGATGCAAAAATGCAACTTCACCTAAGCCCTCCAGAAACCTGTGGAGTTGAACTGAACTTGTTATAGTTTGGTTTTAACTAGCCTACATTTTCCAAGAGGTGAAGAACATGGGTGGAAAGCTTAATGAATCAACATCACCTCCATAAATTTTCACATAATTAACCCGCTCAGTTTTAAAGAAATACTGAAGTTCTTGTGTGTATAGTCTGAAAAGTGTTATATTTATTCGTACAAAATGTGTTGCTGTTTAATAACAAATAACATAAATAACATTTTAAACTATATGATGCCTCGAATTATAAAACATTTGATAACACATGAGCTTCTTCACTGAATTATTCAATAGGTAAAACACTGAAAGTTGCTGCTCAGTCATGAATATATGTTCTCTTTAATCCAGTGTCTCCCTGCAGACTAAGCCATATACTGATCTACTTTATGTAGGCTACCTCACTGTATATAAAATCAATGCACTCCCACTTTGTTTGGGTGACCCACTGAGCTGTAGAGTCAAGAAGGGCAGACCCTGTGACCCTGATCAATAACTCAACCAAAGGCAAAGACCAGACCAATGCCCTTAACACCCAGCATCAGTAGAAACATGGCTCAGCAACACCTTTCATCATTACAGATGTCTGAGCATTAAAACTCCAATCTGAAGGTGAAAAAGAAAGCCAAATAATATTTTTTATATGGTTTATATGACTAGATCACTCATTTTTCATTACCTTAAGTATTACAGTAGTAGAGTATGATCAAAATGAGACACAAAATACTATAAATCTTTATTAAGTTATGAATAATGAACTAAACATCTTGACTTCAAAGGAGTGAATCTGTCTGTAAGAAACACCCATAAGTGAATTGTAAAGAACATTTTCTGTTCTTTATGTGTGAGATGTTTCATTACAGCAGCAACATCATTTATCTAGTGTGTCTTCATTCCCCATTAAGGTGAGGTGGATTCATAGCAGAGCAGAAACCCTGCAGCCTTCCACCATTCAGAGTTAATAGAAGTTAACGGGCAATAATGGAATGACAAACTATGTATTTTACTTGGGGTGGCAGTCAGGGTTCTAAGGGAAAACCAATACAATTGAATTTTCTTTTTCACATTTGATCTATTCCCCCTGGCCATTCACTGGTGTTATTTACTGTAAGGGATTCACAATTCTTCTTTGTCACAAGAAATGACAGTTGTGCTCATCTTGCAGCCAGAAAAAGTAGTGAAGGTTACCCTCCCAAAACAGAAACTGGAATATGTGAAGATATCTTTATTTTTGAACATGACAACATAGAATCTTGTGATTTTACAACATATTCTGAACTCACAGGATTATTTAGTAGCATGTTGGGGAGCAGTCATCACTGAAGTAATTAAGCTTCTGCACTGTTTACGGGCATCTCACCGGAAGCTGTTATGTGCAATGAAGCAGGGATATTAAAGGTGTGAAAGGGGGGAGTTTATCTCTCCTCAGAATGACAAGCACAAACAGATGGAGTTGCTCCCAGACCTCTGGCTAACAAAATGCACACTCCATTTTTCAACCCCAGTGGGAGAGACAAAAACTCTTTGCAACAGCCGCTACTAGTCAAGCCGCAACAGACCTCATGTATCCGGCAAAGATTTTTGGTCCTTTTAAGTAAAGTTTGATGTTCACTTGAATGAGTGGCATTTTGTTCAACTGTTCTGTTCAGCTTTAGAGAGGAAACACATCCAAGGTTTTTCCCTTTACATCTTTCACAGCAAAACAGCTGAACCATGAGAGGAGAGCAGTGCTAAAAGCCTTTAGTTACACCCGCTGTGCAGATGTGTAGTCCCTTGCCCTGCCATCCTCATGTCTTTATTCATACTATAAATGGTTTCTTAAATGCGGATCAGAACGGTCCCTGTCTCCTAATGAACAGCTCAAATCAGCAGGAGCTGCAAACATTAAAGAGCGTTTCTGATCATGGGTTGACTAAGGGGACACGAACAGAAGAATAAGCTGAGCAGAGAGCAGTATCAGATTAAGGGTGTGAAACCCAGAGGGCGATCTGGTGGAAATCGGCAGAGGCACCACACAGCCACAGACACTGTACTCTATACCCCGAGAGGCTGTCTGAGAGCAGACACACTCAGAGATCAACTCAGCAGCGGGGGCATGGCTTTCTCTACAGCTGAAATGTAAGCGGCATACATGATGAATGACAAACTAACAATTAAAGAACCAGCTTTTGTTTCCTGTAATGAAAATGCTGCTTCTATTAGTTTTCTAAAATAAATACAACTGCAGCCTGTTAGCTGAACAAAGTTTACTGTGTGTACAAGAGAGCTGCCAAATCTCCTTCCAGCTGGACTTTGGACAGGCTTTGACTCAACTTACGATATCTCTGCACATCCACCAGAGGGCTCAACTCAGTTTTACTCCTCTCCACATCCCTGTGCCACTCCTCTCTACACCTCTGGAGGCTATCCACAGAACCTGGTTCAGAGGTCTTGTCGTTGCTCTTTCTCCTATTATCTTCTTCTTTACATAGCAGCAATGACACACTCTCTCTGAGTGACACCACCTCTTTTTCCAGAGCCAAAGAAAATATTTGAACTTCATCCTGTCCTCTTGTACCTTTGACAGGCTGCACCGTGCAGGAAATCGGTAGGTAGGCCAACAGAGAGTCCAGGAACTGTAGCATCTGTAATTCACTGCAAAGGAATGAAAGAGTCAGTATTTCAGTGATACATAAGATACAGATAGCTGTACGACAAAAAAAACATTGACCTTTTCTTTTCCCCCTCTGTGAGATGTTTTATGCTCATCTACCTGTCCACAGAGTTTATTTGTGGGATTTGAAATTTTAAGTTCTCCGGTTGCCAGAGAATCCTAATCGCTTTAATATTCAGCAGAATATCACACAGCCATGCACCCTTAACAACTTCAAAGCCTTGTCAACTTTGAATCTATAAATATAAATCAAGCGGTGCTCAGTACCACTCACCAAATTACTGCCCTTAAATAAAAATGAATAATTCATAATCCCTTGTAGCACCATTTCAACCGATACATGGAGAATTATCATTAGTTTGCAACCAAAATAGCTAATTTAGATTGCCAATTTCAGGATTTCTGAATTCACTATCAAACGAAGTAAACAGTTAGTTAAGATAAACAGATAAATAAAACACAATATGAGTCAAATTTAGAAACTGTACTGTATATGTACTGATAACTGATACGATGTATGAAACAACTCAACTCTTCAGAAATAGACATTTTACTGGTTCCAGAAAGTAAAAGTGATTCACCTGGAGTGGACAGATAGTTCCCCTTGGAAAGGGTTTATCTGATGCCAGCAGAGCAGCATGAGAGCAGATGGTCCAGAAGAATTTAACAGTAGATACTCGGGGCTCACTTCTACCCTCTTACAGCCCACTCTATTCTGAATCCAGCTATCGATGTCACCTAAGCTGTGATCAGGAGAATCTATGCGGAAAGTCCAGTGTTCCAGCATCACCAACAAACTCATCAAGTCCTCTTTAACCTCATCTAGACACAAAATTGAAACAATCCCCATGAGTGTGTTATTATAGAAAAAAACATCAAAGGCATAAGTGATTTGAAATACACAGTTACCCGATTTGAGTTCAGGTTTGCTCAGCAGCTGGGTTTGGAATCCACTTTGTATATCTAGAGCAACCTGACCACAATGCAAGACAGCCGGTGTTGGGCTGCTCATGAGGGCAAAAGCATCTTGTCTCTGGACGTAATGGAGCATGACATGGCACTTGACACAGCCAGAGTTCAACAGAGGTGTCAGCCTGGTCACAGCAGTCACAGCCAGTCTGCATGTGTTGAGATCATGGTTTCTGCCGGCGTTGTGCTGCTTGCTTCTTTTGGCTGGAGGCTCTGTGAATGAGGAGGCAGGGAAGGAGGAGGAGGAGGAGGAGGATGAGGGGCTGGTCATAGGAAGCCAGAATACTTGGCTCTGGGTCTGGATGACTGTGGGCACTGAGCTCTGGCCCACCTCTGTCAGAATGGATAAGCTCACACCGGCCACTGGTCTGGAACAAAAATAACACATCACTTAAGATCAGATATCACACAGACAGTAGGATATTAGCCTGGAAATCATGTACCAAAATACACTCTGCATGCAAATGTGAGTTCTATATCTAAATATGAGGACGAAATACACAAGCTCCCAAATGCACCAATCAAAACCCCACTGTACAAGCGTGTGAGGTAACTGTGCCAGAATATGTTTTCCTCCACATGTTCAAATAGAAAACGGGAACAGGTGGATAGAGGATTCTGATAATTCCACAAAAGAACCTTGAAGAGTTTAACTTGTTTCCACAGGGACCAGCACCACATGTGCAAAAAGGCAAAACAACCCATCTCAGTGAATGTCATTCGTTGACAATAATTTGAGTTTAAATGTATTTTTATGAACAGCCCTTTTATATAATCATGCAAAAAATGTCCCAGTTCTTTGAAGATAAGATGTTACAGTGAAACACAAACTACCTCACAGCTGATATTTCTTGATCATAGTGATAAGACCTCTGTGATGACACCACAAGTTGTTATTTCTAAAGAAAAAAATAAATAAACCAGGAAGCACTGACAGGGTGTGCTTCACTAGATACTTGGAGTGCCACATTAAGATACTCAACAAGTAATGCATGTTAAAGACACTCTGGATCTTGAACATGCACACATTGATCCGCTAAGCCAGATAAAAATGTTGAAGCTATTAAAATAAGTGTGTACAAGAAGCACTATAATCAGACTGTCATGTCTAAAGGAGCTATATGTTGTGTTTCTTCGCTCAAAGTATCACATGTTTAGAGGATATCTGGGGTTCTGACATTATGTAAAAGGTGTCAATATATTGTATTACTGAAATAAATGTATTCACAGCCACAAGTTGATGCGTTTCTGTGAATGTGTGTGACCACTGGAGGGAGTAGTGAGTCACTGCCATTCTCCAGTGGCAATGAACATTAACTGCAAGTCTGAGTTGAAGTGGAGAACAGGTAAGAAATAGCATTCAAAGATATTGATAAAGTGATAAAAGCTGGAGGCTCTGTCGTTTTCACCACTGGACACAGCAAAATAAAAGAATAAAGTCTGATGGTGAAATCACAGTTTCCTCTTCATTGCTTAGTTTGATTTTGAAGTCTGTTAAGGTGTAAAGCTGCAGTGTGATGTTATGTTTGCTATCATAGGTTGATACACGAAACAGACTAAAGTGCGAAAGTTCCGACCTTGTTTAGAATCTTCAAAAAGGGTCTTTAGAGCAACTATTGACAAAACAAATTGCTCACAAAACAGAGCTGATTTGTGGTTTTGCGGTTTTCTAAAATCAGTGACCAAAGGCAAGTAAGAGACCCATAATGCAAATGATCGGCGGAGTTTTTGGAAGGAGAAAAGTTAATGATACCATAATACAGATGTGTATTACCACCGAGTTTCACACTTTATTTGGTAAGTAACAATTTGTGGGGAAGTAATGTTAATTTGTTGGTAATTTTGGTAGTTATGAGTGCATTCTGGTGTCGGTAGCTGTAAGGAAGTTATACAGGGTGTCCCCAAAAACTTTACATCATTTGAGAAGTCCATTACTGGAGTGACAACATGGTCAGGAGAAATGATACTGAATAGAATTGATTTTGGACATAAAATGTTTTATTCTACAAATTTACAACAAAAAATTCCGGGGGATGGTAATTTTATAATGTTCTAAAGTTATTATAAATGTTCAATGTGTGTGCCGCTTGTGACGCGGCACACATCAAGTTGGTAATGGAGTCTTTTTTTCTGACACAGACAGCCTTCCTCTTGAAACTTCTTATGCCATGTCCAAATCTGCTTTCCTATTGGCGCTTGCTTATAAAATATTTCTAACAAATTTACGTTGAGCATTCACATTTGAATGAGTTTGGGTGTACTTCAATACACAGAACACTTTTTCTGTTGCAGTAAATGACATGTCTATTCCTGAAAGCAGAACAATAAAAATGATTACACTTTTTTGAGCAAACAAATTTTAAACAAATTATTAGGTGATGAAATTATGTCAGATTTTTTGGGACACCCTGTATATATTCCTACGTATAAGCCCTACAAAGGATTACGTTAAGAAAGCCTATCGTCTTCGACCACAAAGCTCACATATTGCATTTCATACAAAGTAAAATATACAATATATTTCATTCAATAATAAGGGAATCAGGTTTTCTCAGACCTGTCAGTGGTTACTATCACTCCGATAACCATTCGGTCCTCAGTGATGCGATGCCATAACTTGTCAACTTGAGGTTTTGTGGACACTGCCGGCATGTCTTGCATTTTGCCATCCATCACCTCATCCTTTGACTCATCATCACAGTCCCACAGAGCAATAAGGCTTTCCTGGACAAAAAATGTTAAGTAAAGACTATAATTAACAATGACAAGGATGTGACATGATTGACAGCAATAGCCGGCAATGTCAGAAACTTGAATTTGAGCAACAGCCCATTAGGTGCAGATGTAGTGGACGTGTTATTTTTACTTTATGTCAAAATACAATTGTTTTTACGTGTCAAGAATTTGAAAAAAAAAAAAAAAAAGACCTTTAAATAGAAATCAAAGTAAAGGTCAGAAGTTGGTTGTTTTAATCTTTCCAGGGTAAGTCTCATGACTGCATCAACATAAAATGACAGCACAGGCAACAAAGCAATTTAAAAACCTTTCACATAGGCAAATGAACCAGGATATACAAAGTAAGTTGTAGAAAGTTTGACTTGTAGCTTTTGTTGATTCCAAGTATCTGGTGTTCTTCAAAAGCCTATGGCAACATTAAGAACACTCACGAGCCTCAGCCTCATGCGACATGTCATTTCAAATAGTATATCTTAAGATGAGTAACAAGAGCTGGAGTGAAACTTAACCAACTAAATGGGAGGGGGAGTTGGAATAAACATAATATAGCTTAAGGTTTTGAGATAATACATTAAACGTCCTTGAATTCCAGGGAAACCTTTCAAGCCTTACACACTTTGTGATTTTGTTTGGGTCGCCACATTGTATTGCATTAAATACACTTAAAGCATTTCAAAGAGATGGATGCTCAAGTTGATCTACTTACTTTCCAAATGTGAAATGGTTATGTTTTCCTAAAATTGATTGTATATTTCAAATATCAACATTTAAACCAATACAACAAGAAAAAACAATATAAAAAATGTGCATGAAACAAAGTTGTGATTTATAGTACTGTGTATCTCAATGAAAAAGTTAATTTAAATATTCAGTAACTATTATAAGTTATGTAGAAATTACAGAAAAGATGACCAGGAAGGTTTTGTCTTCTAATGATTAAGAGATGAAGTCTTCTGTAAATTAGGTCATAATGATTTGCTATTTACCTCTGAAAAAATGTTGAGGAAACACTGACAAACACTATAGATATTTTGTTGTAGAGTAAGTTACTCACGTGATTTTGCTCCTATAGTACTTTTGGTAGCACTGTATGACCATGACCAATAAAACTGGTTAGATTGCAGTGACATTCAGTTATTCGTGAATCACACCTCCACTGTTGTCATTACTGTGTTATACCAATACATTTTATAAATTTTCTTACGGTACCTTACCTGCTCATGCTGGGTAATAATGGGTTCTCTTTCTGAGACCACATCAGTGAGGGCTTGCAATGACTGTTGTAGAACTCTTTCCTTTACTCTCAGTTCTCTTTGCAGCTCTTGAAGCACAGTCAACCCACTCTAAATGACAAAACAGAACTGTATAATAAACTGAAGGCCCATTGAGAGAGTAAGAATAACATGAGCTGAATACAGAGAGTAACAGTATCACATACAAATAACATCAAATCGTACATTGTGCAGCATGACAGGGCTGAACAATAAAGCTGAAATTATTATAACTGTCAAGATGTCATACTGATGTCACATATTAACCATGATAACCATAAGAAACTAAGCCAAAACTGATCAAATCATGAACACAACAAAAATAGCAGTAGGTATGCATTAAATAATCTTTATTACAGTTTAGTGAAAAAAATAAATAAAGTGATGTGATACGACAGCTCTAAGCAAATATGATCTATGATAATAATGATTTACTGTAGACTACAATAATTAAAGTACCACTGTTTGTAAAGGTTTACCTGGAGTCTGGACTCCAAGGCTTGAATAGTGAGGAAATAGTTGTCAGGTAGAACAGGTGATGTATTTGGTGCTCCATTGCCCATGCCACTCTAAAACAGACAGATTTCACTAGTTACAACCTCTATAGTTCTATTTATATGCATTTCCTACATTGAAAAAATGTACATGTGTATAAGCAGAGCCCGGTAATAAAGGATCCCTTACAGAGTATGAAATACCACAGAGGTCGGTGAGGAGGAAACTTCCCAAAGATGAACTTTCCACATCAGGATCCTTAAAAATCAAAAGCATTTGGTCTGTTCCATATCCCATGAAATCATCTACATGGACAGAGCTGACACCTGACCAGTGGGAGGCTACCTGGGAAAGAGATTTTAATAAATTAGGCTCATAAAAACTTAGTAACATAAAGCTATAGAATGCACACATTATCTGTAGGTTTGCTTACCTGGAACTTTTCCTTCCATACAGCACAAACATGCCCCTCATGAAAGGAAATGACAAACAGGCAGCCACTTCTACCTGTATCTACCACCTGGATATCTTCAGGTTGCACAAAAGGGAGGTGACATACATCTTTCACAATGCCATGCTCAATGTAAATTAGCTGCTGCTTAGATGTTGCTGCAACTACAGCAGCTTTCAGCACGCCGTCCACTTCTTCAGCTGAGAGCACTAAGATACAGTGGGTGATGGTGATGTAAGGATAAGGTAAAACCACTGCACCATCAAAAACCTGTCCATTCTGAACTAAATAACCAAGGGTTTGGCTTGTGGACTGGTCACTGGTGGATGTTTCTGAGAGATTTTGCAAACCAAGAATGAATATCTGCCCCCTGTGAAGTGGAAGTTCTCCAGAAATACTGTGTGACAACTGCATAGGGATCTGTTTAACCTCTCCTGCCTGCAGTGATGTATAATATACATAACCAGCATGAGTCCATAACACTGTAGGTCCGTTGAAAATAGACACATCACCAGTGAGCTGATAAGGGAGCTTAAATTCAAAGCAGGGCTCTAGTTGGTTTGAGCTGCTCAGTGTGAGTAGACTATACTTGAAGCCCTGTGCTTTCTTACTCCTCTTTGTCACCAGAATGCAGGGGGTGGTGACTCTCTTTTGAACATGTAAAGCACATTTACATTTTACAATATCCACATGTGCCGTTCTTGCCCTGCTGATGACAGCTTCTCCATCTGCTGCCTTCAGGAACGCGCTGTCCTCCCTCTTAAATGACAGAATGGAGAATATTAACTCACTTATTTCGCTGTCATTTGTGGCTGAAGCGTGTTTGCAGAGAAACGAGATTAGTCTTCCACAGGAGGATACCCGATGAGGATTTTGAACCCAGTCTTCTGAGGGCAATCTCTCCATCATCCAGTAAACAAACTTCAACCGCTTTCCACTCTCGAGCCTTTCTTCAAATCTCTGACAGCTGGAGTTAACGTTACTGCTAAATTTGTAAGCGTCACTCTCACGACAGAAGTGACACCAAAGTGTACAAACAGGCGACTACTTGCTAAATCCACATGAAAGAGCGCAGTTTAGTGTAATTAAGCAGACTTGTTTGTCTTTTTTTTTTTCTTTTTCTTTTTTTTTTTTTTTTTTACCGGCGCGCCAACAGAAATTAAACACTTCCTGTTAGACCAAGTGCATTATGGGTAATAGCTGTTACCGTAACAGTGCCGAGTTAACGACATTATTCAAGTGTTTATATCCGTTGTTTTCTTTAAACTAATCAAACGTGTGAATGACTATCTTGTTATCTTAAATACAATACGTCTTACATTTTCCGTTGGTTTCTGTAAACAACACAATGAAGAGGAGTGGCCATGTGTGGAACCAAAATGGCGGCGCTACTCTGTCAGTTTCACTCTTCGCACTGATTCATCTCTCTAGGTTAGCTGGCTAACTGTTAGCTCAAGGAACTGCCACAGAGAAGGAAACCCGGGGACAGCTGAATATGGCTGAAGTTGATCAACACGAAGGAGAGCAGGTACTGTTAAATCCCGTTAGGACACACGTTCTTGGACTCATTTCCGCGTATAATTCTTGGCAAACTAATACGTGTGTAACCAGAAAAACACTGTCTTGACAGGACATTGAGAAGAAAATTGAGGAGACGAGACAGAGATTCAAGAATGAGTTCCTTCAAGGTAAACATTTATTGTGGATAAGATGACAGTAACTCGTTTATGGGCCACTTAGTCGCCTTGATTTGTATGCTTAGCTGTTAGCAGTGATATAAATTGAACATACTGTAAATTAACAGTGTTCTTATTGTTACTTTTCATCATGTTTACATCACCACCTGAGTGCTTAGAGGATAGATAAGCTCTAGAGAGAACTAGCTAACCTTGCTTTCTGTTGCCACATGCTTTGTGTCAGATTAAAGCAACCTGAATACATAGACTTTAAGTTACATTTATATTAAACTAATACGTGTTGTATACTACCTTTATCTGTCACAATTAAGAAATTAGCCCAGGCAACAGTTGACCTTAAATGTTTCTCATGACTTTGTTTTTCAATGTGGTGTCATGTGATTGAGCCTTTGTGTTCATGTTTACAGACTCAACAGATAAATATGATCCCAGAGATGTGGAAAGACTTCAGAAAGATGATGCCCTGGTGGAGGGCTACCTGACATGGAGACTTTATGTTGTTGACGATGCCTTGAAAATGATTGATGATAGTTTTCAGTGGAGAAAGGAGTTTGGTCTGAATGGTAAGAAGTCATTATGGGTAGTTTTTATTATATGCTGAATTTCACATGACTAAAATAGGGATTAACAGTTTAATTCTGACCCCAGATACCCCAAATTACAGATGAATATTCCTTGATTTCAACCCAGTTGCAAAACATACTTTTTGTTGCTACACAACATAATATATATAAAAAAAATAATAATATGACATAAGAAGTACAGCTATATATGACTTTAAAAAACTGTTTCAACACAGAAAAAAAATATTAAAAACAATAAAGCACTAATTTGGCAGGTCGGCAATATTTAAGTAAAAGTAGAAATGTCTCCAAATATTGACACTGATCGCCTTATTTACAATGATGACATTGCTATATTTAGATGTTTGCAAACACTCACCACAGCTCAGTGGATGTCTTTGTGCTGCGCTGGGATGAATCCAGACAGAGTTGCATTGTATGTTAAAACACTCATATCTCCATGCACTCACTAACCCTGAGAACAATCCCCACTGTATCTGTTTTTCTGTGGAATTTCTCTGCTAGTTGTTGTTTCTTTAATCCAGCAAATTTAATTTGTTAAATAGTTGTGTTTAGAAAATTAGATTCATGCAAGTCATTAGTATACCACACTTGAAGGATCAACTTAGGTCATGTGTTGCCGTAAGAGAAATGGTGGGAAGTGTATTATTTCCTGTCAGCAGTGTTTCAAGTTGAACCACTATGGGGAAATTGTGTTGCTAAAGGCATTCAGTACTACTATTTATACTGCCATATGAGAGAGAGTTCTCCAAAAAAATACCCTCAAAAAGTACAACAGATATTATGCAATATACATTTAATACTGTTTCACTTGCTTAATTTGAATTATTTTTACCGGTATGTTTTCATCAGACATAACACAGACTTCTAAAACGTATTTCATGTATATTTATGTATGTTCAAACAGTCACATAAAGGAGTTCAGTTTTCATTTAAGTGCATAGAAACCTTACAGGCAATTTTATTCATTTGTTTGCAATGTCATATTCTATAGAGCTCTGCTATAATGACAGAGAATAACGTTCAGCAGTGTAATGTTGTGTCTGCCTGTGTGTTTTAGATCTCACTGAAAGCAGCATTCCCAAATGGATGTTCGAGACTGGTGCTGTCTACCTCCACGGATATGACAAAGAAGGCAATAAGCTCTGTATGTACAAATATTGTTAAAGGTTTAATTAAACTCTCTTGTTACACATTAATGACTTAGTTGCTGTCAGAGAATAAATCAGTAAATGTACATAAATGCCACTGAATGTTTACGCAGTACAAAACTACCAATACTTTAACACAATTTTTTACACTGTTTACTGTGTTCAGTCTGGTTCAAAGTGAAGCTGCATGTCAAAGACGCAAAAACAATCTTAGACAAGAAGAAATATGTTGCCTTCTGGCTGGAGAGGTATGCGAAGAAAGAACCTGGGATGCCTCTCACTGTTGTGTTTGACATGACAGAGTCTGGCCTCGGCAATATAGTAAGTCCATAATGGTGTTTTTTTTATTTTTCATTTTACTTAATTATTTACATGCCTGTTTCATTTATGTCTCTTAACTAAATTTTAATGAGGCTCTGCTTTTTGTCATTAATATTTAGTTCTCTGTGAATAAAATACTTCAGAAAAACAAACCATTCTTTTTTTTTATACGATTGTCATTGAAATGCTGTTGAGTATCCTCAAGATTTAGCTGTTTGAGCTGTGGTTTTTCAGGGACTGATATTCTTCAATAGTTTTACACTTTGGAGATTAAAGTAACCTTTAAATCTCCTTGGTCAACTCGAGTGGACTGTCTCTCTAATCCATAGACTCACAGTGCCACCGGTGTTAGCTTCCTGATAGAGCTTTCTCTGAGCGAGTGCATTTCATTGGCTGAGTGAAATACTTTGAAAAAAGAACACAAACCAGGCAAAAAAGAGTAATTAGTAATGAAGCTCAAATGTGAAATTCTTTGATTGGAACATCAGTTTGGAAAGCAGCCTCATTGAGGCTTGTTGAACCACAGTACGAGCTGGAGCAGGGCTAGTCAGTATGATCTCATTAAAGCTTGGGAGAGAGTCTCCTGCATAGCAATGAGGTTTCTAGCCAATTATGGAGCTAAGCCAGGGTAGAGAGGCTCTATCCATTGACATATCTGCTGGTTGTCTGATGGCTGTAATTAACATGAAACCATGACATGCACATTTATCATATTGACCAAAAAAGGATATTTAAAATGAGTCAAGAAACTTAACACCTAGATGCGTGGAGTTTGATGAGATCTAAAGTATGCATTTAATCTGGCAGCCATGATCACATTTTCTAATGTTAATGAAAGCATAGACTTTTAGGTAAAGTTATATTGTTATGAATTATGTGTTAACTCCTTTTTGGTGTTTGGTGTAATATAAGAAAAAGATACACTGAAGTGTTTTTTCTCGGCTGTGGTATTTGAGAGGGATTATGCCGGGGATCATTTAGAGTTGCTTTTAATAAATGTTCATTTTCTGTTAAGTGGGTCACTTCAGATCTAGAGGCGGTTAACAAACACTCTACTTATTCAGCCTTTTCAAAATTCCATAAAAGCATTTATTTTCATAGTTTAAGACTTCTGCACGGTTCTCCTCTTTAAATCTTTGCTTTTTCAACCTTGTGTTGCAGGACATGGACTTTGTGAAGTACATCATTAATTGCTTCAAAGTATACTATCCAAAGTTTTTATGTAAGTAACATAAGTTATTTTATATAGTAATAATAATGATGATTTTGTATTATCTATCTCTGTACCACAGTGCACCATAAAGCTCATGTTGAGTAATTAGGAATATACTAAAACTGCTCTACATATAGATCAAAATGCCAAATTGTGTTTTCTTATCGTTTCAGCCAAAATGATCATTGTGGATATGCCTTGGATTATGAATGGTAAGACTGACCCTCAAACTCTTTTACTTTATATCCATAACTGACCTTATCTTGGGAACAGTTTCATGTTGCATATTGATAAGGTGGTTTGTTTTTATTTCAGCTGCATGGAAGATAGTGAAGTCATGGTTGGGTCCTGAGGCAATTAGCAAGCTAAAGTTTGCTTCCAGATCTGAGGTCCAGACATTCATAGACCTGGAGTATCTGCCACCTCACATGGGTGGAACGGTATGGCATCATGTCTTTATGTGTATCAGATATTCATAATTTACCATACAAGAATCACACATCAGATTCTCGGGACAAAAATGTCAAAGAGATAATGAAATCAAACTTGATCACTTCAGCAAATGATGAATTTCAATTTGAATGTTTATCAGCACACAACTGCAGCTTTTGTACATATCAAAGCTCCCAGTATACTAAACATACCATGTTGTTCAGCTACCCATATCCTGACCTAACTTGTCTGGCTTAATTCCAGGACCCCTTCAAATATAGCTACCCTCCTCTTCCTGATGACGACTTCCAAACGCCCATCTGCGACAACGGCCCTATTGTTAGCGAAGAGGAAACAGAGAGTAAAGACGGTGAATTAGAGAGCAAAGATACTCTTGAGTCCAGCTTCAACTCTGAGGTTGCTGTAAAGCCTAAAAAGGTAATTTTTTCTTTCAAGTTCATGTGTAGTTTAATGAATGAATTAATAATGTATTAATTAAGTCTTAGATACATAATAGTAAACATATTTCCTAAAGTATTAGAAATTAAGTTTAAATCTAAACTGGGAAGATTGAAGTTTGTATAAAGTTTCAAATATAGGGATTGGTTAGATGGAAGGTTTATAATGTAATTCATTTCATAAACAATCATAATAAATCTGTTGTCTTATCCAAAATAAGTAGCTATCATTAGTTACAAGCTGCTCACTATCTATCATCATTTTTAATATTACCTTAAGCTATATGTTAGGTGTAACTGATGTATTAGTGTGTTATTAGACTATATTTAAGGTTATCTGCCTAGCTGGGATAGTTTGCTAATACACATAGCCCATGTCAATCAAGATGTCACCCGCTGCACCTCCACCATCTTATGGAGTGTTCCAGACAGCAGAATATTTAGATACATTAGGTATATATACCTCTATATATATATATATATATATATATACATATATTAGGTATATTTTTAGAGGGCTTTTTTTTGTTTGTTTGCTTTTTTAACAGGTAATGCTTCTTATTTTTGCAGTTGTTTAATGAGATATTCGACTTAAATATAAATTTTTCCATTTCATGTCAGATTTTCAAAAATTTTTCAAAGAACTGTCTCATTACATCATGCATAGAGACCATTTTATCACGGAATTGCTGGACTGTTCTTGACAGGTTTGTTTGCTTTCACTGATATGACAGCGTGGAAGAACACATACACACACACATACAAATAATGTCCTTTTTATTGCTGTGGTTCTGTTGCGTTCAACATTGTATAATAAGAGCAGTCACGGTGTCTTTTTCTTACAGTTATTAGATTCCACTCCTTGTTATATTACCCTCCCTATGGTCAAAGACTCTTCTCTGTCCTATTTCACTCACTTGTTAAGTTGAGCCTGAGATTACAGCTTGTAATCAGACGGCTGTGTGGAGACAGCTGTGAATTAAGTGGCAAGTTTTGCCCTGATTTGGTAGACGTTAAGCTCTCATTGTCTCTCTGAAGGTGACTTCTCATGTCTTATATTGGCTGCAATTAAATCCTTCCAGCAAAGCTCATGCATGCATCATGGATTTCACTCTGTGTCTCTGTTCACAGCATCTCTTATGGTCCGCAGAGGATGTCAGGTCTGTTAGTTAAGCTTTCCTCCGCAGTAGCTGGATTCCTTTTCCACCCAAAACAGCAGCACATAACCCCAGTGTAGCCACACAAGTGAAAACACCCCACTGGCATCAGCTTGAAAATGTGTGCGCAGCCACTGTCAACCTCCCGCTCACTCTGGTGTCACTGAATCGCGTCCTGGTTGAAGTCGAGAGTGTAGCTTATGTCACAGATTCTGCTTGCGCTCTACAGTACAGTCCCGCTCTTGCCTCATAATCTATTTAGCTTCTTTTCTTGCCAGCAGCATGCAGAGAAAGCCTGAATGAAAATAGATATAGAGTATTAAAGGGTCATCTCAGGAGATGACTGCTGGGTGGAAATACTTGTGAAGATCTGAAGAAAGTTGAACTTCACATTGTGCTGGTGCATGCCATTTTCAACCACATGTGTTGAATTATGTTGAATTAGTTGTAATTTAGTGTTACAGCTATTGTTTGCATATTTTATAGTAATGCTGCCACTATCTGTGAGGAGCAGACTTGGATGTGTTTATCTACAGTGGATGTTAGGACAATTGGACGTAACTCTACCGTTCTTTAGAGTAGCTGTATTTTAAACAAATCCTGTTGAGGGGCTTTTTGTCGCCTGCTACGTAAAGGACACTAACTGTATCTGTGGGGAAGAACGAACAGTGCTGCATCACCCAAAGCTACTCCCATGAGCCTCCTAAGCCCCAACAAACAAACAGTGCTCCTTTTGTTAATGAATGCATATTAGTCATGCACAACAGATTTAGATTTACGAAACAGAGATATGCAAATCGGGCAATTGTTAGCCTCAACAGTAATCTACAGAAGCAACTTTGAAGTGTGTTGATGATTTTCTTACTGTGGCGTGTAAAGACAGATGGCTCTACTTGAACAGTGTAAACGGGGTGGGTTACATTCTGGAGTGGAAATTTAAGTGTGTCATTCATGTAATGTACTGTGGGAAAGATAGAGTTAAGAGTCACCCAACAAAGACACAGAGGAAATCAAATAAGTGTTTAAGATATGAGAATAGTTCTGGTGCATTTGTGATACAACTGTCACTGCTGCATGTTTACAGTAGTTTGACCGATAGTGGATTTTTAAAGCCTCATATCAGTGATTAGTTTATAATATAACCTTGTCCCTCTAAAACTGTTGACACTTAAAATGCCTACTGCATCTGTCCTTTCATTAAACGCAAGATGACTGTTGAACTGAACAACTAAGTCAAAGCAATAAATCTGACTAAGTCAGCATCATAATGAAGGCCATTATGTGTTAAATGTGGAACTGAGCATCAGACTAACTCTGGGAATACTTAAAATCTTCTGAGATATTATTTTTCTCTTAAAGTCAGTGTTTCCACTTTAGGTATCGGTCACTACTGGGACCAGCTTTTACTGATACAGATAGTTTGTAAAATATCCTCGTCTAGACAGTTCAAGTAATTTGTTCAGAAGCTTGTTGTTTATCCATCACTTCAGCGTCGCCTCCTACAGTAATTCATGATAAAGACCACCTGCACATCAATCCCTTTCTCGTCTGAGGAAGTTACTTCACCAGCGAATGTTGGCCACGATCAAATCGACAGCATCTAACAAACATAGGGGAAGGGAGCACAGCTCATTACTGGGAGCCGTTTTGTTATTTTTTTGTTGTGACTAAACCAATACGTTACACCAGCCTGTTGGCACTTAAAGCCCGTCTGAATGCATTCCACAAGGCTCAGCTCTCTACCTCTGATCCATCTTGTTTAAATAAACAAGAGACGGCGCTTACCACCACCATCACCCATCCCAATCTAAATTCTTGTGGATTCCAGCAGTGCCCTGATAACTCGCCAGCTTCAGAAAGCTAATTGACTTTCTCTTTGTTTTCAAACAAGGGCTGGAGGTGGTAAGACTGTAGGATCACACCCACACAAGGAGCTCACTGTCTAGAAGATTTCTACAGGCTGGAAAGGCAGGTGTACTCACGTGGCTGCATTGATTGTGAGTGCACCTGCTTGACAGTCAACTGATGATCACCTCCTCTGGACATGTTCATCCCTTAACCCGTCCTGGACCATACATTTCAACTTAACCCTCTAAACTGTAAAGCACTGTCAAAAAAAAAAAAGCAAAAAACTATTTAGTTTTGAAGGACTCCTGTAACGTAGGCTAAGTGAGTGGTAGCGTACTTTTTACTTTAACCATGTAAGCACTGAATTGAGCGAAACACTTATTTCAATGAAGACAATAGGCAGCAAAGTCACCAGCGTGCCTTATGACATTTAGACTGTTTGTATATCCTAACCTCAGATTATTGCCTTATTACTGTTTGATTACAGTAGATCACTATATTAACTTTCAGCACTAAATCTTGCCTACTTCTGGCAAATGATTAACTAATGCCATCTATGCCTTGTCATTTAACACTATCTTTCACCAGGTCTGTGACTCTGGAGAGTGCTAATCATGTAGACCATCTTATCCTGTGCCTTTTAATATGTACTGTATTATCAATAGACACTCCACCTTTTGCATTTCACTAATCACAGTTTGGAACGATGTCAAATATCCAGTGATTTGTTTTTTTTTTTTTGTAATTTGTTTTTGCATTTCATATCTTACACTGCATTGTATTTGACTTTTAAATGTGTTAAATTTTACATGTCTTTTATTATGGTCAAGTTGTTTCTGATAATCTAAGTGTTTTTAATGAATTACTTAATTTAACATTTGTTTTGTTCTCTGTTAATATTTCATGATTAATGGATTTGGAAAAGCCGTCGTCCTGTAGTGCACTACCAATGAACTTCTAACCACAAGACTGTAATTTTAATTTCACATCTGTAATGAAACACTCCACTATTTCAAATTTGACTATGTTTTTTTACCTCAATTTCTTTCAGCATTATAACCTAATGTGTTCAGCTTGCTCTTTAAAATGATTAATAAATGGAGACATTTCATCAGCAGCTGATTATCTCTTGACGTCTTCATTGTGGCAGTTGCTTGACAGTCAGCCATAAAATTAAGATGACATGTTTTGTTGCTTATCACAGCAAATGACACACGTCCCCTCTGAGTCACAAATGTTCCCATCACATACAGAGTGTGTTCACCTTTACCACTTCCCTCTCCTCTGCCCCTGATGTTCTCACTCTCCCATCTGCTTTATACAATATGTGCTGCCACAAACACACCGGAAAGAATCCCACTGCCCACGTGCAGTATTTCCCCAATTCACCTGCAATGTGCAAGCATTTCTGCAAACATTTCACAATATCTACTCTGTCAGCTGTTTTAATAGTCTTGTGGTGTGTCTGAGGAGGATTTGGGTCCAAGTTGATAGGCATTTTGTTGAAATGAAAGTAACCGTGCATAATGACTTAAGTAACAGTTGAACTTCCTCAACTTGAACATTGTTTTTTTTAGTAATCACATGGTCGGATTATTTTACATCTGCAATATCAAACAACCATGGTGCTTGTGTGTGTGTTGCCATGGGAAACCACTAGGACAAAGGGTCAGGGCTGTCCTGTCATTGGGATTTGTCAGAAAAAGGGTAAAAAAAAAAAAAAAATCTTAAAGTAAGATTCTGATGACATAACGTCATTATATCCACAGGAGGTATTTATGTGTCATTAGAAATACTGTCGGGGGCTTCATTAACTGATAGCTTTCTCCGTATGAAGGGCAGAGGTCACACATTGCATTTTTAGAGAAGACAGCAGATAAGGGTTATCAGTATAGTGAGTCTCTTGTGTAATTAAACTGTCTTTGTCATTTCAGGTGAATTTCCTGGAAGACAGTTTGAGGTCAGAGGACAGTGATAAAGGAGACACGAGTACCAGGACCAAAGGGGCCAGGAAGCCAGTGACCACATTCAAAGGCGCTCTCCTTGATGTTAGGTACCCACCCTGTTCCTGCCACACCTGTTTTTCCACTCACAGTTGACAGTTACAGCAGTTTGCACTTATTTGTTTATTAGAGACCAGATGGCTCGAAGGTAGAAACATTGACTGTTTACTGAAGGATTGCTGGTTTTATGGCCCAGACAGGTTGTCATGGGGGTTCCAACTGATCACCTCATCGATCACCAAACTGTTTTTCTATTGATCTACTTTTTAAATATAACAAACCATTATAAACCAGTTCACAATAGGCTTTATTTATAGATCATGCAAACATTCAATTTATTTATTGACATTTTTCATATACAGTTCACAGCATTAATAACAGCAATAGAACTTCAAATTCAGCCCACACCCACTCCCCCTCTCAACTCAAGCCCATGGGCCAACTCTTAAATTAAAAAAAAAAATGAATTAAATAAATTAAAACCATAAAAAGAGGAAGAAATATATGCAGCAGAGATCATGATATGGGCAATGGAGAAGCACAGCTACTCCTTCAGGATGTGCTACAACCAGCAACCACTGCTACAACATGCAACTGTCATTTTTGCATCACCTTTTAATTATCTTGAGCAAATTTCAACAGAATTTTGAAAATCAATTTTTTAAATGAATTATTTAGACAAAATAAATGTATTCAGGTAGAGTTAACAGGTTCTCATTTTTCCCCCTCATTTAGCCTTTATAGTCTTCACACTCAGTATTACGTCAGTGCTTGGTAAAGATCTGGCTTCATTGACTATCGTTCTGGAATGGGGGAAAAAAAATGATCTGTATTTCTTTAGACTAATCACGTTCGTTCTGAGTGGTGCTAAGTACAGGATGCAGTGACAGTGTCTTTGCAAAACAGTCCCAGGGGTTAGTCTCAGTTATTTTTGGCCATGCATTTGCACCGGGGGAAGCGAGCCCTGGTATTAAAATGACTAAATCCCTGCGTAAAAAGAGGTGTGCCTTTGTCAGACTTGTCATTTTCAGTGTGTGGTTGCAGCTCAGATGTAGTTGTTGAGTTTTCACATAGTGAGATAGCAGAAGCAAAGGGAATGCCATCTGGAATAGTCAACCAGTGGCAGAATTATTCCAGCACAGTAAATCCTGAGAGAGTACCCCTCATCAGTAAAAAACAAATGGAAGATACATGTATAACTATCATGACAGTACAAATATACAGCATGAATGAGAAATTTTGGGACATTTTTTTAGTAGTTGTGGTTTATTTTCACATCTGCTAAATGAAGCACTCAGCTTGGATATCATATATGCATTTTCACTCAAACAACAAACAAACAAACAAGCCTGTAGCATACATTATTACTCTTTCAAGTGAAATTTCTAAAGGGGCTGGTCCTTGACTGGTTAATTTTAGGACATAAATAGTAAATATGTAGAAAGAGCTACTCATATTTTTTTAATACAGCACATAAAATGGAAAATGATAATGTCCTATATATTGTCGGTTGTTGTCAACTTACTGTGTGTCATAATAGCTGCCGTGGTGTCAATCTCTTTAAGACATTGCCTTCAGCTCATTGATACCAACCCTATGGGCAGTGATTCCTCCTCCATCCTATCCTATCCACCCCCTTTTTAAGTAGAGCCTGAGATTGCAGTCTGTAATCAGACAGCTGTGTGGACACAGTTGTGAATCAAGTGGTCAGTTTTCCTGTGATTTGCACAAACAAAGCAAACTGAACTGAACAATAATGCATCTTGCTCAAAATATTTGGAATTCTTACACCTGTTATCAGAGGGAGCCGACCTGTCTTTAAGTGCAGCTATTGCACAGTCTGTGAATGTATTGGGTGACCCAAATCAACTGTCTTATGGTCCATCTGTGGGTCACAGCCCAGTCTTTGGGAATGGATGCACAAGATGATCCTCTCCCAACAATTCTGCCCTTTTAGCAAAAGTACTGACCAACTCTGATTGTAACTCTCACACTTTTCTCTCTCTGATTATGTATAAATTTAGAATGTGTGTGTATCTGAGGTGCAGTAATTTGGAAAATTTTAATTGCCTCATACGTATCCACAGTAATCTCCCCATATATTGGTTCAAAGCCTTTAGGCGTTATTGATGTGTTTGTGCGGTTGCGGCTCAATGGATCGATCACACATGGATAGGAATTAAACATGCAACCCAATCAATTGTTTACTGAGTAGAAAGGAGTTGTTGGTGTTAATTATTAACAGTGCTACAGTAATCCGTGAGAGAGACACTGACTAATAATCAATTCATCTATATAACGAGGCACCCGTCACCTCTTTCACGTGTCGTCAGATGGGTCACATGTTTCAGATGAGCGTTCATTTAATTGTACTTCCGAAACAGAGCGGAGGACTGCAACAGTCACACTGATTGACATAGTTTCAAATAAATACTTAGGAGGGCATCCATATTCTGTGTGATATTACTGCTCATTTTCATGAATAATGTCCGTCGAGTTGTGTTTTTACAGACTAACAGCTTTGATGTAAGGATTTTCACAGCTCTGGGCTGTGAGTTATAGTGATAAACAGATTTAAACGAGCCTTAAACGCAATTACGTTTCTGAACTGTGTTAGCCTTAATGCAAGACTGGGGGCTTTAACAGAGAGTGGGGGGGCTTTGATCTTGGTTTTCCAGAGCCTGGAGACTCACTCTGAGCTCTAGCAAATTCCAGGCTCTACAGCTGTTTTAGTGGGGAAAAGAACACACAAGGACATGAAAAAAAGGAAATTATCTTTGTTCTTTGCAGTTTTAGTCCATGAAAGTCTGCCAAGCTGCATCAATGAGAAGCTTTGCACATACTCAGCACATATTCTAATCCATTTGCAAGTTTCTTCTTAGCAGAGTTTAAGTCTTTAGTGCTTTAAAAGTTCGCTGACACTGAATTCATCAAATCACAAAACTATTTATAGCCAAGTTAGAGTGTTGCAACCCTGGTTAGAGTATCCCATTGAGTGTCAGTAAAACAAAATGCCCCATCCTGAGATTTTAGGCCACAGACTTGTTTGGGCTCCAAATGTTACACTTTTGATGAGTGTTGAGATGCTGGTCTTGTTTTAACCTAAAAATAACACTATAGTTCCTCATTCTGCCTGTGAAGGAGCCCAGATGTAGCTGTAAAACCCAATTGAAGGCCTCTAAGCTCCATATAGGACAAAAAAAGAAGTAACATGTCACTGTTTGAAGAAATGTAGCTTTTCAAAAGAATCTGTCTCACACAGGAACATTAGCTCTAAGCCTCTTACATAACCATATTCATTATATATCACAGTGGTTATAGTTGATAACAAATGTGTGTGTGTGTGTACATGCGTACCAAAACAAACATGATTAGTTATCGTTGTGAAGAATTATGGCTCTTACTTCAATTGCTGCTTTAATTTCTCTTCTTTTCTCGTGATCACCCTCACCTGCCTCACCTTTTGCCTCTGTCTGTCAGTAGGACTACAAAAACAATTTCACTCATAAGTTTCATGAAACTTTGCAGAATGCACTAGCAAAGGAAAAAAAACACAGAATTTTGTAACAGATCCATAAAAATGTTTTTTTTTTCTCTGCCTTTAACATTAGAAAGCTGGTAAACAGTAATAGTGACTTAAACTAACCAGTAACACCAGCTAGCAAAAAGGAGAAAACCAAAGGGCACAATTTGTTGTTTTTTTTTGTCTTTTTTTTGTTTATGGTTTCATAATGTGCTTTGGGTAGAAGAGTGGACAATTGGCCTTGCCACAGGTCGACGCTCTTCAAATGCCCTTCTAGTGGAAAATGGGTCATGAGCTTGTTTTTATTGGGTCACCAGTTGGCAGCATAAAGTACTGTAATATGTGTCCTCCAGCATGAATAAACAGTGTTTGAAAGGGGTTACATGGAGTATTGATATTCTAAACTCTCAACAGCAGGGTGAACTCATGTACCAGAACACACTTTTGGCTTTCAGCACCACCAATGAATCATTGTATTCACACACTCTCACTCACTGAATAAAGAAAGTTCATTGTTTGCACACATCTGTATTATGGTATCATGTATTATGGTATTTTGACTGTGGGTCAAAATAACACTGTGCCTTATAATCTTTTCATGCTGTGTCAGCTGATAGTTTACATTGTAGTTCTGTTAGCTTAGCTATACTTTTAGATAGAAAACAGCCACTGTAAAACCCCATATTACCTCCGGTTTCTGTATAATTTGTATTGTCAATACACTAAAGATCAGAACTGTCACAGTTTAGTCCAGGGGTGGGCAATCCTGGTTCTCGAGGGCTGGAATCCTGCATGTTTTAGATGTTTCCCTCTTCCAACACAGCTGGTTCACATGATAAGCCTATCATCAAGCTCTGCAGAAGCCTGATAATGACCTTCAGGTGTGCTGGAAGAGGGAAACATCTAAAACATGCAGGATATCGGCCCTTGAGGATCAGGATTGCCCACCCCTGGTTTAGTCTGAACTATGGATCAACAAACAGCCAACTTAGCTAAGATAATATGATCACATGATAACTTTACACCTTCATAAGCCTCATACTCAAACATGTGTAGAAGGAACGCTGTGATTTCAGCATCAAACCCCATTCTTTTTATTAAGAGCTGTGTACAATGGTGAAAATAAAACTGTGCTTCTAGCTTCTATCACTTTGACTCTAAGTATTGTTTCTTAGCAGTTCTCATCCCATCTTGTCACTAGACAAGACCAAATTGCGCAAATGTAACTTGCACGTAAAAATGTACCTAATGGAAAAACGACAATTTCGCCAAAACTCTCGTTTTCGATTTAAACTTTTTGAGCTGGCAAGAGGTGTTTTTTTTTTTTGGCGTAGCACAATTGGTATATCACGCAAGACTGCAATGGAAACACCTTTTTCTGCAGCTGGAGTCACTGGAATTAAAAAAAAAAAAAACTGATGTTGATGGAAGTTACAACAAGCAAAAAAGAAGAGTTTTAAAAGAAACATGGTGTGGTATGAGTAGACACACCAGGAAACCGAATATTTTTTTTAATTTAGTACAGGATAGAGGGGTAATATATAATAATAATGAATATATCTGTTTTTTAACATTTAGTAAAGTTTTGCGCATATGTCCAGTGGAAAAGCAACTGTTGTCTGACACCTTGGTCAAAGTCTCCATGGCCCTGTAGACCAGCAGAGTGACTCACTACTACCCTACTGGTCACATCAGTCTGTTGGAATGTTGGTATGAATACATTCAGGTCACTTCAATCCAATACATTACATCTTTGGCATAACTTCAGAGCTCTTTAATCTAAAACACTCTAATGGTAATTTTAGGTCATTTTTAATATTTGAAAGTAGAAATGCTTCATATAGCTCCTTTAAGTACATACATTTTGTTAATTTTAGCTTCATAAATATATTTTTGATTCCACAAAGCTTCCTGTGCTAACAAATGTGTAAAAGTATCGATTTTATTTTTACAGATTTACAGATCATCTTTCCACTGTCTAATATCCACATTCACACTTTAAGTTTAAGTATGTTTCTTGTTGATAAAGTTAGAACCAAGTTGTTGGCAATACCTTGCTAGGTGTGATTATATTCCCACATTCTGTCCCTGTCTCGCAGGCTCAGTGAGAGCGAAAAATATAAATATTATGGTAATTCAAATGGATTTTTGGGTTTGGGCTGACAGACCTTGTAGTCTGATATTAATAGCATCGCAACCTACTTTAGACTTGCTGTCTGATGTAGATTATTAAGGTGATGTGAAGCAGAAAAGCCACCAGTCAGAGGATAATAACACTTAATAAGGCACGAGTCACAGCAGCCTCATCAGTATTAATAATGGAGATAAAGTAGCACCCAGATTGGCACTGCACGCTCCAAAATAATTCTGTTTTCTCTCTGATTTCTACTAACAGCTTTGTAATGGTATTCCTCTTACTCAACATGTGTGAATGTTGTTGTCTTACTCTCTCCAGTCCTGCAGAGGAGCTTAGTTTTGGTTCTGGAGAAACTGAGAAGAAAAGCCTCATTATCCTGAGCAATGTGACCAAAAATCAAGTGGCCTTCAAGGTGAGTCACAAGCTGCTCAAAGGATATGTGTGCTTATTGGTAGACATGACATGAGATTGATTTCTTTATATTGGTGCAATGGATATTATTAATAAAATTGAGATTGAGGGCCTCGTTTGTCTCCGCAGGTCCGGACCACAGCACCTGACAAGTACAGAGTGAAGCCCAGTAGCAGCTGCTGTGAACCAGGCGCATCAATAGACATAGTAGTGTCCTTACATGGAGGTACAGCACTTAAGCTCTGCACGCTATTCCACTCACAGCGGATGTTTTAAAATGCTGAACTACAGAATAATCCCACAGTCTTGTCTCTTACCTTCCTAAAGTGCCAGTAGCCATTTTATTTGCCTGACATACATATTTCAAGAGTGATAAAAGAGGCATCTCCAAAAAAAAAAAAAAAAAAAAAAAAAAACAAACCATTAAACAACTGACAGTGCTGTGTGAGTCAAAACATTTTATGGCCTTAAAGCACTGAAGTGTCAGCACCAGGTTATGCTGTACTGCTGGTTGCTCAGTAAAATCAGTGCTACCTATTTTAAGGCTTCTTTTTTTTTTTTTTTCTTTAGCTTTTATGCTGTGCTGTTTTTTTTTTCCTCACTACTTTCATGTGTAGCTGTGTATTTTTTCACATAGACCCTTTATTTCTAAGCCAAGTAAGTAAACTACCTAAGTTTTGTTACTGATTTATTTTGTCTCATATTCACTAGAAACCTTTATCTGTCTGTTTGAGATCCATGAACAGCAACGTTTTTCTTCTAACTCGCAGCATTGTACCCGTGGTGCCATTGTACGATAGCATGATAAGTAGAACTTGTCTGCCACCACTATCCATTTGTAAACTACCATTTAATCGTGCATTGTGCAGGTAATAATTTGAGCCAACATGTGAAGCATAAAGGGCAGAGCATGTATTTGTTTGGCCTGTCAAGCATGATTAAATTCATACAGCGGTAGTGAACTGCGGCCTTCACATTGTAGCATCGTCTGCTACCAGTAGAAATTTCATGAACGGCAGCATAACCACTTCCAGAAATGGAGTATGGCGGCAGGGATGAAGAATTCAAAGTAGAGAGAGGCTAAAATCGTCCAGCATACCTCACAACATTTAAATACGGACATAAAATTGTGCCTAGTAGAGAGTCAGATAATGTTTCTATTCATTTGGTGAGTTTGGCGGCGATCGGGTCTGTGAAGGCTGAGGAAAATCCGTACAAACACCCTCTTGTGCTGCAACATCGATCGGACGAACACAGAATGTGCATTATATAGTAGGATTGTAATTCTTGGTTGAATTTTTTTTTTTTTTGTGCAGGTTCACAGGCTTCTCCTCAGGATAGATTCCTGGTTATGGCTGCTGAGATGGACAATGCCGGATCACAAGAACTCGCACAATTCTGGAAAGAAGTGCCAAAAAACAAGGTCATGGAACACAGGTAAACAATCCTTGCACGGCTATGATTGTAAATATAAACAGACTTAAACTTGGTCTGATGTGACACAGTCCTCATTACAGTTACAGGGCTTTCTTGTGACATATTAAATGGTGTTCTCTCCATAGGTTGCGCTGTCATGTTTTGGAGAGCATTAAAGCAGCAGTGAGTCCTCTCAGAGACAGCCCAGTTGAGACAGTAACCAGCGGGCAACAGGAATTAAGCACAGCAGTAAGTCCTGGTCTGAAAGAGGCCTCACAGTTTTCTTGGTCCCTTCATTTTGTTTTTTGATATTCTGTTGCATTATATATGTGTTTACTGTCTGTGGCTAAGTTTTACAATATTAATATTTACTTTATTCTGACTGTCTTTAATGTTTCAGCAAGGCTTAAATGATGAAGGACTGTAACGTTGAAATGAGCCATGTTAATTTGTCATTTCTCTGTATATTTTAAAATTATTCACCCAGGCATTCGATGATAACTTACTTACTTATTCCTCAGTAAGTATAAAATGTGTTTTAATGTAGTGTTACCTAGTGGTAGTCTGTATATTGAAATCCTCTTAGATAAATAGCACTAAATGGTCTTAGTGTTCTGCTGTAGTCTTACATTAGTCAGTGCCTATAAAATATTCATTTACAAAACACTAGTGTCTGCCACCAGAGCACAGGTTGACATATTTAAATGTTTTATTTTGTTCAACCGGCAGTTATGTAAATGAAAATGTTAGAAAGTTGAGCTTTCGATTTTTTATTTTTTGTTTTTGCTATCTTTCCATGAAAAGCTGCAAAAAATTTCAATTCATTAAGTGTCTGTTGAACAGTTATTGATAAATTGACATTTCAGCTATTACTCCTCTATTTATTAGTGATTATTTTGGTTTCAATTTGCTATCCAGTCTTGTTTCCATGGCTTTTAGTATCTTGATTTTTCTTTTTTTTTTTTTAAGTTGGACTGACTGATTTTTTTCTTTTCCTCCAGCTTATGCGAGTCATGGCCAGCACCTCACGGATGGAGCAGAAGCTGAACACATGTCTGTGGGTGCAGAAGGTTCTCATTGGGTTGGTGTTGGGCCTGGTGGTGCTGAACCTGTTGTGTCTGCACATGCTGGGAACCGCCCAGCGGCCGTCTTGACCCACCTCGCCACCGCCCACATCTGTTTATCACAGACACTCAAGATGTTTCCAGCAGAGCTACAGTTGACCACCCCAGGGAAGGTCGTCCTGTGCTTACTGAGCAAACCTGAGCAGCCCTCCCCCCCTCCCCTTTCCCCTTACCCTATCCTCTCCACGGACTGTCGTCATAGAGAGGAGGACTGCTGAGTTTAGGGACATGTGAGTTGTTGTTGAGTTGCTACACAGAAAGATTTATACTTGTCTATTTCCAGACACTTGGGGGCTTAAGACAACAGAGACACTTTTAATAATGTGACATAAAATCATTAAGGTATTTTTAAGTCTAATCATCAGAAAATAAGCGTGTATTTATTGCAAAAGTGACAATACGTTGCAAATAGTAGTTATTTTTGTGACAATAATGTACAAATTTTTATAATATTCAAATCTACAGTGTATAAATAAACACATTTTTGCCAGCATATTTAATTTTATTTAACTGGGACCTTTTGTGTTAACATCTGAAGACAAGTTTGGAAGCATTTTTTCCGTAACTGTTATACTATGCATCTCATGAATAAACCCTCATTAGTATAGAAATGTCTAATTGAAAGCATTGCAGTGTATGACCTTACTAAACCTCTCCACTCTAGACCAAGGAGCCACAGGAGATCTCTGTCACCCTGATCTTCCTTATTTGTTTTAATTACCCAGACTCCTGCACACTAAAAATACCAAAGCAATTACTGCTGAGTACAAGGACATGGCATAACCCACTTGTAGCTTAGTGGGAAGTACACATATCTATAACAAGATCCAGCTCGGGGCAATCGGGACGTGAGTCGCCACATACGAAAACATCACAATTTGCTTATTAGTTGTGTGCGCGTAAGTGTTTTGCAGCTTTTTCACGGTAGGGGGTGGCTGCTCATAATCAAGGGATAATTAGACAGATTGAAATAATAAGAAGTAATCCAACACTGATTATAAGTACTGTCCTGTTTTCAGGCCTGACAGAATGTGTTTATTCCCCAAAGATCATGTTCTGTAACAGTCTACTTGAATAATAAACCCTTCATATGGTCTACACTTCACTTTTCCATGCCACAAAATTATAGATGTCTTTACTACTAGAAACTTGTCAGCATGAAAAAGTAAATTTGAGCACATCATTTATCAAGTTGGCTCATTTTTTAGCTACTTTTGTACTTTTTACACCATAGCCATAGCTCGAATTTGACGCTAAAAATGATATCTAAACAAGAAGCACTCGGAGAGCGCAGACCTCCGCCAAGGCTGATCAGTGGGCCCCCCCACCCCTGATCACCACCAAAATTTAATCATTTCTTCCTCATCCCATTTCCAACAAACCCTGAAAATTTCATCCAAATCTGTCCATAACTTTTTGAGTTATGTTGCACACTAACGATCAGTGGCCCCCCCCGTGGGCCCCCCCACCCCCGATCACCACCAAAATTTAATCATTTCTTCCTTATCCCATTTCCAACAAACCCTGAAAATTTCATCCAAATCTGTCCATAACTTTTTGAGTTATGTTGCACACTAACGGACAGACAAACAAACAGACAGACAAACAAACAAACCCTGGCAAAAACATAACCTCCTTGGCGGAGGTAAATATTTGAACATTTATTCAATCTGTTGATTATATAGACTAGCGGCATTGTACCCGTGGTGCCATTGTGCGATACCGCCCTCCCGTGGTGCAACAGTGGCATTGCACCCGTATGCCCTCCTGTGCTGCAACATTGGGACATGCACCGGACAAACACGCGTCGGACACACAAACGTCCATTATAGTAGGATGATGATTGTTAAGTTTCAAGTATTAGATTTTCATCTTTTTGTGAATATTTATGAGTTTGAACATTTGTGAGTTGCTTAAAAGGCCCTGTCCATGTGTTTCCACAAAAATAACATATTTTAATTTTCAAGTTACTTATAATTCAGATATTTGAGTGAAACTTTCAGAAATAATGATCTTTTGATAAGTTGTGGGTGATGCATACAGTGGTAAAGAGTTGTGTTACTATGGCAGCCTGTCCACGTGTTCCCACATTCTCATGTCAATAAAACAGAGACTTTTCAATATTTTACTCCAAAATTTATTTTCAGCATAGTTGGAGATAATACAGGGTTTATGCGGGTCATTAAAAAGCATTAAAAGTCATTAAAAAGATTTTGTGAAAATTAAGGCCTTAAATGGCATTAAAAAGTATTAAATTCGATGCATTCTTATTTATGATTTAATTTGATTATATACACATTTAATGCTTTTGATCGGAAAGATGATTGACAGGTAGAGCCCTTTAATTGGCGATTGTTTATGGCCGGTACACGAAGTCACAACACTGGATGCTTGGAATGCAATGTGATGTGAGTATGCTCATGCCGTAGCGAAAAAGTGGAAGGAATATTAGCAAATGTCGGAAAAATGGGAAAATGCAAGTTTCAGCAGAAGTGATTGGAGGAGGAACTATTCAGAACTTGGTTAAAGCCTGTCGACGGTAAACTGTCATAAAACTATATATAAAACTGTGTCTGCAGTTGGACGTGGGCATTAAATTTGTTTGAAGTGGCATTAAAAAGGGCACTAAAAAGCATTAGATGAGATTTGCTGATACCTGCGGAAACCCTGTAATATCTAAAACGTTTTGTCCTACTTGATATCAATTTCTGTCGAGAGCTGCATGTTTTGAATGTTTGCGTAAACCTTTAAAAATTGATGTCCGTTTCAAGCCCATGTGTTACCGAGCAGTAATTTGACATTTCTCACCTAAAAATTTTATCTCCCCAAATTTTGTTAAACATAATGTTAAAGTGCTTATAAATACCTACTTAAATATGTATAATACATGCATATACGTTACTCTGCTTACATGACAGAGACTGTTGAACACCAAATGTGTCCACGTGTTACCGCTTGATCGGACCCTTGTAGAACAATTAGATAGTTTTAAGTTGGCGTGTGTGCCGGGCATGAAACTTGCATTATGTATTTCACTTTAACCCTCTGTATGAAATGCATTTTGCACTATTTGGGTAGTAAGTGCCTGTGAGCCCAAAAAGGAAGGGGGTTAATGGAGTGCTTGTCTCTGGAGGATATAAGTAAAAGCTTTGGTATCACTCATAGGTGGGCTGACTGGAAGTGCATCTGAGTGCCACGCAGTACCCGGAAAAATCATTCGAGATACACCGCACTGCACCGAGCAACAACAGAGTACCACTTCTAATAACATCACAACTGACTTGAGTAGAATATGATCTGAACAGCCACGTTCCACCGTTTCCCAGACAGACTCGTCTCACCTGATCGTCTACATGTCACTAATTATTAGCGGTGGATACTGTGTGTTTCCCGGCAGCTTCAGCAGACAGAAGCTCCTCCGCAGTATTGATTTAACATTAAACACCAGTGAAATCGAAACACAGTTCAATGTGTGGCAGGCCTCGGGGTAATGTTTGAGGGGGACTGTGATTTAGTTCAACTGGCAAATTGGGACAGGGGATCAATGGAAAGTTAATGAGCGTCAGATTTAATAAGAAAGGTATGGGTGAGTTGAGCAACTGTTGCTTTTGTCACCATGAAGTGGATGTTCACAGTGAACCTCTAGGACCACACACTACCGTCTGTATCATTTCTCTACGTGATAATGTAATACAGGAGTGTTAACATTCTTCAGTTCAGATAGCCGTGCAGTGACAGTGATGATCCATAACAACAAAGCCCTGCAGAAAATATTAGTTTTCTTCTCAGCTTATACTCTGCCTTTAAACCTGACCTCAACCTGTTGTCTGCCTTCGTTCTCAGCTTTACTGATTTATTGTATGCACAGACAGACAGAGAAATAAGGAGTCCACGAAGAGTTTTTTTGTTTGTTTGTTTTGTTTACCCCAGACACCAGGGAGTGTGCCTACAGGTGCACTAATATACTATTATTGAGAATTTCACAGGTGATAAGTTTACGGCATATTCTGTTTGGATATTCTGAATAACGTGGGATATGTCAATAATGCTCCAGTTTTATGAGGGTTTTTTTCTGGACATATACAGTCGAGGAAAAAATTATTAGACCGCCCTTGTTTTCTTCAATTTCTTGTTCATTGTAATGCCTGGTACAACTAAAGGTACATTTGTTTGGACAAATATAATGATAACAACAAAAAATAGCTCATAAGAGTTTAATTCAGTGGTTCCCAACCTTTTTTGGCTCATGACCCCATTTTAACGTCACGAATTTCAGGCGACCCCAGACATTCAAAACAGAGACATTTTATATGGCTAAAATTAATTTGTTTTTGATCGTGTAATATTTTACTGTAATATGTTGCAAATAAACGTTAATTTTAGACAACATTTAGACTATATAATGTAAATTTTTATTAGTAAGTTTACTTTTTTTTTTTTTTTTTGTAATTATTAGAAATTTCAGGCGACCCCAGATATTCAAAACAGAGACATTTTATTTGGCTAAAATTTGTTTTTGATCGTGTAATAGTTTGCTGTAATATGTTGCAAATAAACGTTAATTTTCGGCAACATTTAGGCTATATGATGGGAATTTTTATTTGTAAGTTCTAATTTTTTATCAATTACTAGAAATTTCAGGCGACCCCATTTGAATTCCAGGCAACCCCACGTGGGGTCCCGACCCTAAAGCTGAAAAACACTGGTTTAATTTAAGAGCTGATATCTAAACATTTTTCATGTTTTGTTTTTTTTTTATAATAACCAAAATCAGTTCAGTTCTTACATCAATAGCTATGGCATTGTACTGACAAAAACGGTGCTTTTAGGGATTCAGTGTTTTCTTTTTTACCTGTTATAGTCACATGATACACACAGGAGTTAGTACTTGATTACATAACCATTGTTTTTGATGACTTTCGATGGTCTAATAATTTTTTCCACGACTGTATAGAGCACTTTATGCATCTCACTTGTGTATTTTACCACAGGTTATAGAGATGGACGTTTAAAAGTAAGGATACTTTTCTGGCCTAGCTTTAAACTTTATAAAATAGGATATCATCAGGTTCTTGGATGTGAGCAAACACTGAAAAGCTGATATTTTTAAGAAAGTGTTTGAGAGAATGGGACACCGAGTCCAAATGGATGCATATAAAGAAGAACATTAACAGAATATTAATTTTAATTTTTCTTTACCCATGTAAACAGCTTATTAGAAACCAGTCTCTTGTGCATGTAAACATTGCCATTGACACCTCGCTCCTTCTCCATATTTCTTCTCTGTGGGAAAAAAAAGAAACTATTGAAGGAATCAATATAAAGATTTCTGTTGCTTTCCATGTCCAATCCTGTGGCAGGGGATGAATAAATGATAAATAAATGATAATGATGAAGACACTAAACCTGCTGTTTACACAAGATTTTACCTTCGTTTTATTGACTCTAAATTTCTTATTTTAAATAATAAAAATCAACTTTCACATAGATCATAGCCTTGTCTTTACACCAGTGCTGCCCTCTCTTCCTCTTTATTACCCTGTCAGACTGGATCCACTTAGTTTCAACTAAACGAGGGTTAAAAGAAGAACAGGCAGTTCATAACTGGGTTATGACATTTTCTGGTGTTCTGCATTTGCTTTCCATTTTCACACAGGCTTTGTTTGTTTTTATGTTGTTGACTTTCTTGTGCTGCACAGATTTCCTTTTTAGGCTGTAGACTTTTAGACTCAAATTATTCTTAATACCCCAAAGAATCTGCCGTTTCCCTGGAGAATGAATTTGCATAATACCTCAGCACATCCTCTGTACAAGAACAAAGACACAACAGGAGATTTTGTCTTATTTCATGCTCAATCTTTTTTTATACAGGTAAATCTAAACAGTACATACAGTTTATTTTCAACATACAGATCCCAACATCTTAGATGACATGATAAAGTTTTAGTCTGTCTGAAATCAAATGAGTTCTCCTAAAACTAACTGAATCTGAAACTAATGTAAGCTTTCAGTTTTAACAAAACATATTGATATCATCTTGCCTGTTATTTTTTTTTTTTACTATAAAATATTAAACGTTTTTTCTCCATAGATAGGTTGTGTAAAGCCCAAAAAACACACTCTCACTGTTCTTTGTAATATGAATTAAAGATTAGTCACTCATTTATTAACATCTGAGAGTCTGTTTTTTTTACATTTTAAATAGATTTGTGATTTAATATTCAAAGTAGATGCTCCTAAAACACAAATGACCATGCTATAAATTAACAGTCAGGACATAATACTGACTCTTTACCTTTATTTTTTGCAAATTATGAGACCTTTAACAGGAATTGATCCAATCTCTCCAGTGCTGTGTTTTAACTCAGCTCCTACGCCCACTTTGAAATCTCTTAGATGTACTCCATGTCGATCTGTACGTGTTTATCTACACCTTTTCATGGATCAAAACACCGTCCTGGGAGCACAATGTGTGCCAGTCATATAAACAATTACATATTAAAAGGACATCTCATCTCCTGTTGGTCTCAGGGGAAAAACACAGCAGCTTTATTACAAAACCACAGTAACACTGCAGCTGACCATCCAGTATTTTTGTCTCAAATAACAGAAGTACCAAATATTTTTCCACTTGTGTAATGAAAAAATATTGTTTCAGTGTATTAAGCTGTTTTTCATTAATTATTCAACAATGCATTCAACCTTATAAGCCCATACTCTTTTTTTTAGTAGTGTTTAATGATTAAATTATCAGACTTTTATGTTTTTTATATTAACGTCTAGATAGAGCCAAAGAATCAGTTTGTACACAGCTGTCTTAAACAAAAGAAAAACAGCACAATAATAAAACCATGAGGTATGATGGACCAAATCCACTCGCCACAAGATTGCACAAGTCCACCACCTATTGACCTAGATGTGAACTACACCAAATCTGAGCATTAGAGGCCGGGTAGTGTCTGTGCATTAGATCTGCCCCCCGGGGTCTGACTGGTGGAGAAGATACCGTTTCAGTTCTGTGGGAAGGCGAAGGTCATGAATCTCACCCAGTCTGTGTTTACCCGCAATTCTCCTGATGAACAGCCGACAGAGCTGCATCAGAGAAGACGTTTCTGTGCAGGAGAGTGAATAGAAGCACGAGCCATGACAGAAATGTTCTCATTAATAGTGGAAAAATGAACCTCTCTGTACTGAACATTCACAATGAGGCTACTTGTTTAACCCATAAAGACCCAGTGGCACTTTTGTGTCAGTTTCCAAATGATTTTTTCTATCCATTTAACCATTCTTAACTCATTTATCATCATTTATTTTCATATTTTGCATGTTTAAGTATAAGTCATTTATTTTCCTATATTCAAATTTAGGGTTATTTTATCAAAAACAGAGAAAACTGACGAATATGTGGCTTTTTTAGTGAAATATATATCGTTAACTGAACATAATCCAAGTGTCTCCATTCACTGTCATTGATCAAAGTCCATGGGTTTCACTGGTGAATCATTATTGTAGAACACAGGTGTCAAACATGCGGCCCAGGGGCCAAATCCGGCCCGCCAAAGGGTCCAATCCGGCCCCCTGGATGAATTTGTGAAATGCAAAAATTACCCTCAAGATATTAACAGTCAATCCTTTTACTTTAGGGGCCATATAAAGCCCTACTTTAGTCTCAAGTGGGTCAAATCAGTGAAATACTATCATAATGACCTAGAAATAATGACAATTCCAAATTTTTCCTCTGCTTTAGCATAAAAAAGTGAAATTACATGAAAATGTGTAAGTGTAATTTTACTAATATTCTGCCAGTTACTAAAATATTTTGTGCATTCACAGATCCGTTGTGATCTGTAAGTTGTAATACAGAGGCATAATATGGTTAAAATTGCACTTATTTTTCTAGATAAATTTCAGTTTTTTCCTGGTTGTTCATGTTATTAACATTTTTAAAAGGACAGTTTATAGATGTAAACATTTCCATACTGTCATTTTACTTTTTTCACTATAAAACACATTGAAATGTTTGGAGTTGGCATTATTTATATATTGTTATGTTATTAATTTACTGGTCCGGCCCACTGCAGATCATATTGGGAGGATATGGCCCCTGAGCTAACATGAGTTTGACACCCCTGTTGTAGAAGATGGCGGTGTTTGCACGTTCACTACGGAGCCTCTGAACGTCCAAATGGGTCATATCTGATGACCATGAAAAGATTTTACACCAATTAACCCTATAACGCCAACGTATCATATTTGATACATGAGTTTTGAAGCCCTCTATATGATCACTGTGATCTTTTTTTTTCTTGAAAAACCTGATGTATACAATTAGATACATGCAACTGATTGATTTATCACCATTTATTTTCATATTTTGCATGTTTAAGTATAAATCAGGCATTTTCCTATATTCAAGTTTAGGGTTATTTTATCAAAAACGGAGAAAAAAAATTAGATGGATAATCCACTAGGGGGGAGGAATTCTTTCACCAGAGGCCTTTCCAGTGACACTACGAGATAGTCATTAATGAGGAAGGAGGCAGAACTTTGCCAGTTTTGAAAAGGAATTAACAATTTGTTAGACATGTTTGTGTTATATTATGTTTTATATACAATATTTGAGCATTAGGACCCGATGTATCAAATATGATACAAAATTGAAACTCATACATGGAAATTGATATTTGAAAAAAAAAAATTGGGTTGTTCAGAAGGACCAATAAAGGCTCCAGTTTCAAAGAACAGGAATTTTCTGTCAATGATTTAATGGTTCAGGCTTTACCGGGTTAATTACATGGACTGATAGGATTAGTGGATCAACAGGTATTAAACAGTTTAGATCAGTCGATGGTTTTGGTCGTCAGTGGATGTTTGGGTCTTTATGGTTTCATTTGGAGGAAATATCACCTGCTTGTTTCAACAGCTTCTCTGTGAGGCTGTTTGGAGGTGCCAGGTCCAGTGGATGTTTGCCCTCCAGGTTCCTGAGGTGGCGATCTGCCCCGTGGTCCAGCAGGATGGACACCATCTCTGGGGAGGACAGACGGGCTGCAGTGTGCAGGGGAGAATCCCCATGAACAACACTGTTCACACTAGCACCTGAAATGTGATAACAGCTCTGTTACAAAGGTTTACTTCAACAGCAGAGTATCAGTTTTAATGCCCGCTTCTTTGTCTGCCTGCATTTTATTAGATTTAAAAATATTAAAATCAGTGAATACAAAGGTTTATTTTTTTCTAGTAGACACTGCATGAATTTTATCATTATATACCACATCCAGAATTTCATGTAAATGTAAAAAAATACATAGCTTAAGAACTAGGGTATGTCAACTTTAGATCAGGGTCATTTAGATAGTTTCTGGTGTCAGTATGATTTTAAAAAGAGCAAACATATGTTTGATAATGAATGTCTTCACCCAACCACTAGCCACAAGTGAAAGAAAAGTTTTTGTATTATCATTCATATTCTTTGAAAATGGCCAAAGAATCATAAATTCTGCTAGACTATGTAAACTTATGAGCACAACTATATATCATTTTGTGAAAGTTTCTCCAGTTAATGTACTATTTTTTAACGGTATCTGAAATGGGCTTCTTAACTCTCGACCTAAAAGAACAAAGGTAAACAGAGGTATTCTCACCGAGCTGAAGCAGCTTTCGTACAGTACTCAGCTGCTGATTGGAACAGGCCATGTTAAGAGGGGAACCTGACCGTTCCATGTACTGGTCCACGTCTGCACCGTGCTGAACAAGGCTCTCAATGCACTCTGCATGACCTAGACAGAGTTACAAGCATCATCACAATGAAGAATGAGGAGTACTTCAAAAGACCTGCTTTGTTTTTCATCTTGTGGAAGAAAATGCTACGGTTTCACTTCATAGCCCACAACAACACACACTACTGGTACACACTATGTATTTTTCTGATTTTGAAGCAGTCTTTCTGGAGCAGTGGACTAAGCTGGTTCAGCATAGATTATCCATGTAGATGCAGGGGAATGTGACCTTTAACCTTTAGCTGCTGCACTGTGAAGTGGAGAGTTGGAATGACTGGTTCCCTGAGGAGCCGCTCCATGTTGAAGGAGCAGCGTTACACAGGTCACATGACCACGGGCACAAGCCTCTGACAGGGGTGTTTGTCCGTCCACCGTTGAACAGTTTACCTGATGGAGATAAAGAAGTATCAATTATAACACTCTAAAGCAGGGGTGTCAAAGTCACTTTAGTTCAGGGGCCACATTCAGTCCAATATGAACTCAAATGGGCCGGACCAGTAAAATAATATCGGTGAAAAAAGGAAAATTACATCATGAAAATGTTTACATCTTATGGAAGAGGATTAGAGCCACTGGAAAAAAAAATAAGGTCCAACATATATTTTTTTATCATTATTATGAGGAAAAAAAGTCAGAATTCTGACTGTTTTAAATATTTTTTTTATTATTGTTCTGAGAAAAAAGTCAGAATTCTGAGATTAAAGTCAGAACTATGAGAAAAAAAATCAGAATTCTGACTTTAATCTCAGAATTCTGACTTTTTTCTCAGAATAATACAGGGTGGGGAAGCAAAATTTACAATGAACCTTTAGTTGTTTTTTCTCAGCAGGCGCTATGTCAATTGTTTTGAAACCAAACATATATTGATGTCATAATCATACCTAACACTATTATCCATACCTTTTCAGAAACTTTTGCCCATATGAGTAATCAGGAAAGCAAACGTCAAAGAGTGTGTGATTTGCTGAATGCACTCGTCACACCAAAGGAGATTTCAAAAATAGTTGGAGTGTCCATAAAGACTGTTTATAATGGAAAGAAGAGAATGACTATGAGCAAAACTATTACCAGAAAGTCTGGAAGATACTGTTAAAGAAGAATGGGAGAAGTTGTCACCCGAATATTTGAGGAACACTTGCACAAGTTTCAGGAAGCGTGTGAAGGCAGTTATTGAGAAAGGAGGAGGACACATAGAATAAAAACATTTTCTATTATGTAAATTTTCTTGTGGCAAATAAATTCTCATGACTTTCAATAAACTAATTGGTCATACACTGTCTTTCAATCCCTGCCTCAAAATATTGTAAATTTTGCTTCCCCACCCTGTACTAAAAAAAAAACCTATATTGGACCTTAATGTTTTTTTCCAGTGACCCTAATCCTTTTCCATAACATCTACACAGCATCCTGTAAAAAAAAAAAAAAAAAAAAGACTAACATTAACAACCTCAAATTTATGAGTTATGAAAGAAAAATAACTGCCATTTTAACAATATTTTGCCTCAGTTTTATCAGATTCTCGCTATAATCAGGCACTTTAACACAACTTTATGTAGACCGGATATTTATTGAACAACACAGCACAGACAGGATTAAAGAATACACACGCTATGTGGCTAAGCTACCTCTCCACCTGGATGTAAAACACAACACTTGCAGTGACGCAGTTCAAGGTCACATCCGGTTAACTCAGGTTTAACCCCTCACATGCCTAATACCACAGATTTAACATTTACATATATGCATTACAACTTAAGGATCACAGTGAATCTACAACTACACAAAACATTCAGTAACAGGCAGAAAATTTGTAAAAATTTTACTTCTCTTATGACATTTCATTCTGTTCAGATTTGTTCCGATTATTCACTTTTTTTTTTTTTTTTTTTTTGTGAAAGGATGGTTTGTAAAACATTTTCATGTAATTTTACTGTTTTACACTAAAGCAAAGAGTAAAACTGTCATTATTTATAGGTTAATATGATAGTATTTTACTGATCTGACCCACTGTGGATCATATTGGTCTGAGTGTGGAACCTGAACTACAATAATTTTAACATCCTTCAGTGTACTTCTTGTATTTCACAAATTCATCCCACGGGCCGAACTGGACCCTTTGGAGGGCCGGTTTGGGTCCACGGGTCGTATGTTTGACACCTCACCCCTAAAGTGCTCAAAAATAGTAAAAGGTATGATGGAAGCAAATGTTGAAAATGAGGATTATTCTTTTTTATTCTGCTACTGTATATGTAAGTAACTTTTACATATATATTTACATTAAGTCAACACTTTGGCCTATGGTTAGTTGTATAATGTGAAAAAATACATGACAAATAAACAAGTGGATTAACAATAAGGGTGATATGAAGCTTTAATAATACAAAAATCTATGTATTTTAGTTACAATACTTGAAATATTGTGTGTGTTTGACCTGCAGTGCACTGTGTTCATGTTTATGTGTACTGTAGATTTGTGTGTTATTTATTGTACAGGTAGAGGATTGGAGCCTTGTTTATCTGGGTGTTGGGTTAATCTCTTACTTAAATGCACCAGCACAAAGTTAAACCTGACAATAATTGAACAGCTACTGGGTAAGTTATTGCAAAGCACAAAACACGATTTATACTTTTCCATCAGTACAGTTGTATACAAAAACATAAAAAAAATACGAATTTGGACTTACATGTGCCCCATTTTCCACCAAAACTTTAGCACAAGCTGTGTGTCCTTGTACACATGCTGCATGGAGGGGAGAAACTCGGTCCAAAGTGTTCAGGTTTACACATGCTCCCTACAAACAGAACATGTAAATGAACTAGAAAATGACTGAAGCATATTCTGTGCAACAAAACGACTCGTGTAAACCTGATAAAGTCAAAAGTTTGATCATTTTAAGGTGGGAAAACATTTAATAATTCAAAATGCATCATGTGCTGTTGAGTGTTACCTGAGTGATGAGATTCTGCAGAGCGAGGACACGTCCATTAAAGGCTGCATCGTGTATTTGAGACCAGTCCGACTCAGTATCTATGCGTAAAAAGCACCGACAGAAGACATTTAAAACAACATCAGCATGACAAGAAGTGTACATTAACCCAGGGGTGTCAAATTCTTTTTAGTTCAGGGGCCAGATTCAGCTAAATTTGATCTAAAGTGGGCCGAACCAGTAAAATAATAACATAATAATATATAAATAATGTCAACTTCAAATTTTTCTCTATGATTTAGAGCGAAAAAAAGTTAATTTACATTATGAACAGGTTTACATCTGCAAACTATCCTTTCAAAAAATGTGAATCACATGAACAAACTGAAAAAATAAGTGTAATTTTAACAATATTCTGCTTTAGTTTATCATTTACACATGTTCATTATAACTTACAGATCACAGTGGATTTACAAACACACAAAACATTGAGTAACAGGCAGAATATGGTTAAAATTGTACTTACTTCTCTTACGACATTCCAGGTTATCCACATTTTTTTGGCAAAATTATACTTTGTTTTAGTGTAAGTACATGAAAATATTTACATTTACAAAGAGACACATTTGGAGTTGTCATCATTTTTATGTTATTATGATAGTATTTTACTGGTCCTGCCCACTTGAGATTGAATTGGTCTGAATGTGGAACCTGAACTAAAAGGATTGTTAATATTTTACTGTAATTTTTGCATTTCACAAATTCATCCCAAGGGCCGGACTGGACCCTTTGGCAGGCCAGATTTGGCCCCCGGGCTGTATGTTTGACACCTGTGCATTAACCCATAAAGACTCACTGATGACCAAAAGCATCTGCTGATCTAAATGTTTAATATTTGTTGATCCATTAATCCTATTAATATATAGAAATAATTGGTGTAAAATGCAGTTTGTCATCTTTTCATGGTCATCAGATATGACTCATTTGGACGTTCAGAGGCTCGGTAGTTACCATAGAAACGTCATCTTCTACAGCGTTGATTCACCAGTAAAACCCATGGAGTTTGATCAATGACAGTAGATGGAGACACTTGGATTATGTTCAGTTAATGATATATTTTACTGAAAATGTCCATTTTCTCTGTTGTGATACAATAACCTTTGAATTTACTCTGAGCTTTTATGAACATCTACATCAGGGGTGTCAAACTCATTTTCTTCCAGGGGCCACATTCAGCCTAATTTAATCTGAAGCAAGCCGGACCAGTAAAATAATAGCATGATAGCCAGTAAATAATGAGAACTCCAAATTGTTTTAGCACAAAAAGTAACTTTCAATTATGCCAGTATTTACATTTACAAACTATCCAAACAAAAAAGACGTGAATAACCTGAAAAAAATTTAATTTTTTAAGAAATATAAGTGCAATATGCATTACAGATCCCATTTTACAAAGGCATAAAACATTCAGTAACAAGCAGAATATTGTTAAAATTGCCCTTAATTTACTTCAGACATTTTAGATTATTCACATTTTATTGTTAAAGGGTAGTTTGTTAATGTAAACATTTTAATAATTTAATGTTTTTGCACTAAATCAAAGAGAATCAAAGATTATGATATTATTTTTTAGTTTGCACTTTGCAAATTCATCCCACGGGCCAGATTGGAACCTTTGGTGGACCGGTTTTGGCCCCCAGGCTGCATGTTTGACACCTGTGATCTACATGATTATTGAATTAAATATAAGAAAATGCATGATTTTCACTGAAAAAATTCAAAATGAAAAGATTAATATTTCAATAAATGGTGAGAAATCACTTAAAGAAACATTAAATATAGATAAAACTGCCACAAAAGTAGCACTGGGTCTTTATGGGTTGAATAAATCTACATTTGCTCCAGCTGTAACATCAGTTCACTCTGCTACTCACCGCTCATGAAAGGGTTTGAGAAAACAGCGTCAGCTCTAGTTTGACATGTGCTGTCTTGTTGAGTCTCTTTGTGCCCGTCAGACATATTTCACAGCACCGTTCCAAACTCTTTCATGACCTGGTTGTTCTGCCTCATAGATTTTGCAGCAGACACTGAACTGCATCCATGGTGGAGTCAAAGCTCATTTGATCCTCATCTGTTTTCATTGTTTGTGTGGCAACTCCGGCCTTAGTGCTGTGATGTCATTTCCTCACAAAGTATAAAGCTGCAGGAAACAGGCTGGCTGAGCGTTACAGCCGGTGTTTCAACCAATGAAGGTGCAGAAAGAAAGAGGAAGAAAGGCCTGTAGAGCAGGTCTGGAACTTCTGTGCAATTTGACACTGTGCATCCACACCCATCCTCTGCAGCAGGAAGGTGGGTGGCATTATGGGAAAGCAAAATAAAGGAAAGCAGATCAATATGCTCATGTCATGGCATTAAATAGTTAATGTTTCTGCAAGCTTCTTTCATTTCCTTTTTGTTTAGTATGCTAGTTTACACACCCTAGTTTTTCATGTTTGTGGTTTTTTTTTTTTTCCTCTGGGGACCCAGGTTTTAAAACTGAAAAAGCATCATATAAATCAGATGAAGGGCATATCTGTGCATACTTTTACTGACATTTCCATGTTTCTCTTATTATTTATAACTGATAAAGCAGCCACTTCAGTGACACATTTTATGAACTACAACTTTGTTTTCATCCATGCACATATATATACAAATAAATAGATAGATAGATAGATAGATAGATAGATAGATAGATAGATAGATAGATAGATAGATAGATAGATAGATAGATAGATAGATAGATAGATAGATAGATAGATAGATAGATAGATAGATAGATAGATAGATAGATAGATAGATAGATAGATAGATAGATAGATAGATAGATAGATAGATAGATAGATAGATAGATAGATAGATAGATAGATAGATAGATAGATAGATAGATAGATACTTTATTAATCCTGAGGGAAATTAAAGAAGAACGACTTGTATGATTTAACATCTTAAAACAATCACAGCTTAGATAGATGTGTATGTTATCCTTTCATGCAAAAATCTCCCCATATTATTTGCTGTTAAGTAATTTTACCATATTTGTGTTATTGTGTATAAGTATGGGGAACAATTACAAAGATAGTCAGACATGTGGATTGCACTAATTCATCATTCTTAAATCAGAATTATTAAAAAAAAAAAAAAAAAAAAAAATGAAATGAAATGAAATTAAATTAAATTAAATTAAATCTATCTATGAATTGTATATGTTTGTCTCTATTTGTCAGCCTTGAGATGAACTGGCGACATGTCCAGGGTGTACCCCGCCTTCACCCTTAAGTAGCTAGATTGGCTCCATACAAGCAAGCCCAGTGACCCTAGTGAGGATAAATCGGGTTCAGAAAATGAATGAATGAATGATTAAATTAAATTAAATTAAATTAAATTAAATTAAATTAAATTAAATTAAATTAAATTAAATTAAATTAAATTAAATTAAATTAAATTAAATTAAATTACTGACCTTGTGGAATTTCCAGCAGCTCAAACAAACGACCAGGAAATATTCAACAGTTGTTCAGAGGTCAGGAAAGGGGGGGTTATTATTTAAGGGGAATTATAATTTCCAAACACATTGGGTTCACACAATCAGGAGAAGTTCAGTTGGAGGTAAACTATGGATCTGAATATGGAGATAAACATAAACCATCTTAAAATAAGTTACAAGGGTATGATTCTCATCAAGACGTGAAGTGGGGGTTTGACTTTACAGATGTTTACAAGGTTTACTGCTATTTATTGGTTGGTTTATTAAATACTATGTAGATTTGTAGGTATAATATATACAGTGACAGTGTGAAAATCTTAGTCCACCTTTATCTTTGCTGTTTTCGCAGGGTTGAAATGAGCATCCATATTTATTTCTAATTCTCTTTTCTTCAGATACAGCAAGAAAATACAGGAAATAATGTGCACGACCTTAAAAGACCCAGAACAATTGAACTAAATGGGTTGTAAAGGTTAAAGTGATTATTTAATGTGACCCCTGACCCCATGACAAGAAGCAGAACAAACGATTTGAAACATGTGACGTGTGTTGAATCAAACTTATATATAAAACAGCAAAATATCAATGCAATAAATCTCATATTATCCGATAAAAATAGTTAACGACATGCTTTGAGTGCAAAGTGAGGTCACATTAAATGCTACTTTTGTTTTTACTGCTGCACATATTTCCCATATATCCACATTGGATCTTAATACAGAGTCAGAGAAATATACTATGAGAGGTATTCATTTCATATTTTGCCTGATGAGGAATTTACATATTTATTACAGAAATTAGTACTGATAATTTACCTTATTTTGAACAGCAAGGATTAAAAAATCATAATAAGTACACATTAGTAAACTTAGGAAAAGTCATTTAATTAGAATTTAGGGTTAAATCATTAAGGAAGCTGGATGACTAGTAATGATTTTGTTACAAAGAAGAGGTGAGAATAAATAAGTTGTGAATCTCCTCCCACTCCATTTACACTCCAATGTGTAAATGACGACATCATGTGATCGACAGTTTCTCTTCCACTTTTTTTTTCTTGTTTTGTTCCTCTTCTACTTGTTCTTTACATGTTTGAAATAAACCTCACTTCACAGACAGTACAGTTAATAAAACAATCAGAATCCAGTAGACTACTATCAAAAACATGCTTTTTGTTGAAGGTTTTTTATATTGCTTGAATTCATTTGCTAATTTATATAATTTATTTGTCAGTGTAAATAAAATCCAGTTTCTGTGACTGATTTTAAGGAATAGATTACCTACGGTTGTACTTCCTAGAAACCATTTAATTCTTTCTCAGTGGAGTTTTTGACATGCAGATGCTTACAGTCTCAGATATGCGAATCGTATATTGAAAAATGCAATACAACTAAAATTCCTCTGCAGAATATAGAGCTAGTTCCATCATGTGTACCATAAATAAAGTTCCACAAATGTGCCCCTCGCCCCCAAAATGAATAATCTCAACCCCCAGAGTAATGGACAGTGCAATACCCACCCTACCTTAGTGCAGTAGCTTCAACACATGCACCTTACCACCTGTATATATCCTATTCTTTGTACATATCTCTCATCTGTCGAATAGAGTTAACTTTTGAATATTCTTTCTGTATATTTTGTTCATCTCAGGAGTCTTAGCATTACTTTAGACCTTAGGCAGTGTCCATTCATTCAAAAATTCAAAAAAATGCACAAAGAAATGTTTTTTTTTCACATTATCTGGCTCAAGGAAGGGTGTGAACATTATTTGGATTTCAGGTTGTTATATTGTAGGGTGTGTGTGTGTGTGTATACATGGGGATTCAGACATGGGTTGGTGTACAGATGTAGATATCAACTGATGTGTATGTATATGTGTATGTGACTGTATGTGTATGGGTGTGCAGGTTTGCAGGGGTGTGTTTATGGGTAATCATAATCTTATGACACAACAGTTGTTCTTTTTTCTATTATTCTATTTTTTATTTTTGTTTTGTTTTATTATTTTTCCCCCTATGTTTTGTGTTATGTTTGTGTCTGAAATAAACTAAACTAAATTAAACTTTAGTAACATATGTGTATTAATATTTTTATTCTGATATCTTTGCACAGTCCTACTTTTTCTTTAATACTCTGTGATTTATTTTATTTTATTTTATTTTTCTTATACAGACCCTTTTGCACTACAGGTTTTGCTGCTAAATTGAACAGAGCCGCTAAACTGATTTTCATTGTTCCTTTGACAGTGACAATAAAGATCTATTCTATTCTATTCTATTCTATTCTATTCTATTCTATTCTATTCTATTCTATTCTATTAATACTGTAAATTGCACCTATTCATATTTTATTCAGTTGTATTTTTTATTCTACTAAGCTCTATTCTTATGTTACTTCGTTAAATTGTAAATTTTTATTACATTTTCTTATCTTATTTTTATTTTTTGTAATTTTATATTCACTCTATTCTCATTTCTGTAGCACTGGTGTTTATATTGTTGCATGGACTGGAGTAGCACTCCTAATTTCATTGTACACACAATGACAATAAAGGCTATTCTATTCTATTCTATTCTATTCTATTCTATTCTATTCTATTCTATTCTATTCTATTCTTTCATTCATTCATTTTCTGAACCCGCTTTATCCTCACTAGGGTCACGGGGCTATTCTATTCTATTCTATTCTATTCTATTCTATTCTATTCTATTCTATTCTATTCCACTATCTTTTTCTATTCTTTTGCAGGTTTTTTTTTTATTTTATTTTTCTCTCCAGATTCCATGCTAGTGAATGTAGACTCACCTGTTTTTGTTCATTATTTGTCCATTTTTCTCAAAGAACTCCATTTCAAAGAATTTTATTGATCATGCCTTGAGAAAACTGAACCAGCAGAGGGCAGCAGCAGACACACAGCAGATAGAACAGCCGGTCAGTAGTCCTTGGGGAGTTGTTAATCCCTGGCAGGCGGCTACACAAGCTTGCCATACAATTGACTTTGTGCCTTGTCAGTGAAGGTGCATATGGATTAGAATGCCATTGTATCAGCTCATTGAATGCCCTCTCTGTTCTGAATAATGCAAGCCCTAGATGCTTTGTTGTTCCCAAATAAATCTGTTTCAAATATCCACCATTTTTCTCAGATCCCAGTCCAAGCAGGCGTTTCCAGCTGTGGCCATGACCTCCCTTGTATCTGCTGAACCTCTCGTGCATCGGAGGAGGAATGATCGCAAATGTAGGCTCTTAATCACCAGGCAGTTGTATTAAATGTCATCCCTGTTATCTAAGTGTACGGCTGCAGATGAGAACAATTTAGAATCAGGCTCTTCACAGGCAGTCAGCTGCAACCCTCGTGAGTGTTTTGTGTGACTTTGTGACCCTATAATCACACTTTTAAGTTCTTACACCAATAGCTATGGCATTGTACTGCCAAAAACAGTGCTTTTAGGCATTCCATGTTTTCTTTTCTGTCAGTTTTAGTCACATGATACACACAGGAGTTAGTACTTGATTGCATAACCACTGTTTTTGATGACTTTTGATGGTCTAATAATTTTTTTCCACAGCTGAATTAACACATGACACCAGTCTTTTCAGGCACTAATCAATTGTGTTCTCACAAAATGGACAAACTGTAGGCGTAGAGGTTAACCAGCAGCAATTTAATGCAGTTGAGCAAAATAAACTGAGTAATTGCCCCTAGAGTCTGACCCAAACTGATTCAACATCATGATATACAATATATTCTCTACTGATTTTTAATATTATTATTAGAAGTACTGGTAGCCCTGATCCACAAAAGTTAGGATGCTGTATAACATGTACATAAAAACAGAATGCAATGATTTCCAAGTATCCCATATTTTATTCACAACAGGACAGAGAAAACATATGAAATGTTTAGACTGAGAAAATGTATCATATGTGTGTGTATATATATATATATATATATATATATATATATATATATATATATATATATATATATATATATATATATATATATATATATGTGTGTGTGTGTGTGTGTGTGTGTGTGTGTGTGTGTGTATATATAAATTTTATCTTAATGGCAGCAACATATCTCCAAGAAAACACAAAAAATTGAAACCTATTCAAATCAATGTATAAATGAAAAGTATGCTTTTTGTGCTCAGTGGTATGAGTGGGAGTATTTGATACTACATTTTTCCACTTATATTTTTTTTTATAAGTCATTTCTCAATCGTTTGTGGTTTTTCTGTCTTTTTCTCTGCACTTGCTTGTTGTATGTTACTGCTGTTAACTGTGAAATTTCCCCACAGTGGGATAAATAAAGTCTTATCTTATCTTATCTTATCTTATCTTATCTTATCTTATCTTATCTTATCTTATCTTAGCTTAGTTTAGTTTATCTTAGCTTAGCTTAGCTTACCTTATTTTATCTTATTTAATCTTATCTTATTATTTATCTTATTTTATCTTACTTTTCTTATTGTATTATATTATATCTTATCTTATTTAATCTTACCTTATCTTATCTTATTTTATCTTATCTTATTTTATCTTATCTTATTCTGTCTTATCTCTTTTTCTATTCTATTCTATTCTATTCTATTCTATTCTATTCTATTCTATTCTATTCTATTCTATCCTGTTTGTGACTTTGTAGATCCACTGTGATCTGTAATTATTATGGTTCATATGTCAATGAGAAGCTGATACATAGTTTTGTTAAAATTGCATTTTTCAACTATTTTTGGGGGGAAATTTCAGGTTGTTCATGTCATTCACAATTTTTATATCACATATATATATATTTAAAGAATGCTTTGTAGCTGTATAAACCATTTCATAATTTTATTTTTATCATTATTATTATTATTATTATTATTAATAATAATAATAATAATAATAATAATAATAATAATAATAATAATAATAATAATAATCTATTTATTTATTTTAACACTAAAACATAGAGGAAAGTTTGGAGTAGTTATATAGGTTACTGTGTTATTATTTTACCAGTCTGACCCACTTAAGCTCGGATCGGCCTGTATGTGGCCCCTGAACTGTAGACCCCTGGTCTGTCTTCACCATTATATCACCTATATATTATTATTATGATGCTTCAGAGGCTGACCAGGTAATACTGGTCCAATAACCAGAATCCTCAGTGAAGTGCACTAACACAAAGCCTGGTCCCAGTGTGAGACAACAGTCCTTTGTGGGTTTCTCTTATTGTGGATCAGTCAGACTAAGCTACAGGATTAAATAGAAGCACATGATGATTCAGCCCCGTGATTTCTCATAGCTGGGTCATAGGCTCCACTCATTTCCTTTCTTTTCTTTTCCTTTTCTTCTTTCCTCTGACACGGTAGCCCACTTCTGCCTCTGTCCGCTCCGTGATGGCATCCCCCAGGCTGGAGACCTTCTGCTGCCCGAACCGGGACTCTGCCACGGAGTTCGTGGTGTCCTTCCAGCCGGTTCTGTTCGGGGCTCTGAGTGTGGCCAGTGCGGCTCTCAGCCTCTGTTTGGCGGTTTTACAAATTCTACCCAAACGCAAAGGATACAGAAGACTTGGACAGTACCCTCTGCCCAGACCTGCGTCCTCCTCCAGAATCCTGTTCATCGTCAGTATCTGTGACATACTGGGATGCACAGGTAAACACACAACTGCAAAAGAAGGACCAGACTGGCTTTGAACTGGAAACAGAAAAAGGGCGAGTGCAGTTTACAGTGGGGTTCAGCTGGATTCAATTACGTTGCAAATGCTTTGTTTTTAACCCTTTTGTTGCATTACTGTCTTGCATTCTCACTCTGAATTAGAAATCCTTTTTTTTTTTTTAAATAGAAACAAATACTTTTTTTTTTGTAATGTAATTTGAGTTTTGAAAATCCGGTTTTTTTTTTCCAACTTTATTGAAAACATTTAAGTATACAGTACAAAAATCTGAACAAACAAGATGTCAAAAGGGAAAAAAGTATTTGAACATATAATTTTAAGAAAATAATGAAAGATACAAAGCATAATATACAAATAATAGTATGAAAAAGTAAATAAATAAATAAAAATAACAGATCTAACAAATATAAATAAATGAATAAATAAATACAACAGAGAGTTCAGTCAGTATTACATGATTGTTTATAAATAGCCAGGGTGTTAGAGCTTTTTTTTTTTATTATGGATAAATTCTAAAGATTTAATGTAATTTTCAAATTCCAATAGGAAGATTTTAAAATTTGGGTGTGTTTTAGTGTATTTATTTTTATAGATATGAAATTTTCCTAATAAGATGAACAAATTTACAACAAATTCAAAACTGTGAATATCATGTTTAAAATATGTAATTACATTTTGGGATGTTATAGTTATCTTATTATTACTTTTAGATATGATATATTTTTCAGTTTTGGACCAGAAATTAAAAGAATGTTCACATAAAAAGAATAAGTGTAGAGTATTTTCAGAGTAAGAATGACAAAAGTTACATATTTCTTCCACATCAGAGAATCGAGACAAAATAACATTGGAGGGATATACGTTATGTAAAATGTTGAGATGTAAAATTCTAATTTTGTTTGTAATACAGTATTTATATGGTAATGTCCATGCTTTTGACCACTCAGTTTTAGAGAAGGTTGAAACAAACACTTTTATGGACACAAAAATATACCATATGATGTCATTTTGTGTAGCTCAGGTAGTTTATTCACAAAATACAAATACACTTATGAAGATATAAAGCAAATTTCTGAAAAGTCATTTAAGTTCAGAGGACACATTCAGCCTATTTTATTTTATTTATTTTTTATTTTTTGTTTTTATTTGGTTTATTTGTCTCAAACTTTATTTATTTATTTATTTATTTAGTTATTTAGTTAGTTAGTTAGTTATTTTTACCTGTACAATCTCCAACTTTATATTCACATGTTCATCCATTCCTTGCTTGTATACATATACATAGAGCAGTGTTTTTCAACCTTTGGGTCGGGACCCCACATGGGGTCGCCTGGAATTCAAATGGGGTCACCTGAAATTTCTAGTAATTGATAAAAATAAAAACTTACTAATAAAAACATATGGTGAGTTGAGAAAGACAATCCCAATCCATAAAATACATGACAAACTCTGAAGCTGAAACTGAAGCACTGTGGTACTGTTTATCTGTCAAATGTTCATTGTGGTCAGTTTCAGATGCTGCAGCTCTTTCATAATTCATAGTTTGAGTTCTTGTTTGTTCAGTATTAATTGTCAGCCTTGTAAATCCAAGCTGGACTGACTGTACATATCCTGACCTAAGAAACTAAATTCTCACTTTGTACAGTAATCTACACCTGGCTTTTCTGCCTCCGTCCATAATAATATACATTATATAGACTAAATGTCATCTAAAATTAACACATAATTTGCAATATAGTATAGCAAAGTATTACATGATCAAAAGCAAATTAAATTTAGCACAAAAAAAAAAGTCTCTGTTTAGAATGTCTGGGGTCGCCAGAAATTTGTGATGTTAAAATGGGGTCACGAGCCAAAAAACATTGGGAACCACTGACATAGAGGGAGGGCTCACATAGCTGTAAGTATACAGGGACAGGACAAGACAGCGGGACAAAACAGATATAAGACAAGACAATGGGATTTGTCTCAAACTTTGAAGTAAAAAAAAAAGTTCTAAAAAAAAACAATAAGACCAAGAAGTCAATTACATATGCACCCGTCAATGGTCATTAATCACAGAAAAAAGTAATAAAATACAATAAATTTAACATAAATGTACGTATGAATCAACTCATGAACACAGTTTGATGTCAAACAGATCAGACTTAAAATAACAGCATACTAACATATAAATAATAACTCCAAATTTTTCTCTTTGCTTTAGTGCAAAAAAATAAAAGTGCACTATATTAGCTTCTCATTACACTAAAAAAAAACAGATATTGTTGAAATGGTATCGAAATGGTGGTAACTTCAAACAGTGCACATGTTGATACGATGACAATACTACTTTGATACAGGCTAAATATAAATTAATTAATGTATAACTCAGTTACAACACAAACATGATGATGCTACAGACCTGTACACGAGGAAATGTTCTCTATTCTGAGCTTAATCTTATAACCCTGGACTGAATGAACATGAATAATCCTCGACACATGTCTTGACTTCATAATGAATAAAGTCAAGACGTGTAAAAACAGAAATATTAAAATTACAAATATATGGAGAATCTAAGCCTTCTATTAATACATAGGGTTGATTATATGATTATATTGGCTCAAGTCAGATGTTTAGGACATAATGAACATTGTGTGTGTGTGTGTGTGTGTGTGTGTGTGTGGGGGGGGGGGTCTATCCAGTGGAATTCTAAGAGCTACAATACACACTTAGTTACACATCTAACAGAAATCTTAAAGTAAAAGTAAGAACAGACTACTGAATTGTTCCGAGATACCTTCATCGATGAGTCACACCCATTAAAACTGTTATTGCAAAACAAGACATGAATCACAGCCCTCTCACGTGAGAAATACCAATACTTTTTTCTGCTGAAAGCAAGTAAAAGTTGTCTACGTGTTTCTTTTCTGATGCAGCTCAAGCAGCTTAAAGTTACTCAGCTAATGACCGACAAAAGGCTGTAAATGACTTCAGATTGTTGCACAGCTTTAGCACCAATGTGACATTTGAGCTGTTCATTCATATCAGTGAAAGAAAAGGCAAATGAAGGCCTGTGTTTCGTTGTATTTAGAACCCAGGCAGGTTCATTCAGTACTGTGAACTAACAGCATGAAGCCCACAGCCCTGATACATGTTATTATGAAATACACTCCTGACGTCGTATTTTTATTACGCTCTCTGCAGTGAGGGGTTTTATAAATGGAAAACCCCATATAAAACACACTCGGAGGTGTGCAGCGAGTTTCCCACAATTAATTGGGTTCCATGACTGAATCTAATTTGTGAAAGAAGTTCATAATAAAAAAAGGAACCTGTGATGTGCTTTTAATGTTAATTACAAACATGTCCTCTTTTTGTTTTTTGTCTTTTTTACTCGTGTGGTTTCAGTTTGTATGAACTAATTGATTCATGTTCTTAAACCATGTGACTGTTTCTGTCCTCTAGGTATCGTTGTCAGATCATCTGTGTGGCTGGGTGTACCGAGCATCATTGACCAAATTTCCGAGGCCAACAGCACTGATGTCTTGCCTGAGGTCTTCTGTGTTGGAAGCGCAGTATGTATGATGTCCTTTTGATAAAGACCCATCAAACGGTTTAACCCACAAAGACCTAAACAACCATCGACAACCTAAAGCAGGGGTGTCAAACTCATTTTAGTTCAGAGGCCACATACAGCCTAATATGACAAAGTGGGCCGGACCAGTAAAGTAATATAAATAAAAGGATAAGAACTTCTAAATAATGTCAACTCCAAAGTTTTCTCTGTGTTTTTGAGTGAAAAAAGTAAAATTCCATAATGAACATGTTTACATCTATGAACTGTACTTGAACATAACATGAACAAATATGAACAACCTGAAAATTCTTAAGAAAAATAAGTGCAATGTTAACAATATTATACCTTAGTTTATCATTTATACATGTACATTACAACGTACAAATCACAGTGGATCTACAAATACACAAAACATTTAGTAACAGGCAGAATATTGGTAAAATTCCACATACTTCTCTTAAGACATTTCAGCTTGTTCATATTTGTTCAGGTTATTCACATTTTTTGTAAAAGGCTAGTCTGTAAATGTAAACATTTTTGAGTGATTTAACTTCTTTTTTTATACTAAAACAAAGAGGAAATTTTGCAGTTTTCATTATTTATAGGTAATTATGATAGTATTTTACTAGTCTGATCCACTTTAGATTGAAATGACCTAAAATGATTTTAACATCCTTGATTGTGAATATCTTCAGTGTAATTTTTGTATTTCACTAATTTATCCCAGGGGCCGGATTGGACCCTTTGGTGGGCTGGTTTTGGCCCCCAGGCCGCATGTTTGACACCTGTGATCTAAAGCATCTACTGATCTAAACCACTAATCCTATCAATATATGTAAATAATTCAGGAAAAATTCAGTTTCTTAGCTTTTCATGGTCATCAGATATGACCCATTTGGATGTTCAGAGGCTCCGTAGTGAACATAGAAACACCATCATCTTCTATAACATTGATTCACCAGTAAAAACCCATGGAGTTGGATCAATGACAGTGGATGGAGACGCTCATTTTATGTTTCAGTTAATGATATATTTTGTTGAAAAAGTCAAGTTTTCTTAAGATTTCTCAGGTTTGATGTACTGCAACAAAACTAGTTCTAGGTCTTAAAGGGTTAAACAGCTTCAACTTCACATGAGCTGATGGGATAACCCATTACATCCTGGCAGGAGGTGGAAAACACATTAATTACCCCACCCCCCGAAGGGGAGGAAAAGAGTAGTATTTTTGATTCGCTTTGTTTGTTTGTTTGTTTGTTCACACCCTAGCAGCAAAACTGTTGGTTGAATTCATACCAAATTGGTTTTATAGATTTCCAGTGACATAAAATAGATGTGGTTATATTTTGGGAAAAGTAGGTCAAAGTTAAATTTTTTATGAATTTTTCAAATCTTCTTTTTTCCCCCATTTACTTCTAATGGGCGAAATTTCACATGTCTGTAGCAGCAAAACAATTGGTTGAATTCATACCAAATTGGGGTTTTATATTGCCAGTACCCCAAAATAGATGTCATCACATTTTGGGAACAGAAGGTCAAAGTTAAAATTTTTTATGAATTTTTTAAATGTTTTTTTTTCCCCATTTACTTATAATCGGTGAAATTTCACATCTGTAGCAGCAGAGCTATTAGTTGAATTCATACCAAATTGGGTTTATAGGTTGCCAGTGACATAGAACAGATGTGGTTACATTTTGGGAAAAGTAGGTCAAAGTTCAAATTTTTTATGAATTTTTCAAATATATTTTTTTCCCCCATTTACTTCTAATGGGCAAAATTTCACGTCTGTAGCAGCAAAACAATTGGTTGAATTCATACCAAATTGGGGTTTTACACTATATTGCCAAAAATATTCACTCACCCATCCAAATAATCAGAATCAGGTGTTCCAGTCACTTCCATGGTCACAAGTGTATAACATCCAGCACCTAGGCATGCAGACTGCTTTTACAAACATTAGTGAAAGAATGGGTCGCTCTCAGGAGCTCAGTGAATTCCAGCGTGGAACTGTCATAGGATGCCACCTGTGCAACAAATCCAGTCGTGAAACTTCCTCACTCCTAAATATTCCACAGTCAACTGTCAGCTGTATTATAAGAAAGTGGAAGTGTTTGGGAACGACAGCAACTCAGCCACGAAGTGGTAGACCACGTAAACTGATGGGGCGGGGTCAGCGGATGCTGAGGCGCATAGTGCGAAGAGGTCGCCAACTTTCTGCAGAGTCAATCGCTACAGACCTCCAAACTTCATGTGGCCTTCAGATTAGCTCCAGAACAGTGCGCAGAGAGCTTCATGGAATGGGTTTCCATGGCCGAGCAGCTGCATCCAAGCCATACATCACCAAGTGCAATGCAAAGCGCCGGATGCAGTGGTGTAAAGCACGCTGCCACTGGACTCTAGAGCAGTGGAGACGCCTTCTCTGGAGTGACCAATCACGCTTCTCCATCTGGCAATCTAATGGACAGGTCTGGGTTTGACAGTTGCCAGGAGAACGATACTTGTCGGACCGCATTGTGCCAAGTGTAAAGTTTGGTGGAGGGGGGATTATGGTGTGGGGTTGTTTTTCAGGAGCTGGGCTTGGCCCCTTAGTTCCAGTGAAAGGAACTGGGAATGCTTCAGCAGACCAAGACATTTTGGACAATTCCATGCTCTCAACTTTGTGGGAACAGTTTGGAGCTGGCCCCTTCCTCTTCCAACATGACTGTGCACCAGTGCACAAAGCAAGGTCCATGAAGACATGGATGACAGAGTCTGGTGTGGATGAACTGGACTGGCCTGCACAGAGTCCTGACCTCAACCCCATAGAACACCTTTAGGATGAATTAGAGCGGAGACTGAGAGCCAGGCCTTCTGTCCAACATCAGTGTGTGACCTCACAAATGCGCTTCTGGAAGAATGGTCCAAAATTCCCATGAACACACTCCTAAACCTTGTGGACAGCCTTCCCAGAAGAGTTGAAGCTGTTATAGCTGTAAAGGGTGGACCCACGTCATATTGAACCCCATAGAGTAGGAATGGGATGGCACTGAAATTCATATGGGAGTCAAGGCAGGTGAGCAAATACTTTTGGCAATATAGTGTATATTGCCAGTCGCCCAAAATAGATGTCATCACATTTTGGGAACAGTAGGTCAAAGTTAAAATTTTTTATGAATTTTTTAAATGTTTTTTTTCCCCATTTACTTATAATTGGTGAAATTTTACATGTCTGTAGCAGCAAAACTATGAGTTGAATTCATACCAAATTGAATTTAAAGATTGCCAGTGACTCCAAATAGATGTGGTTACATTTTGGGGAAAGTAGGTCAAAGTTCAAATTTTTTATTAATTTTTTAAATCTTTTTTTTTTCCCATTTACTTATAATGGGCAGAATTTCAAATGTCTATAAAAACATCAATTTTGTTTCAATTCACTTCAAACTTGGCACATACATAGAGGCAATTGATATGCTGACATCAGCACATGCATAGACAAGATGACATCTGCTGGATCAATGCCAAAATAAGCTATTGTTCTATATAACATTGGACAAATCCTGATTATTAAATTTGTTTTCATGCACAATAGCACAGGTTACAGTTACATCTTTATGGGAAGAAATAACAGTTTAATCCTTTTTTTATAATCCCTCCCAACAAGGAAATAAGCGAGTTACTCATATTTGTTAAAAATAAATACCCTGTATATTTCCGAGGTGCAGTTATTCACACAGTATCTATGTATTCCAGATGTGGATCCAGCTGTTTTTCAGTGCCTCATTCTGGTGGACCTTTTGTTACGCTGTTGACGTCTTCCTGGTGGTGAAAACATCGGCAGGAATCAGGTGCTGCTGCTGCTGCTAACATCACCTCTGATCCACCACAATTCATTATCACCTCAGCGGCAACTTCTAGAGAAAGAGATAAAAAAAAAAAAAAAAAAAAACATAAATCTGACAAATATGCCACTGATATTCAGTAGGATGTGCAAAACATCTTTCTCTCACTTTGCTGTTATGCTCGTCTATGGATTAAACACCTTTTTTTTAACTTCCTGACACACAAACATCCTGAAGCTGTTTTGAGTTTCTGAGCTGAGAAAACATTTACAAGTCATTTTATGCAGCTGGAGAATTTGATTCTGATGTTAAAACAGTAGGTTGCCCTCCCCCGCTCTGTACCTTGCGTTTGTTCAGCTAGTCAAACAAAATATCCTGGAGATATGGAACTACAGCATGTGTCTGGAGGTTGGTCTCATGACTCGTTTCTTTCCCCATCAGTACGATTATTCTCTATCACATGATCACTTGGGGTCTGGCTGTGTTGCTGTGTATTGAAGGGGTGGCCATGCTCTACTACCCATCCATCTCAGAGTAAGACTTTATTATTTGTCTTCATCAACCTCATTCACACAGCAAAAATCCAAATCTTACCAAGTGAATTTTTCTCATTTCTAGTCAAAATATCTCATCACACTTAAAATAAAACATAATCACCTAAAGAGTAACTTTTCAGTGAGATATAAGAACATATTTTTAGACAATAGATCTTGAGAATCTTAGTTCAAGAAATCTTACACTTTCCTTTTTTTTTTTTTTTGCTTAATTCAAGATTATTTTTGCTTAATTCAAGCAAAAAAAATCTGCTCATGGAACAAGTGAAAATTATCTTGTAAGATTTGTTGAAATAAAATTTCCAAGATCTATTGTCTAAAAATCAGCTCTTATATCTCACTGAAAAGTTGCTCTTTAGGTGATTATGTCTTATTTTAAGTGTGATGAGATATTTTGACTAGAAATTAGAAAAATACACTTGGTAAGATTTGGATTTTTGCTGTGTATGTACTTATTTCTGCAGAATTCTAAAGGAAGAACTTAACAAATATCATTAAACATGCCTGAAACTATTATTACTAACACAGACGACCTTTTGTCACTTATTCTCCCATTAATCCTGCATTTCAAATTATCAGTTTATGTCAGCATTCTTTCATATTAGAGATGTAACGTGACCTAACATTATCCATGCCATAATCACTGCTGTTTTTTTCTGTGTTTAGTTGTGAGCAAGGCCTCCAACACGCAATACCTCACTACGTCACCACATACGCTCCAATGCTGCTGGTTCTTATAGTGAACCCTGTGTTTTTTAACAGGACTATATCTGCCGGTAAGTACATTCACCTCCAAACATACTTTAACGCTTCATCGGACAAGTGACTATTTTTGGTCATTTCTGCATACATTACAAGACAGCAACAGTTACAGTGAGAACAGTGAGTCAACCATTTAAATGTGGTCTACAGGGTCTGTAAGGTCCACCAGTAGGTGTACCTGCTTTGTTATGTACCATGAAATACTGGTACTAATGTAAGGAATGATGTTCAAAGGGATAACGTGGATGTGGACAGGGGTCTGGACTTATGTTGGTCTAATGTTCTAAAAGTGATGTTCTAAATACATGTTCACTTTCATCTTACATGTTTTTATCTTGTATTTTTATACATGCCTCTTGGATTTTTTTTTTTTTGCCACTTACAGACAAGGAACCAAATATGGTAACTTCACTGACCTTGATTTTCAACAGTAAAAATTTAGAAACATTTCGCAAAAGTAATAAAGTTTTGTTATGTCCTCCAATAACACTAATGTTGAAATTTAGAATTTCACAGTATTTCTATGAGGTATTTACTTGCACATGCTTAAAGGTGTCACCTCTCTTGTGTATCCAATCCAGTGACATCATTACTCAAAGGTCGACAAGGAATCTATACGGAAAACGAAAGACGGCTGGCCAATGAGATAAAACTACGCTTCTTTAAAATAATGCTGGTGTTCTTTGTTTGGTAAGTTTTCAACTTCATTCAGAGAATGGAATAAGTTTCACCGCAAATGTCATATTTGTTCATTCTAGTAAATAAGACACATGCAATACCAGCACATTGACTCGTAGGCAACCACTGGTTCTAGATGTGGTTGTTTTTATGTAATTAACGTACCTCTGATACAGTTCATTCCTTTGCTTTCTTTACTTTCTTGGTAAATTCCACTGGCATTTTCAGTTGAATAACCTCTCAGCTGGCAAATCCGTTTCTGCACCATGACAATGTGGCCCTATTGTTTATCTGTTGCTAGGTAACCCACTTCAGTTCTATGATTCTATGATTCTGGGCATAGCAATGTGATTGTAAGGCTATTGTATTCCAAAATTACTAATATCTCCCCAAATATTGATGCTATCAACTTGCCATTTTCACTAGCATCTTCTTTGACCAAAAATACATCAGTATGAAAAATTGCAGCAGTCAGCTCTTTCTGGATTTTGTATGATGCCCGACACACACACATACACACACACACACACACACACACAGAGTCCACTTCCCTTTTATAATGTAAATTCCCAGTATAAATTAATATGATGTGATTTATATTATTTAACTGAATAAAAAATTCAGAACAATGGGACTATTGTTGTAAAAATGTTGTAAAAAAAAAAAAAAAAATCTTTTTTCCCAAGAATCCAGAGTAAGAAATGCGACATGCATTATATAGATGGCACACATGTCAAGTATTTCCTATAGCAAAAAAATCTGTTAGTCACTTTTGTACAAAAGGAGGCATCAAAATGTGACTCCCCTCCATTTAGTGATACGCAATTACTGCCACCAATTTTTCCTTGCTAAGACCTAAAAATGTGTTTGGGTTTAGTTTTGGATGCCCTGATCTGTACAGAAACGACTGGAAGGGTCTTTTTTTTTTTTGTAGGAAAACGTCTTTACCATTTAAGGTGCTATATGTTCCATTTTTTTTAGATGTCCCATATCTTCCCATCTACTCATCCATCTCAGAGTAAGACTTTATTATTTGTCTTCATCAACGTCATTTACACAGCAAAAATCCAAATCTTACCAAGTGAATTTTTCTCATTTCTAGTCAAAATATCTCATCACACTTAAAATAAGACATAATCACCTGAAGAGCAACTTTTCAGTGAGATATAAGAACTTACTTTTAGACAATAGATCTTAAATAGGAAACCGTCTTTATCATGCATTTTGCTATATTTCTCAATCTAAATCAGCATTCCACTTTATAGGAGGCCTTTATCTTGTAAAAAATTGAAGAGCACAAATTGTTAACTCCATCTTACTTTCTTAAAGGTTATAGTCTAATGTCGTTCTTAACACATTTCATGCTTAAACTATTATAATTGTAATATAATTATAAAGGGTAAAGTCAAACATAAAGTTCAATGAAGTCAAATGAAGTCATGTTTATGTGGTCACACAGGAATGTGGTTCTCACGGGGCAAACACATGAACAGTCTTATGTTCTAGTCCTTCAATAATTAATCGTTGTCTTCACAGTCGTTTCAGAGGAATTAGGGATGCGTATCTGCTGCATATTCATGTGTCAGACAGAGTCACAGATTTACAGCTGTGGGATTTTCAGTTCAGAGCTTCTATATCTGATTATGTGCCGCTAATGACTCATGTCCTGTCTGCGTTTTAGCTGGATTCCTAACATCATCAACGAGAGTCTCCTCTTCTTCCTGGAGATGCAGACAGATATCAATGACAACAGTTTAAGGAATATCAAGAATGCAGCTCTTATCACGTGGTTTATAATGGTGGGTTACACAACAAAAATATACTGTGCACGTTTTGTTTTTTTTAAGATGTTTATTACAAATGTATATACACAGAATGCAAAAAAAAAAAAAAAACGCACAAAACAGGTAACAGTAACGCAGGAACTCCTGCAATAACAATACAATGTGATATTTATTCAATATTTATCAAAAATAAATGCACTGTTTTTATATAGATTGTAGGTATACATACTGTTTTTATAGGAAATACATACAGTACTGTTAACACTGTTAATATAGATACATACTGTTTCATAGATATACATACTGTCATTCATGGTAATACATACTGTTAACATTGCTCATAGATATACATACTGGCACATACTGTTAGTACTGCAAATTGCACCTACTCCAATCCAATCCAACTTTATTTATAAAGACTTTTAAAATAATCACAGTGGACCAACGTGCTGTCCAGAAGAATAAAAGCACAATACAAATTAATCAAAGCATAAAAAACATTAAAATCAAATAAAATAAAACAAGTTAAAATATAAAAACAGAAACAAAATGTCAGCATTGCACAAGTGTTAAAAGGCCAAGGAGAACAGGTGGGTTTTAAGAAGAGATTTAAAAACGGGATTTAAAAACGGGCTATTCATATTTTATCCAGTTGTATTTTTTATTCTACTAAGCTCTATTCTTATGTTACTTTGTTGATTGTACAAAAGTCAAAGTTACAATTTTTTTAATGAATTTTTAAAATCTTTTTTTTTTAATGAATTTTTTTATAATGGTGGAAATTTCACATGTCTGTAGCAGCAAAACTATTGGTTGAATTCATATCAAATTTGGTAACCCAGAATAGAAGTCATTACATTTTAGGAAAAGTAGGTCAAAGTTACAATTTTTAATGAATTCTTTAAATATTTTTCTTTTCCCCATTTACCTATAATGGGTGAAATTTCACATGTCTGTAGCAGCAAAACTATTGGCTGAATTCATACCTAACTGACTTTATCAATTGCCAGTGACCCAGAATGGCTCTCATTACATTTTGGGAAAAATAGATCAAAGTTTCAATTTTTGTGAATTTTTAAAACCTTCCCATTTATTTATAATGGGCAAAATATGTGTGAGCGATGGGGTTTGTTGTGCCTGGTACCACTTGTCTTATTTTTAGTTTTTGTAATTTTATATTCGCTCAGTTCTCATTTCTGTAATACTGGTGTTTGTAAGTATTGGCACAAGGACTGGCGTAGCACTCCTAATTTAATTGTACACACAATGACAATACAGGCTACTCAATTTGATTCGATTCGATTCATTTTTCTTTTTAAATAACTAAATAAAAAGCAAAAATAAAAATCACTCTGGACCATTATGCAACAGCACTTGACAAAAAATGTAATTAAATCAACATCAAACTAGAAAAAGGAATAGAATAAAATAATATTATCCAGAGTTAAGCACTGGGTTGATCTTTACAGCCTATTAATGGTAGAGAGTTCAAAAATTTCAAAAAGGTGCCCATATCTGCTCAAAGTTTATAATTTTTCAGATAAAAATAAGATAAAAGTTCATTTATCCAGTATTTTCAAATTTCCGGTTCTTAAGAATGCACTTTTTTGTTTTTTTTTGGCTTCAGTGCTCGCAAGTAAAATACACTCACAGTCAATGAAAACTTTGAGACCATATTTTTTGACATCATTTTTATTTTGAAACCCTAAACTGGAATTTTTTCATATGAATCATTTGTTTAGGATACAGAAACAAAAATCTAAAGTTTCAAGAATAATTTAAAAACAAAAAAACTTAGCAGAAGAAAATGGCTCCTGCCAAACACAAAGTCACAACAGTAGCGGTCCTGGTCGGGAGTTGTCTTTCTCTCTCTGGCCCTGGACGCGGTCTATCGTCAGCAGAGCCTGTGGTGTTGTGGTGTTCAACCAGGTTTCTGATTGTGGGTTGGGAACAGCCCATACATACGCCTGGCTGTATCACTGTAGCTCAAACCGGCCTCCATCATACCCAGTGCCTGGAGACATTGTTCACGTGATAGACGTGGCATGATGCCGTTCACTGGACTAACAATGGTGGCCTTTTTTGGGCCTTAATATAGGCCTTCAAAACCAATCCTCAAATTGTGCAGATACCCACTGAGTATTGCTCAATGTGTATTTGGTCCACTTTTGCAAAGAGACCAACCCATGTGCAATGAACCGTGACAACATGACAACTCATCATTATCTCAACTACCCGAGCACTAAGTCATCAATAAATCCACAATGAATAATTACAACCCGCCTACAAGTAGAAATATGCAGACATTTGTAGCTCAAAGTTTCTATTGACTGTCAGTATAAAATACTTCCTATAATGGATCATGTTCAAGGATCTGACATAATCAAATTTCCAGTTTTTAGGAAATGTCAGAAATTGTCATGATAACAAATTTCCAAAACTCTTCTAGGACTGGAAAATCCCAAAGCATGTGTAGAAAAGTCCTAAAAGGTGTTTTGGAAGCTTGTTTAGTCTGGGAGGAGTGTGTTCTGTGTAAAATGCTAATCCTCACCTCTTTGTCATTGATCATACGTCTCGTCTTCCAGGGTATCTTGAACCCCATGCAGGCGTTCCTCAACACGCTGGCGTTTCATGGCTGGACAGGGTTCGATGTTGATTTCAGCATGCAGCGGAGGAGGGAGCTGACCTGGGATTCCGTTTCTACATCAGTGCCAAACGCCGGAGGAAATAACACCTTGGGAACTACTCTGCTGTACCAGAGTCATGTCCAGGATGTCAAGAGGAACCTGATCGGCAACGGACAGCACCAGTCCGACGCCATCAGTGTCCTGTCAGAAGGTAACTGGGCTCTCAGTGTCAGTAACGGCTCTCCGGTTTATCAGGGCTGGTGAGGCTTTAACAGTGGACGCATGGTGATGTTAGAACCGGACCCCGTCTTCTTTTACTATTCTACTGTTATGGTGGAATAAACAAACAAACAAACAATCTGCCTCATCTGCCTGATGAAGTCTAGTCCAGGTTTTTTCACTGTGATTGCATTTGGTTCAATGATACATACTTGGAGCCATTCATCAAAACGCATTTAATGCTGTGATTCATTTGTAATTAAAAACAATGTATTGCACTATTAACCCCTGCTAGATGTAATGGAGCATTTAGCATGAAATAACACCCTTCAGAGTTGTTTGTTATGATCTATAGCAGGGGTGTGAAACTCATTTTAGTTCAGGAGCCACATCCTCCCAGTATGATCTGAAGTGGGCTGGACCAGTAAAATAATAACATAATAGTATCTAAAAAATGTCAATTCCAAACTTTTGTGTTTGTTTTAGTGTGAAAAAAGTAACATTACATGATGAAAACGTTTACATCTACAAACAGTCCTTTTAAAAAGTGTGAATAACATGAACAACCACAAAAAAATCTGACATTTTCTAAGAAAAATAAGTGCAATTTTAACAATATTCTGCCTCAGTTAATCATTTACACATGTGCATTACAATGTCCAGATCACAGCAGATCTACAAATACACATTTAAAAAATTACACTTCTCTTAATACAGTCGTGGAAAAAATTATTAGACCACCCTTGTTTTCTTCAGTTTCTTGTTCATTTTAATGCCTGGTACAACTAAAGGTACATTTGTTTGGACAAATATAATGATAACAACATAAGAGTTTAATTTCAGAGCTGATATCCAACCATTTTCCATGGTTTTCTTGATAATAACCAAAATCACTTCAGTTCTTACATCAATAGTTATGGCATTATACTGGCAAAAACAGGACTTTTAGGCATTCTATGTTCTTTTCTGTCTGTTTTAGTCACATGATACAGGAGTTAGTACTTGATTGCATAACCATTGTTACTGATGACTTTTGATGGTCTAATAATTTTTTCCTCGACTGTACATTTCAGGTTATTCCCATTTTTTGTGACAGTTTGTAAATGCAAATATTTCCATGTAATTTTGCTTTTTTAAAAAAAAAAAAAAAAACTAAAACGAAGAGAAGATTTTAGAGCTGTCATTATTTATAGTTATGATTGTATTTTACAGGTCCGACCCACTTAAAAATGATTTGGACTGAATGTGGAACCTGAAATAAAATAACATGTTCACTGTAATTTTTGCATTTCACAAATTCATCCCACGGGCCACAGTGGACCCTTTGGCGAGCCGGTGTAGGGCCGCGGGCCTTATGTTTGACACCCGTGATCTATGGTGTACTGAAATGTACACTAGTGTTGAGCAGAATTGAACTACATTTTACATTTCCTGTAGCCTGTTTATTATGTAACTTCATCCTAAGTGTACCCAACTTGTATTTTTACAAACTTCAAGTGTCATTATCGATATGCATGATCTTTTATCAAAGCCAATAAGATATATGCAATATGTAAAACCAGGAACTAGGTAAGACAGAGTAATGCAGCCCTAAAATAAGTTGAGTTTTTGTTGATAACTTTACGAGGTGATGGCTCCACTTTGTGGCTCTATCTTGTGCTGCTAAGGAATTGTATTGCATCATTCTCAGAGGTGTTTTGATATTTAGTTTACTTCTAAAGTGGGTTAACAAACACCCTGTGGTTAAGCCTTAAACATGTTGTATTAAGCTGCATAAGTTTTCTCTGGGTCAACCTGAGTCAATATCTTCAATGTCATACTGCTGATAGAGTGAACATAGGATATTAAATGTATTTTGGGATGACTTTGTAAAGGTTTTTTTTTTTTTTTACATTTTGTAGTTCATGCACTGTACAAAAGCTTTTCAGTGTTTTCTGTAAACTATCTTTAGAAATAAAGTGAAGTATTTAAAGAACTTATGTTTTTTTCTTCATTGACGCATCTTCAATACAAGGATAAATCAACTGCACCAAATGCAATTTCCATTCAAGTCTGCAGTTGCAGGATGTAGATAATTAAGATTCCCAAAATACATTTGTGACTTAAAGCACTTGGATGCATTTGCAGTGGATACATATAAACGGATATGTTTTGTGCTTAGTCAGAATTTAGTCGGATATGTGTAGGATTTTGAGTTACTTATGGGATCTGACATAGGAATAGGTAGAAGGATCGGGTAAGGAAGGGGGCAGGAAATTATAAGTTAAACTTTATCCAGCTCCATTTCAAATGTTTTCCTTTCTTTATATATAAATCTTTTTGCTGTTTAGTTTTAATGTTATATTTGAAATTAGAGCTGCAACTGATTAATCGACTCAAAGTGATCCAAAAAAATCCTTCAACCACAATTCTCCTGAATCAAAGCTTTGTTTCCTTCATTTCTCTGCTGTTAAACATTGGTTTCATTGTTGTGTTTCACACAGACGCTTATTGTGACGCACAAAGAAGCTTCAATTCAGGAAAACTGCAATAGAATATCTCCCTTCAATCAATTTGAGTCGATTAATTGAATCGGGAATTTTTGTATTAGCTTCAAGCACCTAATCGATTAATCGGTTGCAGCTCTACTTGAAATAAATAAACAGATATAGAAACACAATTTGAATAGATTATTGAAGAAGTCATTTGATGAGTCTTGTCACTCCAGTCTAGTAATCTGCCCCTATTTTGTCTTGCTAGGTTCAGAGTCTAGTACAGTTGAAATCCACATTTCCAGCGAAGTACGAGACTATGACGACGTAGACGCTGACGGAGAATCCTTGGAGAACTCTGTGAGGCACTAGCTGGGGTCGCCAACAACCTGCCCATTACGCTGTGCTGTTTCTGTTTTGTTTTACATTTTGTGGCCTCTATTACACTACTGAGAGTCTCTCAAATATCAACTGGTCATGTGGATTCATTAGCTGATACAATGGGACAGATCTACGGCTCCATTCCAAACCTTTCATTTCTCTATAAAGCATTTTAAATCTCTACAACAGTGCAGTGTTTTACTTCAGGCGACTCACAGCAACTGGAGTCTTTTGTCACTGTTACTTCATAAAACATTTCATGGCCTTTTCTTATTGATGCCTAACAGCCTGACCTTTAAAACTGCCTGTGGATCATTACCCCTGGCAATGTCACTAAAACTGATGTGATATGCATTCTTGCCAAAGTGCCTGCGGGGCACAAATCTTTAATAAGCTAATTAGTGTCTTTTCTGGAAACAGTATGTAACATGTACTGATTTATAAATCTCATGTCCATTTTGTATTTTTTGCACTCCTATTTTATATTAAATACCCAAGTTATTTCTTACAGTTTTTGTTGGTGACACTTTTTTGCCATCTTCTGAGTGGTTTCAAACCTCTACAAAACAGTCCTCACTAAGAAAATACACAAGACACAGGCTTCTTCTTTTCAGATATCAAAATAGAGTGATTTATTTGAGACACTGAATGACTTCAACATTTTGTCTTGGAAACAGGTGTCCACACCCTGGACCAGGGTAAGGGGGAGATAATAGCTGTCACAGCACTTAGTCCATACTAGGCTCCTCAGCACACGATGATGGCTAACAACTAACAGCCCAATTCTCAGTCTGACACAGACGATAATGGCTCTCAGCAAATGAAAACGTCAGAAAACAAAGATCCACCCTTAAACAGACAATTGTGACTAAACAAAAAGACACAAACAAACCCTTGGCCCTTCACTTTCAGCAAAATATGAACATTTGCCAAACTTGCCATGACAAAAAGTGCACTTAATATTGCTCTAAAAGAAACCGAATGAAAAGTAAAAAAAAAAAAAAAAAAAAAAAAAAAGGCAAATCAAAGTGGTGGCATGTTAGTTGAGGATAGTCTTTCATTTTACATATCTGAGTAAGCAGAGGGTAGACACACCGCTGACGTTCACCCACATTACAGACATTATATACGTGACACAGTCTGTTCAGCTGGTAGCATTGAGTGGGACGTAACAAGAGTTCAATCATAGCTCTAAGCAACAGCAGGACTTTGCTTGACCTTACACTTTCTGGTCAAAATGTGCTCTGAATTTTCAGTAGCTCAGTCGGAAGAAAGTGCCAAAGAGAAACCATGGTGATGCTCGAAAAGGCAAACTTGTTTCTCCGCTTAGGTCTGGATTCTTCTCTTACATGTGGGACAGTGAGGTGAGTTTTCCTCTCCTGTTGACCAGATAATTCCCTGAATGCCGGTAAAGAGGTGCACACTTTTTTTGGAAGCTTTTTAGCAATTAATAGAGGAAAGAAAAGTTACTGAAATCTCCTTCAAATCCTTTTGCAACAGACTCGAAATGATAACATGATGTGCTGGTTATGAGTGGCTGACAGTAGCAAAACAGTAAAGGAAGCTGATGAAACACGCACTTTAAAAAAAAAAAGAAAAAAAAAGATGATCCATCAATTATCAGCACAGATGTGACAGCTTTAGCCATTAATGAGCCCCCTCAGGATGGCAATAAAGTTTACTGTATATAAACATATATACACAGTATATAAGTCTGTGTATTAATCTAATTTACATATCTTTACATTCTTTAAATTTACATCCAAAAGGGAGAAAATTCTCTTTGTAAACCACACTTTTCACATCTTGTCCACAAAATGACATTTTCTAATCTCGACTGAATTAAGCAGGACATTTTCAGAGGTTAGGACTATTTCTTGGCAGGTTTTTCTTTTGTTGCCCTGATGTTAAACTTGAGCTAAGAACTACCTTGTAGCGACACATTCAGGTTTGACTTTCAAAAGTCCATCTGTGGAAAACAGACAAAAAAAGCAGAAGTACTCTTGAAACAAACTATTCTCCACTGAGGAGAAGTTAAGCACCCTGTCGACAGACAATATCAGTACTTCAGTATTCATGTTACTTTTCTCATGTTCCCAGGTGGTTCTTTTGGACATGATGTAACATTTGCCCAAAGAAATTCTTAAACCTCACCCTTTGTTACAGAATTTCTTGCCTAGTACAGCCAAACACACACGTCCCATCAACACTTTTCTCTTCTAAAACCCTGTTGTGTGTTTTTCCTCTTACCCCGACAACAGCTGGACGAGCCGTCCAAAGGGATCACAATGCTTCCTCATTAGAAAACTTTTAAAACACGGATGCACCGAGGGAGTTGGATTTAGTCCAGTCTTGGGGGGATCTCTTAACCGGCCTCCATTATGCCTCAAATAGGCGCATGATAAAACACACATCAACAAACTGTAAGGTGCACTGAATTCAGTTGGTGCTGGCTCCACAGAAGCTGCTGCAATCGTCTGGTGTTACCCATGTGACGGTTACGTTTCACTCCACCTTACAGCCCTTCTTGAGCAACGAGAGTGTTTGCTGATGTGAGAATAGAAGGCAATTTGCTGCACATTCCAGGATTCACCAAAGTCAAGTCTGCTATTTCCGGAGATCAAGGACACATACCTACAAAGTAAAAACATGAGGTAGAATTAATTCAACATTTTAAGCAGCGCATCTCGTTTTCATTTACAAGTAGTTTCATAGCTAACTGGCATTGAAAAGCAGAAAACTAAAGCATGTTTATACATTGTAGTTGAATTTCACAGGGATATATCAGTCACAATGGCTTACCGAGCCGTCAGATGCGCTGGCACCAACTTTGTCCCCAGTGCTGTTCCAACACACCTCAAAAATGCCACCGGTACCCCTGTAGCTGTGCACCAAAGCTCCAGTCTAAAAAACATCAGCACAAACAAATCAGCTGCAGCTATGTTTTGCAGTGGTTGTAAATCTTGCGGGACAAATCCCAGTCAGACTCTTACCGTAGTGTTCCAAATGTGGACACACTTATCAAAGGAGCCGCTGGCTAGGTGTTTGCCATCGGGGCTGAAGGCCACACTGTAGACAGGTTCCTGGTGCTTTGTCAGTGTGTGAATACAAACCCCCCGCTCGACATCCCACAGTCGTACTGTTGAGTCAAAAGAGGCGCTGTGGGTAGAGAGGAAAAGAAGACCAAAAATCACCACTCAGCACCACACGAACCTTGGACTTAAAGAGCTACAACATGCTACGTATGAAAAGTTTCAGTCAGGTTAGGACTAGAGTCCATACTTATGATACTGACAACATTAACATACAGGACCCATGTTTATCAGATGTAATGTTTGCCATCTTGGCCAAATGTCAATATGCTACCATTAATTCAGGGTTTTGCAAAAAACCTGTTAAGTTTGAATACTATATCTGAACAAAATGTAATGTTTGTTTATTTGTTGCTGGTACATCATTCTAATCTGAAGTAGTAACAAAAGTAGTTACAAAAGACCTAACACCATCTTCAGAAGGTGCAAATTTGTCATCTGTGTTGCTTTGTATGGTGGTATTTAAAAAAAAAAAAGAAACAAAACTTGTCTAACAGCTAAGAAAAGTATTTCCGAAACACAGTCCCACCATAGCACATATGCAATAAAACTATGATTGGTAACCCTAAAACTGAGAAACTGTGGAAAACAAGAATGACTGTAAATAAATAAATTACTGAGACATAAACAGCTGGGCCAAACATGATAGCCAATTCGGAAAAATATCAGAAAAGGAACACAATTTAAGACAATTAAAAATTGCTTGCTGGAGACTGTTCAATAGTGGCATTTACTCTGGATAATGAAGTCCCTCTCTGTGAGAATAACAGCACATTATTTCCAGTGTAAACTATAGGCAGGTCCGCTGGGCTGTCAGCTGAGGCTGTAAATTCCTGTGCAATCTGAACTTGACCTGTTGGCTGTGGGCCACTGACAATTACTAGCACTGGGATTTGCCTGGAACATGGTTTCTTCTGAATGCCAAGCTATGACAATTGTACCTTTCTTATGCACGCATACAGCACACAACCCTGGGCAACTATGAAAAAACAGGTGCATCTATATATATATATATATATATATATATATATATATATATATATACTCAAATGTTTTCCAGGTTGTTCTAAGCACAGAACCCTGGGCTTTTCTCTCAGGACTGAGCACAGTGTGGGTGTTTGCATTGCATGGTAATGAATGTGAGCTATGTGTGAGCCGTTTCCCACCTGGCGAGCATGATGTTGGAGTTGGGGTTGCTCGTGCCAGGGCCTGTGGGGCTCCACTTGATAGTGTAGATCTCTTTACTATGTGCTTGGAGGTCATGGACACATGACTCCTGCTTCATACTCCAAATCTGTGTGAGAGAGAAGCAGCAATGGAGAGTCAAACAAAAACAAATTACCACTCACATTTGCTTCATTAAACTTTAAAAAGCCAAGATTTACCTTTAAGGTCATGTCATCTGAACAGGAGGCAAGCAGCATACCTGATGGATCCCATTTAATGGCATTAACTTCATTCTATAGAACACAATAACTCATTAGTATGACTGACTGTCTTGGGAATATTTATGGTATCGTGTCTGATGGGATTTGCAATGCAACATAGAAAAAGCTTACTGTGTGGCCCTGGAAAGTCTTAAGAGGCCGGTCGTTGCCAAGGCGACATACATGGATGCACATGTCTGTGCTGCAAGAGGCGAAGGTAGTATTGTTCTGCCAGTCGACATCCAGTGCTGGAGCTGTGGATAATTTAACCACACATAATAAAACCACTACTGAGCAGGGAGCATTTTGCATCCTATTTACCATCTCCACAGTAAAATCATCTCGTCGTCCTGGATACATAGTAAACAGTTTTACCTGAGTGAAAAGGGAACTGCTGCTTGGCCTCTCCTGTGTGTGCATCCCAAATGATTGTCGTCTGGAAAACATAATTGGGCATTTCAAAACAGTGCAACATTTCTTTGTAGGTCATTCTAAAACGTAACACCAAGGCCTGGCAGGGCTCAGAATTAATACTGAAAACAACAGTGAACTTGTTTAGATGCTAATTTAGTAATAGGTGACGATTTTCTGATGATAGACAGCAGAATGAGTATGAAGTATGAATGTTATTTATTAACACATTAAAACTACATGTTAACTAGCAGCTACTTCTGAGCCATTTTTAACCTGTGATGCCGTAATAGTACAAATTCTTAACCATAACATTATCTGATGAAAGACGCACATTACACTCACAATATCTAAAAAATGCTCAAATTGTTCTCAAAGATTATCGACAGATACTTCTCCTTTCAATAACCATCGCAGATATAAAGAATTTAGTGCATCTGTTTGTGAAGATTTTTACTTTTATTATTTCTAGATGGTTTAAATGGTATGTAACTGCCTCCTTAAATTTCATGATGCTGTGAAAACAGTATATCATAATATAGAACACGAAGGCCAGATGATGAGGAATTTCAAGGTCTGTGCCTCTCTTTCCGGGAGAACAGTTTTATATTATAGATTATTATACAGATTTAACCTTTGGCAGGTGATCTGAAAATGTTAACAGTAAGCCTAAAGAAAAAAATATGAGGTCACTGCCATTAAAAAGAGACATTTCCTCGTACTTAAGGACATGAAATACCTTATCTACGCCAGCACTGAGAATCGAGTTCCCCTTCTTGTTCCACTTCAGTGCAAATATTGGCCCTTTGTGTTGCCCCAAGGTGCTTGCCAGATTTCCTAATGGATAAGAGCCATATTTATTTCTTATAGAAAAGTTTCTTTAAAATAAAAATCACAAAATTCACAACACCAACGTGATAACAGTAACAGCATCATTAATAGAGGACATACCATCTTTTGTCCATATCCTGGCAAATCCATCATATGAACCTGTTGCCAGGAGCGTCCCATCACTCTGTTGGATGGAAAAAAATACAAAACTGTTACTCAGCTGTTCAACACATGGTGGAAGTAGAGGAAAGATGTGGATGGATGATTTGGAACCTACATTCCAGTCGAGTGATGTGACGTCTTTGTTGCTGGGGACATCCTGGCCACCTTCTCGGATACAGTGGCGAAGAACCAGCTGGGTGGAGTTGGAGTTGTTGTTCTCATTGAGGTTCCAGATTCTGGCAGTGGAGTCCCCTGAGCTGAACAGAACACAAACGCAGCAGGAGGGGTTTAACAGACAGTTGAAATACAAGCTGTCAGCTTTGGTTCTGATGTAGCCATATATCTCGCTAAATAACAGCCGTATATGCACGCTGTGTATTATAAGTCATCAAGTATGATTTCAAACCTGTGTTTCAGCACAGACGCAGACTTACCCCGAGGCGAGCAGATCACTGACAGGGTTCCAGGCACAGATGAACACCTCCGACTCATGGCCTCGAAGCACAGTTGCTTTGTTGGCTGGTATCTCGACATCCACATCCATCTCCATGGGCTCATTGTGGTTGTCTAACAACGGCAAGCACACACACAGAAACACACAAAAACAGGTATGAACACCAGGGACAGGAATTGAGAGCATGACTCAAAATTGCCTGATCCATCTGAATTGTATGCCCTGGAGCTTATCAAATCCTTTTATGGATGCTTGCATGTGTTTCTAAGAGTTGTGCATTGCAAAAGAGTGATGTCAAGCTCATGTGTCTACAGCACTGGAACAATTGCAACAAGAGGGAGTCATGGTAGAGGAGGAAGTGGTCCAAAGCGTGACCAGACAGAGATATTATATAAGAGAAACAGTTGTGCTCATGCTAAAAACACAAGCAAATCTATTTCTTCTGGCATAAAACATATACCCCTCATTACCATTGCTGCTTTTATATTATTAATCTATTCATTCTCTTGTTTGTGTATAATCTTGTATATTATGGATGTTATTGTACTGTTTTATTGATCTGTTCTGATTCTGTCATTGAGTGTTTAGAAAGGTGCCTTAAGTGAAATGTACTATTATCAAATAAAATAGATTAGAAATCAGAAGAATTGAAAAGTAATGAGACAGATAATTGGAATTAATAATGGGACTGTTTCAATATAATTTGTAAAAACACACGCACACTGTCAGCATATATTTGTATATATGTGAAATTTGTACAATTTATGTACAATGGACTTGCTTTTTTCAAATTATGGAAAAAACTATTTTTACTTGATAGGACAATATGGGGCCATAATTATCAAAGTATAGTAGAAAGGGTTATTTTTTATTAAATTCACTCTGAGGCTCCATTTAAAGTGTATGAGAACCCAGTACCAAAAGATGCTTGAACCCTTAAAATATGTAAAGCTTTATGTGTTTTCTGAGCAGTTCTACCATGCCTTTCTGTGTGCTCAGGCAGCAAACCTTACCTTACTCGCACAATAACTCCTTCTGTTGCCATCCACACCTTAAAATTAAATTCCTGAAGGATATGCTGACACCATCATCTACTCCTATTCCCCTTGTCTAGAGCTGCACCTGATCTACACCTCTCTAGTTTCACACACAGAAAAAGCTGTACAAAGGCTATATATAGCACAGTCTGTGAAAACAGCTCAGTGGGGTTTGTTTCTCTTTATAACACCAGTGCCATAATTTTCACATATGTATCATCTGAAATAAAAACAGATAGTGGTTACTGATATTGATGAAACTAAGTATTTGCTTTAATTACATTAAAACAAAAATGTATCCTACATCTCTATAAACTTACATAAACAAGTAACCAATTGTATTTCTAATTTTTTTTATTTTTTATTTTGTGAGCTCATTTGCTAGGTTTGAAGTAAATCTAATGAACGTACTTCTGCATACACACTTAGAATAACGTTTCTCTTACTCATGTTGTGAGTGCCATTCTCTTCCCCATTGACAGTGGCTTCTCCGTTCTTTGGTGGATTAGACTGGTTTCCAGAGGTGGACGCTGCCATGGCGCAGGCAGCCTGCTGTTGGGCTAACTTGTCGCGGAAGGCCTGCTGCCGCGTCTGTACCACATCAGGCATCACTGCGTCAATGAGTGACAATGACTCAATTGGCCGACCATCAAATACAGTACCATCCTGTCGGGGAAACAGACAACACATGGAAAAGCTGTGATTTTTAATTGATGCGTTGTCAAGATTGGTCAAAATAAGCATCAGTATCAGAGGTGTTTTCTAATCTCAATTGCTCAGCAAGTCATCTTCAGTAATTCTTTCAAGTATAAAGATGAAATAAACAGGGCAACCGTGCTGTCACAGTGATCAAAGTGTGTTTCTGTATTATTAAGCATCAGAAAACAGCTGTAGGAGAACAGCGGGTTCCTGCCCTCACCTCATTGATGCTGATTTCTGCCTCCACATACTGAAGCCCCTTCTGCAGAATGGAGATTAGAGCTGCAGGGGGCACTAGTGTTCCATTGATGTTAGACTGGCTGATGTGGCTTTCAATGCCAAAGGTGAATGCTGAATGGGAGAAACCTGAAAACAAAACACCATTCAGTCATTAATGTGGAGCTGAACACAAGGCGTAAACAAACAAGACAAATAATCAAAGGTTTTTATCTGTGATTATGAAAACAGAGATGACTGCAGCTAAATACAAAAATTAAAAATGACAAAACAACTAAGACATACAAGTACATAAACCCAAAAGCTAATGTCATTTACAAAACTTTGTATTTTGCACATTTCAGAGCCATTCTTAATAAGTAATGAAACCAAGCAGCTATGAAGTCATTTATTTATGTCCTATAGACGAGTGCACTGCATACTGATATCTAAAAGGGAAACAAAAACAAAACTTCGTTTTAAGCAAACAAATGATCTGATCACTTCCATCTTTTCAATTGTGTGTGCACTGAGCCTTTAGAAACTAAAAATGCATTGAAATGCTATTTTCTAGTTAATGCTGAAACAGAAGAGCCAAGTTAACAAAATTCAAGTGCAAAACTGAAAGCACTGTAACTAACCCATTTATTTTGGCTGCAGTGTGTTTATCAGATCAGTGAGACAAACCTGATTCTTGGAGGTATCTGTAGACCAAGAAGTTCACTTCGTCACTGGTAATACTCATCTTAACCCAGCCAAAAGGGGGCGGTCTGCTGGAAGGATAGGTTCACTCTGGAAAATAAACAAAGGAATGACTACTATTTTGTTCTGTTGTAGTCCATGTGCATTTGCCCTTATGCCATTCTAACACTAGGGATGGGTATCGAGAACCGGTTCTTTTTGAGAACCGGTTCCCAGTAGCTGAATTCCTTGGAATCATTTACCTGCCTGTTTAACGATTCTGCTTATCGATTCCGCCTTCATTGCATATGCGTGATGACGTCACACGTATACTGCATTGTTTTGGTTTAGAATGTAGCTAATGTGGCGTCAAGGCAGAAACGCTCCAAAGTATGGCTATATTTCACACAAAAAGATGACACCAGGTCCATTTGTAACACTTGCAAAGCTACCATTTCTTCAAAGGAGGAAATAACTCCAATATGCTAAAACATTTGTCCACACAGCATACAGTTCATTTGCAGGAACGTCACGTGTTTGATACGCTACTTAGCAACACTTGTGAGTCTAGTAGCAGAGCAAACACCAGGGCGTCATCCGGGCCTAGTTCTGGTGGTGGTGGGGGGGGGGGGCAACAAATGTCCTGCCCCCTCAAATAAAAGTTTTCGAAGGGAGGGAAAAGGAAAATGAAGTGCAGAGCAGTGAAAGACAGATGAATTAGTAAAGCATCTTAAGTTTCACTTTCACTTTGTATGGTCGTATGGTGTGGACCCCCCCCCCAATCACCGGCATGTGCCCCCTTTATATTCCTGATTGCTACCTCATATATAACTATCTGGAACCGGGCCCAGCGTTACCTGTTATTATTATTTGTGCATACTGTACGCTCTAGTTTCTGCGCAGAGATTGAAATATAAAAGACAGTTAATGCAAACAAACCCATTTGTACTCTTTTATTCTCTCACCCAATGGAATCAGAATTGTTAAATTCTTATCAATTGCCCTCCCTATCTAACACATCATGACCCATTTTGATTATGCTCTAAGAACAGATACAACTTCTGCACACTGCACAAATTCACCCACATTTCAGCTTGTAATGGAACTGTGTATAGGGTTATGGTTGATTAATCTGCTGATAATTCTCAAGTAATTGATTACTTGGTTCAAAAAACAGTGGAAAATGTTGATCAGTGTTTCCCGAAGCTCAACATGATGTGCTCAAATATCTTGTTTGATCCACAACCAACAGATATTCAGTTTATTGTCATGGAGAAGTAAAGAAACCAAGAAATATTAAAATTTAAGAAGATTAATGGAATTACTGTTGCAGCTTTGAACACAAATACGCATGAGAAAGCTCTGACTTCTACCCTCTGTTAGTATGTGCTCACTCTAGTTTTGTTCATTGTTACATGATCCCCTCTTTCGACAACATTGGTGGCTGGGTCACTTAACCTGTGAATCTATGTCTGCTACTGAAAGTAAGCATTTGTTGCTTCTCTTCTCGGGCCTAATGGGAGTGTCTATATCCATTTGGCTTCCACAGAGATCTGAGTGGTGCTTCGCATTAGTGACCCAGCCATCCATCTAGATGGGAAGAGCCCTGATAAGGTAGTAAGGATATTAAATGCCAGTCTACTTCCCATCTAGTGAATTACAGAAGAAAGCAAGATGCTAATTATTCGTGTGAGCCGAGCTGACCTTCTCTTCAGATTTATTTTCAACAAACAGAAGTATCTTGCAGACTGCAAATTAACAATTCACTTGAGATCATCTAAAAACTGAAGGGAGCAGAGAAACAAAGAGACAGTTTAATTTAGTAATTTATTATTTCAATCCAGATATTGTCCTCGGGCTGATGAACACTGTAACAATACTGAATTCATTATTTCTCAGTGGCTTCTGCAGTCACTTTATCAGGATAACCGCAAAATGGTGGTGAAACAACCTTCTCCATACGCTGCCCACCCACACAATGTAAACACTATCAAATGAACAGTACATAAAAATAACAGAAACATGATCTTTACATGTTTTTACTGGAAAAATACTTAAAAGAAATAAGATGGAACCTGAGAATGAGTCACACCAATATGCAACAGGGAGATAAAGGGACCGACATTTTCCTGAGAATACAAAAAAAAAAAAGGGGGGGGGGGGGTGTCAGGTATGAAGACTGCATGGTTGTCCAACTTTCATTCCAAACAGACCCACTCAAGTTCCCCTTTGGTAGCATAGCAACAAGAGAGATCAGGCAAAATAGACAGAGAATGGTGTTGTCCCAATTACCAGTGGGCATACAGCCAGAGGGGTTGAACATGTTGCTCAACATGAATTATTCACCCTTTCACCTTGGTATATTCTTTCAGATGGAGTCAGTCTTCATTGTGCCACAGCAGACATGCTATGGGCTGAAATTATAACAATCTAGCCTAGTAAGTGGTGAAAAAATACTGCAATAGCAGCAAAACACACAGTAAAACCTCACAGAAATATTACTAAATTTCAACCAAGATGTGTCAGTGTCCTTTGTAATATTTGACACAGAGCAGTAAAGTTCATTGACATTAACAAAGAAATAGCTCCCATCTTGTAGAAACAAAACAACACTGAGCTTGTATTGACACCTGAGCCACTGGGCCCTACTTTGCCCACTGCCACCATGTTTTTCTTTAGCTAATTAGCTTACACATGGGACTAAGAAAGGCTAGCCACATCAAAGCAACAGAGCTCATGAGGCTGCTACCGCTACATACTAAACAACTGGAAACGTAATTAACAGGCAGCCTGGAGGGAAGAGCAGCAGCAATAATCCCACTATCAGATGGGCCCACGATGTCACCATCCATTACACAACTGCCTCGGCATCCAAGTGTTTGACAAAACAATGTGTCTTTATGGAAACCTGACCTAGCACTAACCTCTACAATCCCTCTGGTTTGTTACCTTTGAAGTCTTGAGTGAAGTCAAAGTATGAGGATATGACTCCTCTTGGGAAAAAAAAGACCTTTCAAAGAAAGAAAACATCATTCCTTGTGAGACTGCAACTGTACATGTACCTGTGTGAGATGCAAATCTACAACATATAGGCTGTAAATATATACTCTAATACCAAATTTCTTCTTATGACATTACACTGAAATGTATTTATAGCAGGGCTTCAGTGTGTGATATATTGAGATGGTTTGCTTTAACTCTGGGCTGGGCTCAAGGCTGGGAATCTCAGGGTACCTCATGATATGATACGTGATAAATAGCTCACAATCGCAATAATATCTCGATTTGGCGATACATCGATTACTGATATATTGCTCTTAATAATCTATGATATATCCGTGTGTTTGTAGGGGTGAAACAAAAACAAATATAAATAAATAAATTTCATAGTTTATATTTTGCAGCATAATTTAACCAGCGTACAAACAGCAATAGACCAAAAACAATGACACTGTTTTAGTGCAACATAACTGTAAACAGGATTTTTTTTTTTAGGTGTCTGACAAAGTGACACTATTTTAAACTCATTCAGAAAACACAACATCTCATGTCTCTCAAGTGTGCACATTTGTTGTGCCACCTGTGTATCATATTTTTGTGAGACAGTTCTTACATATGGCCTTAAAGTCCTTATCCAGCTTTGTCCCATCCACACTAGAAGAGCAAAAGTGAGTCTAGACTTTGGATTTAAACGATGCTGGTGCAGCTTTAAGTTTAACTTCACCGCTTGAGTCCGCCACATTAGTGCTGTTGTTTGGTTTTTTTCTACTGTGACTTCGACCCAATTTTCAGCCACGAGGAGCACCCCCTGGATGACACTCACTAAAGAGGAATGATGAAAGAAGTTGATAGTGGCTATATTTTAATAATAATAATTTTAAAAACTGATACGTGGTGAGAGCGCATCGAAATTCAATTAAATATTGCAATAGTTTGCCATACACACCTACTTTAACTGAACACTGAATCCAACCATACTAAATCCAACAACATTTTACAATCCATCTTGTTTACCAGTCCCCTTAGCCAGCTCTGGCTGAAATGAGTGCTGCATAACAATATCTGCTTTCCTCCTCACACTGAATTCCTTTTTTCATATTTCTAAAGACCCAGCCAAAAAAAATTAACTGATAAAAGAGGTCAGCAGCAGCTGCAGTTATTTAAGCTTTCCAATGACAAGGCCAAGTATGTATGACTATAATTTTACACCTAGTCCCTTGAATTGTTATAATTACCTGATCTTAAAGATTTGACTGCAGTTGTTTGACCATTTTCTGGAGTGATATCTTCAGAATTATTAGGATACAGCTGCTGAGTCAAAACACAAAACACAAACATCTGATTTTAATTTGACATTTATTACCCTCTTGCTGCAATTACTTGACAGTGTAAAGTACCTCAATGGTTCAAGGTTTCCAACCTTACTTGCTGCTGTATTTCCACATCCTATATCTATGGTCAAAGGCTCCATGAGCGTCAACAACTCTGCCTGTGGCTGTGTAAAGTCACCACTGCCCTTCAACTCTGTAGTGGGTGCTATTGATTATCTACAGTGATCACACAGAAAAGATACTGATCGGAAAAAGTGGAAGATTTTGCAAGCGACTGTCACAAAACTGTGGTTCCTCAAAACTGCATTTTGTGTGTACGTAATGAGACTTTGTCTCTGACAAAATGATGCCTGCCAAGGGTTTCTGCACGCTCAGGTCAGGGGTTGGGCACTAACAAACAATTACATAATTACGGAGGTTTATGAGCATGTGTGAATTTATGACCCTCAGCAAGAATAATGCAGGCACTTAATGAAGACCTTACTACTGTAACTCACAAGGTGTCATTTAGATACATTTTTAGTCTGACAAACTGCACTACAACCATTTAAGTAAACACAGTTTATAACATGTAATAGCTACACTTTTAGTTGCATCAACTATTTTATTACTTGATTTTCTTGAGCTAAAGTCATTCAAATTTATTTCAAATTTGATGAGCTTCCTGGCAACATCACTTCAGACTTCATAGTTTTGTTTGTTTCTGAGAGTTTTTTTTTTTATTTTGTAAAAAAACAGGGTAAAATAAATAAAGAAGCGATAATAAGTGATAATGATTATATCCATTACTTGGAGCCTTACTGCCAATCTAAGTATGTTTTTACATATACAAATAATTTTCATCCAAGCCATATGTTTTACTGGGCAATGAGTTCTGTTCAAACAATAGCCTACTGAATTTAAAAAAAAAAAAAAAAATAGAGTAATGCTTCAGTGTTTTACAAATTTCCTCTGGCATTTCTAATCACAACTATCAACATTTACACATAATAATATAAATGTACTTCTGTATTCACAAGAAATGTCAGGTAACATTAAAAACAACACATTTTGAAAGTGTATGCACATATTAATAGGTAAGTAATTTAACAACAACAAAAAAAAATTAAAACAAAGTCTTATTGTGAAATTGATTCATTGTCCATTCTCAGCCACTCTATAAATTGGCACATTAAAGTTCTAGCCTTTTCTAATCTAAAAGAGATCACCTTATTTGTATTATGGAGTCAATGACTGTTTGCTTAACATCCCTCTATACATTAAACTATTCCTCAATCTCTACAAAAAAAATATGTTCTTGTTAAAAACATAATGCAGCAATAAGTACTACACAACCAGCCATCTCCTGCCCATGCAGGATTTGAAAAGAATGATGTTGAAAACCAGCATGCCAGGGACCCCATTTTCTCCTGAACAGTCACCTCCTGACAGATGTGCAAACAAGACCTGGAAACAGCAGCCATTTTCTCTTGAACTGCTCTGCTGAGTAAAACCCGCCTTTGAAGCTTCTGGTTGGGCTGCAGTCTAAGGGGGGAGTGATAGAGAGTGGGGGAGGGGAACCAGAGAGGGGGATGGGGCAACAGGAGCAGGGTGATAAATAATGATCCCCACACAGGTAATCACAACAACCATTTGTGCGTTATTCTTTGCGTCTCTCAATGAGTCACTTAGTGGCAGTCAATGTAGGTCGGCAAACTGTGGGGGGATGGTAGCCTTCAGTCTCAAGGGAAAACACTTCTCCCACGCTTCCTGTGAGTGGCAACACTTTTAATGTTTACCAGCGGTGGCCAACCATGTGTTATTAGAGCCAACACTCTGCAGGTTTTCATTCCAACAAAAGACCCACCTACTGATTAGCACTCCCAATGGCCTCACTACGTAGGAAACATTTTTATGTTTTTAATGTCTGTATTTCACCCATTTCAAAGAACAGATATATCATATTTTATTAAACACCAGAATAAAGCCTGGAGCCTCTGCTTTTTAATTCTCATTGAAAGTGAAATGTGCACAGTCAGTCATTAGTCAGTTATTGAAATAACATTTATCTTATACATCTGTGTCAGGAATCTTAAGGATATCCGTAGTAGTAATAAGTGCAGCAGGTATGACATCCTCTACCCGCTACATAATACCAATGCTGAACTACTCTCAGGACAGTTCTTGAAAGTTAGTGTCCTATAAATGTCTGCTGTTGTGTCAGCCAGGTTGAGGGCAGGTGAGCTTCTCCATGCTGCAGCCACAGACAGCTGCTTCTGAGAGTAGAGAATTCACAAAATGTGAAAAAATATATATTTAGACCACTTTTGTGATTCAAGTGCATGTAAGAGTAGAACATGCAGAATTTTTTTTAAAGGATGGGTACGTATATTTAATGGTATTTATTGCAGAATTTGTAGATGACACTAACTGAATAGCCCTCCACTCACCCTCTCCTATGGTGGGCTCTAAAAACATGAAAACGCCTTTATAAAGCCATTGTCTGGTTTGTCTGTTCTACAGCTTTAGGCTGAAGAGATAATATCGCTGGTCCCCTCTCCAATGTGTGGTAACATACCAGTACAACACAGTGGACTAAGTGGAAAGATACACAACAATTCTTTCAGGTAATTATACACTAATGAATACATAATTATGGAAATTATATCTCATGTCTGCAATTAGATTCCACTTAATCTTCCACACTGAACTTTTAAAACATGATCAACTGGAATTATTGCCTCCAATACACATGAATGACCATCCCTAAAAACAGTGGTGCGAGTATTCCTGGCTTATAACAGTTAATGAAAAAATTGCATTGGGGTAATACATTAGCTACATATTTAATGGCATTGCACTATGTCAAATGCTATTGTCTTCATATGAATTAGGCCACAAATTAAATATGTCCTCAAAGACACAGCAGCAGCATCAGTGTATTTTTCTCTCACAGGAGACCACTATCAAGTATGAGCTTTTTTTTTTACTCCCTGGGGGACGAATGGAGGGGGGGCGGGGGGTGTCAGACAGTGAGGATCGCTTAAAGGATTCATCTTGATGGCTTCTAATCGAAAGCGCCAAGACCTAGATCCCATCTTTATATTGAACCATTAACATCAAATAAAATTCTCAACTCCCACATGCTTAGTGGTGTCATTTGGTATTCTTACTAACACCCTAAGGCCATCAGCAGCCTTGCCTTTCTCAAAGGGGACAACTCATGGTCTGCTTCCCCCTCCTGAAGCAAACAAGAAATAACAACATTTACAGAAAATTAGGAATGCACCAATATTAAAAGAATAAGAGTAAAACTGTAGTCTACTCCTGTTGAAAATATATCAATCTACAGCAACACCACAGATGAAATTAAAATAAACATGTGGGCATATTATCAGCACAGAATTATTTGCTACTGCAGTATTGGGACATTGCAAATCCTTAAAATAAAAGGGCAAAACATTTACACCTGCTTTCAGAACAGTTTTTCATCGTTTTTTTTGTCAGTACCACATTGTAACCTGGTAATTTTAGCCACTTCATTAGATGCTTTAGCAGAGAACACATTCATGCATGGAGGCTTGTTGCACATATAATTAATCCTTTATGCTGCTATTTATTTCTAGGTATAGCTACTTTCTATCTCTGCCCTCCTCCACACCTGTCATCTCTGTACTGTCACTTTTCTAACAGACATATAACATGATCAAAATGCATTCAAAAAGCTTTTTACAGTAATCAGGGTATAGCAGGGCCTGCCATAATCTGGTTTATCCAAATAACTAGGTTTATTATGTGAATGTCAGCACATATAGAACCAGTTTCTATAGGGCGTACGTGTATATGACTGTGTGGGGGTTGGTAGCAGTGTTGGGAAAATAAAATCTTTGTGGGGAGGAGATTGTGAGACAGAGAAAGCTCTTTTGATGCTCAGAATATTACACATGCACACAGTGTAGGACTTTCATATGCCAAATGCTCTTCATAAACAAAGCAGGAAAACCAGCTGCTTCCCCATGTCTGTTATTTCAGATGATAAATAACTCTACAACCATAAACTCATAACGTGTGTAATTCTAACCTGTCGCCCACTGAGAAAATTTAAGACACTGCCCTTCTAATAATAAATTTGCACTGCTCAGAAATATTGTGAAATGAGGCCATTTTTAAGGTAGACCAGAGCAGTACAATGAGATGGATTTTACATACTAAGACTTTGTACCTCTATGCTCCATAATATGACACAATAGCATTCTTTTCTGTAAATCTGTAATAAAGAGTAAATGGTGTGTAGCAGATCAGAAACAGCAAATTAAACAACACACTGGGCATAACGTGACTAAGCTCGACATTTTGCAGTGTTCCTTGCACGAACAGGAACTGAAAATATTACATTTTGATTGGAACATCAAGTATGTCTCAACACACTTTTACACAAGCACAGTTATCAGTGAGGGTTAAAAAAAAAAAAAAAAAAAACTCAATCTTTTTAGTAATTTTTATTTTCTAAAGGCCATTTCTATCACATGCCCTTGAGGCTGTACTTGATAACATACAGTACAATACTTAACCTGGTAATTTTTTTTTTCTCCAGCAAGATGAGCACTGCAGAAATAAGCCATAAACACAGAAGCACACCAGTGTGGGCAATACAAGTGTTGCTATGGTGACCGGAAGATCTTGCTTCTCTGTCAACAGCTGCTCATGCCACCCTAAATACCCCCCACTCTCCTTGAGCTTTCCTTCCATCTGACATCAGGGTCAAACAAACAAGGCAGACAAGTGAGCTGAAATACTGATCTCCATTGTAAGCTGTTTCTTTACCTAGCATTTACACACTCCTTCACTAATACTACACTGTTGACCAAGACTTCGCTGCACACACAGAATCAGAGTGTGACAATATTTTACATTATTTTCTCAGAACACATACCTCCATGATTCCTAGGTATGCAAATTTATTTTAGGTCTGCATATAAATTTGGATCATAAAAATACACAAAGACTCCTTCAAGGATGTCCGTTTTTCGCATTAAACTGTTTACATATGCTGCAATCAAATCATAAAGCACAAGTAAAAACATAGGCCTCTTGGTTGAAGCAAGAAATCATTAGGAGCCCTCGGTTTAGGAGGCATCTGCCAATAACAACCTTAATGACTGACATTAGCAAAAATAGGTCACATTACCAATGGCAGTGGAAGATGTTTATCTGCTGATTCATAAATATATGCTAATTTGAGGATGGCACAGTGAAGATTTATTGTCTCCTTGAAAAAGAGAAGGATGAATAAAAACAAAAAAACACAAATACACAGATTGAGGATAGAGTCTGTATCAACATCTCAACCGTCCAAATGGTTATTTTAAATATAGGTATCACCTGAACAGATTTTTCTAAAGGGCTCATGTTCAGCGCTGGTAGAACTACACTGTAGTCCACCACAAGTTTCAAACAAGGAGTGGGAAATTATGAAACAGAAGCAGCCTGAAACTTTCAATGGTATTTTACAGATGGTTGTTTCCGGTGCCGAGTCAGTTCTGGAAACATCAACGACTTATTCAATCATGTGTGAAAACTTTGAGCAAGCAACTGATGTCAAAAGATCATCTATCATTGTTGAAGTGCTTGGAGAGCGGCTTAATAATTGCTATAATAGTCAGCCTACATATATATTTACTAAATCGCCCTCAATGACCTACTTCAGCTGGAGATATTGAAGTGACAGCTACTTCAGAATACAATAAAATTCATCCTGAACCTGACAGAGATGGCTTGACGTGCACACAATCATTACTGTGACGGCAATGACTCCCTGGTCATATAAGGTGGATATGTCAGGAGAGGGAACATTATTCCCCAGCAGAAGAGAAGTTTCTGATTCTGGTATGCATATAAACACACAAGCCCATGACAGTTATCCACTAGCATCATGGTCTCTGCTTCTGAAGACCTAGTAAATACACACAGAGCAAAGTAAGAGGAAACTGTCAAACAGCGTCTTTCCAAATTGTGAGTTAGAAAGACTGAGAAACAACCTGACCTTAAATATCAGCAGTAAACACTGGCATGTCCCCACTGCAATAACTGTTTGGTTTGTTTTAAACATGTGAAAAATAAGTGTTTAAACTTGCTTCATTGGTTGTGATATGTTCAGACACAATAGAAACAGAAACCGATTAGCTGCTAGATATGGATAAACATAACCATAAAGGCATGTGGCTTCCTCCCACTAACGTTCATTTAAACACACAGAATGACAGAGTCAAAGCAGAAGAGCACAGTTCACACAATAACAAACAGAGACGCCCTAAATCCAAAATTACTTCAAATAAATAACTACAGCCTTGAACTAACCAGTACTTGTATGGGCGTTATTTCAGAGTAACCATCAGTCTGCCAGTTGGCTGGTAGCCCATGCACACTGCATGTCTCTTCTGCAGGGAGAGAATGGTTCACCTCCCCCCATGGCCTATCATAAATAAATACTGCTACAGAAATATTTGGACAGCCCAATACAGAGATTTAAAGCAGCAGAAGGCTGACATGGAGTTTCTCAGGGACTTCCTTGCCCTACTTATGAGCAGAGGATACATTTCTGTTTTGAACACTCACGCTCACACAATGAACATTGTATTTGCCGTTGTCATTTCTGTGCCTGTATCCACACTGTTAGAATGGAGCCGGTTAACAAAAATCTGTATCAATACAAGGACTACTTAGAGGTTTTAATGAATAATTATACACACAACATTACAGACAATGGGCTTTTTTCCTAGCAACCACAGTGGGTTTCATTTTACATCCACTGCCAAACAATAAGTAAATATACTGTAAACCTGTGAGCCAGCAACATTATTAATTAATATCAATATCAAGTACAAAAGAAGACAACTGTGTTGACCTACTAACGCTGCACTGCTTGATAGTGGGCAAAAATTCTATAATTACCTTTCAGCATATTTTAATTCAAGTGGTCTGAGAAGAAGCAAGAATTCTGCCCACTTCCACAGACTGTTTTCAGGCTCTGGAATATATACCCTGTGACTGGTATTAAAACTGAGTCAGATGTGACTCTACTGGTGTAACCTATTCTTGAAAAGTGGTTTCTTTTTCCACAGCAGCATCAATCAGCACCAGGTCACATAGCCTATATATTACTTAAATGATTTGGAGCTACTTGAAGAAGTAGTTTTTTCCCGCATTTTCAGCTCCTACTTTTAAAGCACCAAATCAAAATAAACACAATACCTGAACCAAACCTTACAACAAATGATTTAAAGTGTACTAAGAGCTGAGGAAACAAACATCTGCTCATTCATTTTAGTAATAATTACAGTGACTTTAAGGGCTTGCAATGAAAGGTAGCATCAACTTTTGACACTGACCCTAACACATTTAGAGATCAATAAATGGAAAACAAAAAAATTGCCTGAGACATACAATTAAGTGATAGTAAAACTTCTTTTGTTCTTTAAATAGGTGGCACTAAACCTATTTTTGTAACGACTGTAATTAAGGTTCACTCTGACCCCCTCTCCTCCTGGTAAAGGCGTAAAGGCCCTCACAGAGCATAGTTACATGGCTGAAGTCAATATCACAGTTTAAACACTAAATACACTTCAGGATTCAACATATAAAGTGAGTAAACAGATGCAATCACTTTCAAGTTGGTGCTCAGATGTTGAACATTACACTGACCCATTTTTCCTGAGCCCAATACAGCAAGAATGCAACTCATTTATCAAGTAATTTTATGCTTTCTCCCAAAATTGATGGTTGGCACAGTAGAAATACACAAGAAATAGGGAAATAGAGGTAGCTATCAGGTGACACAATGGTCCATTAATAAAATGATGCCAAAAACATTGGTGTTTATACCGTATGCAGCTAAACTATTTGACTACTTGTGTGAAACATTACATTTTACCAGATAAACAATATGAAAAAAATTCAACCCTGTAAAAATATGTCATCGATTTGACTGACTGTACTGATAATTCATATAAGTATGGGACACAGAAGTTTAGAAGTATGTTTTAGTGCTGATAGTGTAGATGCATACTAATCTGATCCCGTTGTTTGCGTTTCTTGACATCGCTCCAATGTTTTACAAATTTACACTTTAAATGACAAACACAGCACAGAGACAAACACAGGACAAAACACAATCTGCACACTTCCTCCTATAAAATAATAAAGTGTGAAATTGTTAAACACAAGCCAAGGGTTCAGTGTTTTGTCAGTCTTAGCAATGCCAGCCAGCTACCACAGTCACCACAGCCACGTAAACTACAAATTGGAAAGTTTCACAATATGAACAAAAACTGCAGATTGTGACACTGTCCTGACTCAGAGCAGATGACGCAGACATTCAGCATGAGTATTTCCTATCATTTTTGCAATGCAGACATTTTACACATGAAGGGATGATTAATATAATTATGTTACCCATTCACATTGCCATCAATCTCATTAGTTTGGACTTGATACATTTTTTTAACCTAACAGCTCCTATTATGTAATATGATTCAGTCCAAGCAAAGACAATAAACCATAGCAGTGAATTACTGGCAAGGACTTACATGCTGCATTAGGCTCACTAATTAATCAACATAAAAATACATTAATAATCAAACTCTTTAACCATGTACCTTCACACCAGCAGTCCTCTCCATCTGGCTCCAATTATTAAAAAATACTGATAATAACTGTCTAAAAGCATTAACTGAAAGTGTTAATGTACAACATAAACAATCTGTTCATTTTATAATGACTATATAATTAAACCTGATCCTTATTTTGTTATTTTAGCTAATAAAATAGAATCAGGTTAACACAGCATTTCACCTAAACCCATCCACCCACATCCACCCCCTTATGTGTTGCTTTTGCAGAGACAGTTAACATAAGACATGTTAACTGTGTCTGCACATGTTGTATTTCCGTCATCACTCAGTGAGCTATAAAGAATATCAGGGTTAGTAACTGTAAATTTTAGGATCACACAGTATCTCATATGAGCCCTTTTAAAGTACAGTGTAAAGTGCTGTGTGAACATGTGGACCCTGTAGTTTTATGTCTCCTATCTGGCAGGGTGTCTCTTGATATATTGATGCTTCTTGTGTGATTTAAACCAGCTAGTGTGGAAACAGTTTAACACTGTAGTTATACAGTAACATGAACTGTCCCTTGAAAACTGGTGGCAATGTCTAGTACAGTTGAACGTCTCTCCCCTCCCCCACACATGCGCTTCCTAAATCTGCATGGGAATGGAGATATATTTGTTGTACTCTCTATAAACTTTATCAAAATGACTAAAAAAAACCGCAGTAGTGTTATATAAAGTAGCACGACTATTCTAGGCTGCTATTAAGGGCAAAGTAGACCCAAATAATTCACCAAAATGGGACAACCTTCAACCTCTACAACTTACTGTATATTGTGAAGTACTATGCAGCTGGGTTCCCAAGGTTAAATACGACTGGGAAATACTACAATAAAAGCTAAGTTATAGGTTTAGATGAGTAACAGAGGAATAGAGTGAGAATAAAAGACACAAGAAGGAATTTGAGCACACGTGTGGAGTCAAGGGGTGATTAAGCTATGAGCCGGCAAACCCCTAATCAGCGCCATAATTACCCATTTCTCTAAATCATTGTAATGTTCGCATAAAACAGAGGCAAGCCACACTGCAGTGCAGCTTAAACCATGTCACCAGACTTTTCACAGGCTTACCTTTTATTGTGAGAGTGAACTCGTGGTGTCCGCCACCTCTTTCTCTTCCACAAGGAGAACCTCCAACTTCAGTAAGCTAGCAACGACTTTCCTCCCATTTCGCTCATCGTCATAATTCAAGTTCCGACCGCTGGCGTATATACGGAGTCACTGTCGGTTAATTCGGTGTGCTAACAAAAAGCTTGTACGTCCAGACACACGCACAACTGGCAGTAAAGTTGAAATAAACCCGAGTTTCTGTGACTGAGGCTGCAGGCTACTCTGGAGTTTCACCGCTCTCTGAGAACAGGGACGTAAAGAGGTAGCAGCAGGCGCTCATCGGCAGCGGGAGAGAGAGAGGTAGACGGCGGATAGGGGAGAGAGAGACAGGGGTGGGGGTGGTGGTGGGGTGCGGGTGGGGGTAGTAGTGGGGTTAACTGACCTTAAACCTGGATAATGAAAACACGTTGAGGTGTATAACTTAATTAATCCATCCACCAACAGGTTTATAACAACACATAAGATGGGCCTGTCTTACTACAGTTTCTACAATTTACGATAAAAAAAAAACATGCTAGCTAGCACTACAAAGAGGTAAACAAATGCTAACAGCACAGTTTCAAATTCGCACACAGATTTTATTTTATAATATTTTTAAGCTTTATTAATTAACTACACCCTTAAAATAAAGCTGACTGCCTCATATATTAAGTAGTTAGCACCATAAATGACACACTTTGATAATAAAAAAAAAAAATCGCCCTTTAAGTGCGTTGTTATGTGATATTTTTTGTTTTATTGAAAGAACTAAGCAGAGTCTCATAAGCTACAGTCTAAGCATGTTGCCTATCTGGCCTCTGAGCCGCCTCCCCTCCCCCACACACTCCTCTATTTTTCGCCTGCCTGGTCACACAGCGGTTGATTAATTCTCCTTTCGCCTTGCTCAGTCATTCAGATTTGGAAAGTAAATAACAAGTTGACATCATTACGGCTCTACACTGGTGTGACACATTCCTTTGGTTACCGTAAAGTTTGCACTAGTTGCGCAGAAAATATTCTTTACTGAAACCAAAGCCTCAATTGCAATGTGTGTCATGTGCATTATGATGTACAGTACAATACATTTAGCCATTTAACTTTTTTGGTTTTGAAAGATTATCATGCATCATACCTTATTAGTATCCTATATCATTATATTTTCTTCCCCACAGCAGTCAGTTTAATGGACAGTGAACACTCTCCCTTAATGTCCACAATTGCACACAAAAAACATTGCACTATAAACATGTCTTTATATATAGTTTCTTTTTTTTAATTTTATTTTTCTTGTTTTTTTTTTTTTTTTTATCTTGTATTTATAATTAACTAGAGGGATACACTGCTCTACAATTTCTTAGAAAATATCTGCTTCAGACATTAAATGTGCAAAATCTTACATACTTTAATAAGATGAATCAGAAAACAAATTACAAAAGTGGTGGTTAGCTCATGTTTTCAGTATAGTTGATAGTGTGTTACTACACATATATGTTGGTTTATGTACATTTATACAATGGATTTATAAATGTTCCACTACAAAGAACCAGAAAAGTGACTGTATTGTAATGTGCAGACACTGTTCTGAGGCGGATGTGGTAACTCTGAGACAAACACTCCTTTTGAATAAAACTCATTCTCTCATTAATTCTCAGAATTTCGCATTTTGGCCCAAGACTGTATCTTAGAAACTACAACCAACTAGTGCTTTTGATTTAATTTTTCTTTATTAGTGACTCAAATTTGGTAAAGTTTAATTACTTTTATTCTGGAAGTATTTTACTTGTAGACCAGTGATATCAAAGAATTCCCTGGATGTGTTTACATACGTGGCAAATAAAAATGGTTCTGATACATTACAATATATGCATAACTGGAATATACAGGAAATATGTGAGCAACATTTCTGTCTTTCCTTTATTTAGGATCCCCATTAGATGTACCATAGCTACAGCTATTCTTCCTTGGGTCCTTAGAATAATCTTTACAACTAATCAATGCAAATAACATACAATATAATCATACAAAACAATTTTTCACATACAACATAACATGAAAGAAAATAAATAGCAGACAAGATACAGATACAACAGCTCCTTTAGGTCAGTATAGTATATACAGTACATATATTCAATTAGCCCAAGTATCAATCATTTATGGTCAATAGATCCTTCTTGACTAACTTTTTGAATTTCGTTTTGCAGTTTTCTTGTGTGATGTGGTCCCATAATTTGTTCCATTCTTGCATAGCTCTATATATTACCATTCGTTTCATTGAGCTTGTTCCTGATTTGGGTAGTGTAAAATTACCTCTGGTCGCCTGCCTGGTTGCATAGCTATGTCTATCTGAACTAAAAGAAACATTTTTGTACGAGATGGATGTTTTTTTTGTTATAATAATATTTCTAAAGAAAACCAGTCGTGAATTAAGTAATCTTTTTTTAAAAGAGAGCCAGTTCAAGTGGTTATGCATGGCAATATTAACATTAATAACAAAAAGAGAAGAGTTTTTATTATTTGATTATTATATATTTGGACATACAAGGCACACCAATATTGAACCTCTGCATTTAACCCATCACTAGCTGAAATTGCAGGAACACACTACGCATGGCACACTAGGAGCAGTGGGCTGCCATGCCAGGGGGGTTAAGTACCTTCCTCAAGGGCTCAAGCTGCTTCTCCAACCTTTTAGGCCACCGTTTCCTCTGTGGCCTATCAATATATATTTCTTTTTATGTTATATGAGATCATCTGGAAAAAAAAAAGAATAAAAGAAAGCCCACTCTGTGTTGTTCAAGATGCATTAAATCCAAATGAATACAATAAATTTTGTGTTGCAATGCTGTGCACATACGTCTTGTTTTATATAATAAAACATGCATGCTCATTGCAACACTACCTAGCCAGACTTTTGCACATTTAGTGTATTGTAGTGAGTAATGCAAATGTGTATTTTTATAGTTAACTTGGACAAGAGGAAGAATAGCTGCTGTTAGGCAAAAGCTAATGGAAATCTGAAGCAAACTGTTTTTACAGTGTCACACAAATTATGCTTTAATCGCTTCCAGAAATGTTTTGCCCAGGATCACACAGGGTTTAGTAGAATAAATATAATACAATAGTAGCTATTGAAAGACTGTTAGCTATAGCTATAGGGGAAACAGAAACAGTGCTGCCTGTTTTTTTTTTTTCTGGGATTCATTGCAGTGTTTATTGGCCCTTCATAAAATGTAAACAGGTCTTTCTTCTGCTCCTCTACAGCAGTAACAGTGTGCAACACAATTTACTGTTAGTTTTCATCAACAAACTGGCTCAAGGCACAACACAGAGTTGAACAACTCAAAGACACATGAGCAAAAAGCCTGAGTTTTACATATCGAAGCTTTAAAACTGTTTTTGCAGGCCACTGTTTTCCCACGATATCCAATATTTCCCTGTATTTTCTTTCACTATTTTATTTGAAACGCAGTCATCTCGAGAGGAAGACATGTTCACAAATGCTAAACTAATATAGCATTTTGAGACAAAGACAATGAATATAAATACATTCAGTTCACAGAGGACATGGGGATGTCAGTGGCTGATGTGCAGATTGTGCAGGACCATATGCTGCAGAGACATTCCTGCCAGAGCTCTTCTCTTGATCCATTTTTGATGAAAGCAGATAAATGGATATATGAGCTCAGCACACTATCCTGTCAAATAAAAATTTCCTCAGTCCTCATTTTCTGAAAGCAAACTGTTGAATAGATTACAGAGAAAAGTCGACACATTTTGTCAAAATAAATAAATAAATAAACAAAAAATCCGCTCCATTCATACATCTGGTCCTTGATAAGATTCTGACCATCTGCACTATAAATCATGCCTAATGCTTCTACAGTAGTCTGTTGGGTTTCACTGTAAGGTTATTTCCAAAATACATGGCCATTATAATAATTCCATACATGTAATGCCCATATTTTCTAAATCACAAACCAGTGGGGTTTTTTTTAGTTAATGTATTTAACACACCATTTTGTCAAATCAGTAGCAAATTCTTGTAAAAGCCCTGCAAATCATAAAACGCACTGTATATGTCAAATTTGCTTTTAAACTGTACTAGAGTGATTGAAAAAGCCCAAATTTAGCAGTGTGGTTGAACTGTAAGATAGTGATACATAATAATAATTTAATGCATGATAATTTAGTTAACAGTGTCTTGAAATAACACTATTCTGTTATATTGCTGTGTTTTTGTATATGTGTTTATCTCAGTGCTGCTGACCTTGTTATGCACACATTTGAGAACAAAAAAATAAATATTGCGAAACTTAAAATCGGACTGCTCGGTTGTATCTTTAACTGTTTTACATTGCAATAAAGAGTGTACTATATTATGACTTCACCCAGAGCCAAACACTTTTTTTTTACAGAAATAACCATAATTTAAGATTAGAAATTGTTGTTCAGTTGCAGAGCGCTCTGCTTGATGTAGGACACATTACTCAAAGAGCTAAAAAAAGAGGGAGAAAGATGCTTTTAAAATCAGTAACTACGCTGGTTTTAAAAACAGTTTAAGCTCCAGGGACTTAAAACTAAGTCCCCACAGACAAACACTAGTAGTGATGTTGTAAACTCAGCCTGCTTTGTGTTGTTGTTAAATCCCAAACCATGTCTCAGCTTAGACCATTTGTCTTTCTTTGTATTGCATCAGCCCTGTGGCATTTAAAAACTACCAGGGCACCATTTGACCAAGCAAATCCTCAAAGCTAGAGAAAATGCGCCTTGCTCGCTTACTGTTTAATGTATAAATTCTCAAAAATCTTTTCAGTCATCTCTAATCTCTCCATGCTGCCTTCTGCCCTTTTTTGCACTTCTATTACATGGTGTATGGTAGAAGCTCTTCCTGCCATAGAGCTGGAGCTGACCTCCTAACAAAGAACAGGTTCAATCTGGCTCCCCTCCCCCAACCCGGGAAGCTGATGAGGGTCACATGACCTTTCTAGACAGCACTGAGGAGCAATGGTAATATGTAAGGGTGGGGGAAGGGTGCTGTAAGTCACACGACTCTTGTTATGTCGTTATTAGGCCAGGGAAGCGCGGGGAAAGCTTAGTCTCCGGCTGGGGAATATCCAGTTGGGTATCTATTCCTTTTTATGCTTTGGTGTCCATTGACATATTGGATTTACTTCTCTAAGCCCTACTGCTGTATTTACACTGTGAAGAGAATAGGAGCATGGGGGCCTGGGCCTCAGAGCTGTCTGGAAGAAAAGGCTTCAGTATCTCTATGTGTGTGTGTGTGTGTGTGTGTGTGTGTTTGTGTGTGTCTGTTTGTCTGCACGTATGAGCTTGTGCCATTAGAGAAAGAGAGAGAGCCTTCCTTGTATACACACTGTACAACACCTCCCCCACTGTCTTCCTCCCCTCCCCCGCTTCAACCATCTACACTGGCTAGAGATGCAGAAGGCTTTCTGTGGTACGCTGTTATGTCATAGTCTCCAGACCCATTTTTTTCCCCAGACAAAACAAACCAGAATACGCAGACAAGATCTCTGATTTCACATTTGAATATTTGTATCCCCAATCAGAAAATTAAAAAAGACAAAGAAGAGTACAGCATAGCTAAATATGTTCTTTAAATGCTACTTTTTCATTGTGTCATGTTCATTTTCCAAACAACAAAGTGTGTAGAGAAGCGTGTTGCTTCAGGAAGCTGCATTCTTCCCCCCACTTTAATCAAATTCCTTTGGCAGAACTGGGGGAGGAAAAGAAGGCGGGAAAAAGCAGACAGATGTCAGAGATTCAAGGGTCGGGCACAGAGGTCAAGGGTTGGTGACCTGGGCATAGCCCCCTTCCCTTTCCTCCCCCTCCCAGCACAATGACTGTCAATGACTTTACAATGCCTTTTTACAGTGACATTTAAATCTTCCGACTAAATGTCTCTAAAAGGTAATATTGCTTTGGAGCGTCACTGTTTCTTTTCTTCTGAATGTATTGTTTTTAGCTATTTAATGCTATAATTCAGTCAATCTGGACAAACAATACTGAACACAATCAGAGTATTCATATGTAAGCACATGTGATGGAGAAAAGCATGATTTTATTGTAGATTTGCTTTGTATCATATCCTTTCATATCAAGAGCTGCCTCCATCTCCTAAATTTCACTAACGATGAAATCTCTTGTGATACTTATTAATACTGGTGTCGAGTTCCTTCATATTAACTCCAAATTGACTTGCTGTTTTTGTCATGTTTTGATGTATGTTTTGACCTAGTTAAAATAGATCTATAAAAAATCATTCTTTAAAATATAGGGCAGGGTTGAGATGGTGTTCAGCTTTCAACCCGAGGCCATTTTAAAGCATTCCTACTGTATTATTTCTAGCTGGGAGCTGACACTGTATTGTTAGCTCAGAGACTGGGGGGATGGGCATGTCTGCTGTGCACTGGATCACTGGTTTCAGCCTCCTGCTTTGTCATAGCAACATAATGCTGTGTAATGGGCTTTCACTCAGCTAGACACCTAATACAGCATTGTGACATGTCACTCTGCATAATCACACTCCTGACCTAAATGTTTAAGAGATGGCTTCTTTTTTTGTTGTTGTTCTTTCTGTAACTCAGCACTGTTGAAGCACCAAAGAGAAAAAAAAAGAAAGAAGAGAAGAAGATTTACATATGGAGGAGAAGGAACAGATTACACAACTGATAGAAAAGAACAAACTGTATTATCATGCATCCTGATTAAAGCCACTCATATGGTGATGGCAAGCACCTCATTATCTGATATGCAAAACACAAGAAATCAGATTCAACATTTCCTTACCAAATTAGGTTGTAATACATGAATTAATCTTACTAGGATCTAAGAGTTGCATATAACGTACAAATATTTCAATGTGTGAGTATATGTGCATGCCTATGTACTGTATGTGTGGGTGTCTGTGTGTGTGACTGGGCAAAGACCAAGGAAAGATTACATTGAATCTCAAAATGTGTTCTCTTTTCCATTATATATGATAATTGTTTGCTTCAGATGAGAGAATAAAATCCCCCTGATAAATTCTTCATTGTTGGGTATTCATTCTGGATCATCTCCTGGAAAAATACTTTGAGGGAGAGAAAGAGTGAGGTGTCAAAGGCTTGTCTGGACTCATATTATATCTGTGGACACATTGCCATCTAGTGGCTAAAGAGAGACATACTACCAGCTGATGAGGGTTGGGACCTCCCTCATTTGGAGAATTCTGTCTCCATACATGAGTGCCAGTTTCACAGGTCTTTGTCTATTTATTCTAGACCTATCTGATGTGAAAATAAACACCAGCCCACCTTACAAAAAGGTACAGTTAATATCATCTGGCCTGATAACAACCACCGAGGGATATTCAGCTATCAGTCAACCATCACTGTCCAAACTGAGACCAAAATGTAACTTTAGCTCAGAGTGTGGGTGGTTTATATGCGAAAAACAGCTTGTACTGGACTATCATCCTGCAGCATTTCATAGCGCTGCATTGTTTTGGGAGTTGGTGAAAGAAGGAAAATGTTTCATGCAGGCATCTAGAACCCCTCCATGTTAAGTAGGTTTTTCCAACCTCATATACAAGACTAATATTTTCACAGGGAATGTTTCTTGTAGACACATGAGCAGTTAATAGACTTGAAATTATGAATTGACAAAGAAGTTTCTGTATAAGAAAGAGTAAAGTTTTTTTTTTTTTTTTTTTTTTCTCAGGGACACAAATCCATAATCCATTCTATGATCTGACCAATGTACAGACACGTACACATTAAAATGAAGTAGTTCAAAAAAGACAAATCTGGATATAAAAACAAATTTCCTTATGATATTTCTGAAATAATCCCAAGAATCAGACAGATATTGAGTGTTCCTGTTAGACATGATTATTAAGTAGCTATGTGTTGACATGGGTAAGGTTTTGATGTCAATGTTTAGATTAGACAGAGACAGAAATGATGCTTCCCAAAACTCAGGACTGATATTAAATCATAGCCTCTTCATATCAAACAATGATAAATATAGGTATAGTCCCTCAGTTTAGACTGCCATGTGAGGGTCTGATCTCATCACAGCCTAATTAGCAACAGGCAAAGATGATTTATGGTGATATATTCTTAAAACAATACTGATATTCTCAAAAATTTTGCATATACTGCACCATGATGACTATGTTCCCATTTGTTCTGTGAGTCTATTGTACTAAAACATATGGTAACAACACCTCCACGTGATTCACAGTTTAATTCTAAGATAAACATGGTATTTTTAGAATTCCTCAGTCTTAGTTCATTAAAATGCATTCAAACCCCCAAATTAATATGGCACATCCGGTTCATCCAACTGAAGTTATTCATGTTGCAGTGCTGCCTCCCATTGAACTAATCTCCTCCTTTGTTTGCTGTAGTGTTCACAACAAAAGCCAGTTGTCTCCTCAGATCCGGATGGTTTCTCATCAAAGGTGTGAACTATAAGTCCACCTGCACCTTTAAGGATCAAAGATACTCAAGTGTTTGATCGCCATGCATGTTCTTTCTCAGGAATATGCAGGCTGAAAACTGATACTAGTGTGTTATCTCTTGAGATGCCTTTTGTCAGATCATGTGACAGAGAAACCCACATTTTTGCAGCTCTGTTGTAGTCGGTCCCTCGTCATACCAGCATATCCCGTCAAAAGAAAGCACAAAGAGGACACAATGTAACCAGCGGTGCTTTTGAACAAATACAGAGATTAGTAATAATATGATGATTGCATGAAAACAAAAAATGAATACATTATGTAGTTTGCTGTTTAGCACTGAACCTGGGTATTTTATGTTATGATTTGGAATATTTTGCTAATATTAAGAGATCAGAGAGTTGTTCAGATTAAAAAAAAAAAAAAAAAAAACAGAAAAAGCTTTAAAGCACCTACTGGAAGTTTCCAAGCTGATCCATTGTCGGTAAGCTTGCAGACAAATAACCATCAAAGGAAAAACACAAGGGAAAAAAGAAATCCATAGAGTACTTGAGGCTTTGTCATGTACATATTTTATCAGACTGTGCAGGTCTGTTTACATAGGTGAACATTGTTCTTCTAGGCTCATTGTAATAATAGGTGAATGCAGTGACGTGGGCCAGATATGAAATGGAATCCCTCCTCAGGTCAGACAAACATGCCCTTTCTAAAGAGCTCTTCAGCGTGTGTTCACAAGTGGGAGAGGTTTTTCCCAGTCAATGAAAGCATGGCGTCGAATGGATACGTGTCCCACAGGCTGCAGGAGACATCAGGACCGCACACAGACAGTGTGTTTCCTTCACTGCTCACTATAAAACCCCCCCACCACACATGGCTGTAATAAGCCAACAAATTAAGCCATTATGCTGTTTTTAAGGTACACAGACATCCGCGTTTAAATATTTTAAGAGTGGCAAGGGATCTCTCACTGCAAGTTCCATTGTATGTCTGAGACCACCAGGGAAATGAACACACATCCGTCTTATCATTAGAGCATCATGAGATGGTTGGTATGATACATAGTCATACTTTTATAAATGTACAGCAGGCTGGTGCCCATGTTATTGTTCTTCATTTACTCCCACTAAGCATTTATGAATGAGCATTTATGAATAACAGGATTTTTTTTATGAGGTGATCCCTGTAATTGTTAAAGATAGCGCCTGTTGTTCAGGATGTACTCAAATGGGCATTTCATCATTTCAGTGGAGAAACATGGGCTGAACTATTTGGCACAAACCATAATTGGCCCGAGGCAAAATGGCGACCTAAGCCAAGTCTAATGATGGTGTGTAAGTGTGTTTTACTCTCATTTTGTATAGAGTTTAAGAGCAACACCTATAAAACTTCATTATGCTGCTGCTGTAATAGTGTTCAGGGAAGTACTCCATGAGCTGACAAAAGCAGGAGTGTCTTGTAAACCCTTGAGGGAACTTTCTAATTAAACACTCACTCTTTAATGCTAATAAATAGCGAGGATTTCGAGCTTTTCCTACATGTCATATTTTCTCCATACCTTAGGCTAGAAAATCATGCCAGAAGTTGGGAGTCCATCTTAAGGAATTTAGTCAGGATGGTTTTAATAGTTTTCCATGTAGAATTGTTTTTCCAAGCTACTGTTAAATGGAGAGGCGTGAGCTAAAGGAAAAGGGCTTCCCTGGGATGTTGGCAAGCTTCACCCAGACCATATGTGATGGTTTGATGCAAAAACCTGTCTACCCCACATTTCTGATGAGTTGTGTCATCAGTAGATGGTAGCAGGTTTGACTCCGTTGCTTAAACAAATAAACAATCACTTATTGTCTTTTATCAATTTTGATTATAATGATGCAGTGTGTAATAATAAAGACACAAGTCGATACAGTGTAATATACTGTATATATATATATAGATATACTAATTTACTGTAGGGGTGGAATAATTGAGAAAATCTAGATTGATACCAATGCTAGTGTATAAAATAACAATTTGGCTGATAACTGAAGCCAGCAGTGTTTATCTGTGATTAGTTTTAGGCTTTTGTTGTCATTTGTTACTTTAAAACTGTGTTGTTGTAAAAATGTTTTCACGTTCTAATCATGGAATCTTTGAATGATGTCAAACTCAACCACCGCATGTATAAAACAACCATTATTGTAACACAACAGATAAATATCAGCCTCTGCTGTTGGTGAAATGACTCTATTATTTGCACGTAGCCAATACTAGTAATATATGTGATGTGAAACATGTAAGTACAAACTACTTATGAAACCTTTTAGAAATATTAACAGTTTGTGTTATATTCTCATATAAACACAGGCACACATGTCTCTCTGTTTTTTCATATAGCCTATGTTATAAACTTATTCCGAGGATGTATGTATGTAAAAATGTTACTACAGGTATATTTGGACCCATCTTGGATTTGCACAGTTGTCCTTTTTACTCTACATGATTGTTTTTTTTATCCTCGCACTATTGTTCTGTTCACTATTAAGTCTCACAGTATTTGCACAGTTATGTAAAAAAAAAAAAAAAAAAAAGTGCCATCCTTGTTTACCATACACTTTTGACTTTTATTTTATATTCTTATCCATTCTATAGTATATGAAAGCTAATGTTAAGTGAGAGTCAAGCCGTGGCGGCAGCCGTGACCTAGAAGGTTGGAGAATCAGCTTGTGACCAAAAAGTCCCCAGTCCAATTCCCTGGACTGGCAGCAAAATCATTGGCTGATGTGCCCTTGAGCTGGGCACTTAATCCCCCAATCCCCCTATTTTACAATGTATGGTGTTTCAGCAAGTGATGAAATAAATGCAGAGTGGATTTCAGTGTATTGTATGTAGGTATGTAAAATATACTGACAAATAAAGATTCTTCATCTTAGTAAACCTTATATGATCACACTTGATTTTATGACATGATAGCACACTTCCATATGCATTAAAGGAGCATAATGAACAAATAAGGCAAACTTTTTTCTTGATGGCTAATACTTCTTGTAAATAATTGACCTGACACTACTTGTGATGTTATTTTAGAGACAGACAGTTTAGATTAGATTAGATTAGATTAGATTAGATTAGATTAGATAAAAATGTATTAATTGACATCCCAGTTACAGCACAACATTGTATGTACAAATATAAGAAGAATCAGAAGATAAAAAAGAAATGAGAAAATAATAATAACAATGATAACTCTAATAAAAGAGCAGAAACAACTGCACAACTGCATATTGGAGATACAAGCAGTAATAAATTACAATACTAGAAATAAGTAATGATAATAACAATAATAGAAATGGCAATAAAAGTAATTAAAGCAAGAATAATAACAGTAGTTAAAACAACAATATCAATAAAATCAATAGTAACAATGAGTACAGCAGTAGCAATGATAAAGTAATAATAGTATAGATCATTCCAAAGTAACTTATGATCACATGTTCATTCATCATGTGTGTTCTTCCACGCTGAGGACAGTGCAGGACAATGCAGTAGTCTACCTGCTTACCACTCCGCGGACCTGTCACTCAACGCGGGCTCCTCCAATCACAGGGCACATGAGATCCGTGGCTCCTCCCCAGTGTATAATTGAAGTTTCTTTAGTTTCTCCGGCGGAGCCCTCACGCAGTATTGTCCGATCCGTGGAGGGATTAAATACACAACGGCGGGACCATGTTTTTGAGGAACCTGAGCGCGTGTGTGACCCTGTGTTTGTGGATTACGGCGTTAACGACCCCGAGAAGTGTGTCTGCAAGGAAACAGGACGACTCTTTCTTCACTGCCAGCATTTACCGAGCAAGATGCGCTTCGAGGTGCCTCAGTCTGCACATCACTCGCATCTCTGCTTTTTTCAAGCACTCTCAGGTACGAGCATGTGGCCACGGACACTCCAACTTACCTTAGTTGGAAGCAAGAAATAAAAATCAGTGTTCTTTCATTTGATTCATCCATATGATCCAGAAACCTGTTCCTTATGAGTCGGTTGTGAATAAACAGGAGCAGGTTACTAATGCTGCTGAAAATACTTCCACACTTCTGTTTTTTTTTTTTTTTTTTTTTTTTTTGTGTGTGTGTGTTTGTGTGATGTTACAGAAAAAGACGCAAAACAAGCCAAGTGTCACCAAATTAAAACACCAGTTGCAAATCCACGCGTGGCTGAGTTGCTTGCAAAGTTGTCACAATCAGCACGCGTGTCTGTGGAGTGGCTTCAAAATACATTTACAATTAACAGCATTTACATTAGCACCAGTTTCCATTCATCCTTATATGATTTATAGCAAATGAGATTCGTTTGTGGGAGAACAAATGTCATGACTGAAACAGCCGTGATTCTATAAAGCGCCTGTTCTTTTTTTTTTTTTTTTTTAATGAACTGAGTTGCACGTTTATTAAGGTGTCTGCTCTTCCATGTGAGAGGATCCGCTGTATTTTCTGCTCAGAGCAAGATTTTTTTTTTCCACACTTTCATGCAATTCAGACTGTGTTGCAGCTCCTCTAAATTAGCTCTATTCGTGCTTGATTGGGTCTGTGGTCTCACAAGTTGTTTTTTACCCTTCACTGGACACACTGTTCTCTCTCAGGATTATGAGTGGTCACTGATCCCCCTCTTCTTTCTGCTCCTTTTTCCACAGCTATCTATCTGTCTGTCTATGTCGTGACAGGCTTTATGCTCCCACTATTTGCATTTGCAAGGGGTTATTTTCTCAGAGTGCATTAATGAATCTCTAATTGTCAAAAAACAACATTGTGCAGCAAAGTGAATTTGTAATTAGGTCCATGAATCAGCATAGAGTGCAGTGCTTGTTTTTTTTTTTTTTTTTTTGTCACCAATTAACTTAACTTATTGATCCAATGCATGGTTTCATGGCAAGTCCATGGGGGATAGAGACCTACTACAGTTTATTCAAGCTATTTTATTAAGAGATAACTAACACCGACAGGGAAGGATGAAGGTTATTAACTAGAATTAACTCTTCTCTGGAAAATAACATAACAGTGTGTGTCTACAGGTTGAACAGTGGTGTGTCAAATGCAAATTGGCAAGTAGAAGACTCAAATGGTGCTTGTGTATTGCTGCCCCAGGTTTTAAAGTTGGGGCATTAAATCAGTCACCAGCTGACTGAAAAGTCTTACCTCTAATGAACAGCAAATAGTCTGTATAATTGACTGCAGAGCCTCAGTGTCGGAGCCAGACACATTCAGTGAGGAGAAAATGAGTGGGAGGTATTTGTCGAAAGAGAGGAGCATTTTTGTGGTTAGCGATAAGCAAGGTTGCTTGAGCAAGCCGGTGGCCCTAAGAATAGAAGGCAAATGTTGATAATCTGGAAGGACTGTCTTATGCACTGTGTTCTCAACAGGCCTTTCATGTGAAAATGGGGGGTCTGGTCAGCTGCAAAAACATATGGCTCCCCCCGCCGCCATCACCCTCAACCCCCTGGCCCTGCCAATAAATGCCAGCATCACACCTCAAAGACATGCAGGATACACACTGAGCTACTGATATTGCTCCACGAGGTCACCTTCCTGCTAACTGCTGGCGCCCAATTGTAGTAAATGTGATAAGCTCTAATGTACTGTTGCCACAACACTGGAGCATGCTCAGTCAGCACAACCTACAGGTGGATCTGCTTCCTCTGCCAGATCTTATTACAGCAGCCGACAGCAGCTCGGTGCTCCACTCCAATGATTGAGACGGCAGACCTCTTAATTCAACTCGGACATCCTTCAGGGGTCATTTAATACGAGATAGAAAAAACCAGGACATACAAGCCTTTCCATTTTATGGAAATTAAATGCCTCATCTCTACGTCCAAGTGGGGACTCCTGTGTACTATTTCAGAATATTTTATTGTTTCTACTGAATATCAGGCAGTTAATGTATTCTGCTCCTGCTTTTGGTACTTGTACAATGGACAATTTGTCCCTCTAACACATTTTGCAGCTTGAAATTAAAAATCTGCTTTTTATATCAGCTTGAATTGGATCTGTCAGCTGAATAATGGATACTTGGAGAATTTAGAATGTGGATATGTTAGGAACACCCACGCGTCTATCCTTTTTATGTGGCTGAATCTGAGGACTTTGTTTTAATTGTCACAACTATGAATTAGTGTGAAATGGAAACAACCATGGAATTGCGGAGTTGGAAAACCCATGGGTAGTCCATTGGTTGTCAGATTTATTGCAACTGTAGATTTATTGATGTAATAGTATTTCCAAATACAGATTTATTGACATTTTACTTCACTTTTGGGGAACTTGTCACCCCAGTACAATAGACAGAGGGGAACACCCAACCATAAATATTAGCCTTGGTTACTTTAAAATATTAAGAGTGAACTGGGTGCCCTGTGCAATAATGTATTCTGAAAGCATCAGCCTTGTACTGGATTATTTATGTGGGGACCCATGAAGCCAAAAACAAGGTGTGTCCATGTGGTCTTGTTATTACACTCAAAGCAATAAAAATATAACATTTTAAATTCAGTCATTCATTTCCAATGTGCTGTGCAGTTAAGCCTAAGCATCTTGCTTGAGAGATTTGTGTTTTAAGGACAGGGAAGAAAAAACATTGGAAAGTAGTTTTTCCGTGTCCCCTTGTTTTCGTCTTTGATATTAAATAACCTTCAGTGGAATCAAACCTCAGCCAGTGGTCGTCTCGTGTGTGGAGTTTTTCATTAGCGAAGACAGCGGATGAATAGGGGTCTATATAGCTCAGCCTCCCCTCTCTGTAAATGCTTTTAAACCATGACACTCCTGTCTGTAAATCTCAGCCCCCAGTGCTGCTACACCCTCAGCTACCTCATTTGACAAATAGCTTTCATCGCTAACTAGAGACAACTTTACTCTGATGTTGTTTGAAATTTTTGAAACACCCATTTTTATGTTATCGTTGGCTGTGAGCTTAACACATTAGCTCACTTTCAGAGCCCCTGTCAAATAATTCATACAAAGTGAATAATTGATGAGTTGACTGACCACAAACCTCACACCCACTCAAGTTAAAGCCTAAATCTTGAAGCCCTTTATTTTAGTGCTGCATAAGTGTCCTTAAGGATCGGTTATTTTGGTGTTGCCCGAGGACCTCTGTGCTGTCAAAGGACACACAGAGACACCAGTCTGCCCTTTGATGTCCTGTCACCTTGACCAGAAACAGAAATCGTCTACAGTAAATACTTAAACCTTGAAACCGTTCAGGCAAGAACAACTTTAGCTTAAAACCTGCCTCACCAATGTAAACTGAGATTCATCTAATCTGAATCAGGAGCACATAGGAAACAAAAGATTCCCACTTTCAAAAGGTGGAATGCTATCCTCAAAGATAAAAGGGGTCTTGTGTATGTTCCCTCAGTTGTCTAGACAATGCAGCGCGCCCATGGCCACCTGCTCTGACTTCTCAGCTGACATCGGCCATAATGTATCTCTGTGATAAATCCCCCTGTTTACACGACTCCACCAGTGTCAGTAACAAAGCACTGGGTTCACCTACTACAGGCTACTGTCTGGCCTCTTCTCCTCGACCACAGACACAAAGGAGGATATCTGGAAAGCATTCATCTACGTAAGTCCTTGACAGTCCTCAGCACTGCATAATGTCCGGACTGCTGAGGAATGCCATGGTGAGGCAGAGGGATGAAGTCCTGACCTATAATTATTCCCTGTTGGTCCCTGACATGGTGGGGTCAGGCCTGGACAGCTGGGGCAACATCCTGCTGAGCTTCTCTGATACACGGATGCTGTCACACAGCAAAATTAGCTCCTCTGTGGATCTGGCCCTGTCGCTCTTGATTGATGGCTGAAGGAAGGTGTCAAAAACACGATTGATGATTTTGGACATGGCCGAGAGTTGTAACAATCTGTATAAATTATCCTGAGGCATTGGCCACCAGTGTAAATGTCAAGGATTTATTTATGGTGTGTTGCCAACAGCGGATTTCTCATAAGTCGGTGAACTCCACAAGGATTTTAATCATGTAATAAAGTACAGCTTGAAGTAGTAGTGAGGAGTAATTCAGATTTTAATCAACATTCAGCTGGACACAGTACATGTGCAGTCTTTATGTGCAAAAGGAAGAAATTTTCACTCAAGCTCACCTCAGCCAACTTTGCACTCAGTTCCCCTACTCATGCGGTCAAGAAATGTAAAAACGATTTCTGCTCTTCTTGGTGCTTGGAGTCATATATTTTTCATCCTTATCTGCAGTTTTTGTGGTAGAGATTCTCTGTAGACATGACCATACAATTATGAATTCCTTTGAAGCCATTTGACCATTATCCTTGACACTAAAAGCACAGCACTTACTGGTACTGGATGTCAAATTAAACCCTTTAATGATAAGTTCTCTCTTAAGGTCTCATGGGAAATTTCTTCTGGATTACATTGTGGGAAAAGGCTTTGAACTTGACATTGAACTTAAGCAGACTTTTTGCCTGCAGACCCCTAAAGTTTGGCTGCAATGCACCGTTAAACTGATTTCAAAAAGAAGCGCAGCATCAAAAATGCAGCTCAGATTGAGGTACTTTGGTAGAATGAACTCAATTAATATCACATTAAATTCAGAGCCTCCAGTGTACATCTTTGGTTTTGATTACTCTTCAGTGTTCACTTTTATTACCTCTTCACAAGGTTCACATAAGGCAGTATAACAGGGGGACACTAAATGTTCCTTTTTGCAGTGCATAGCATCTTCTCAAATGTTGTCATGATGATCAGTTATTGTTACGCTCGTTATCCAAGTGCAATTAGGCTTGCGGAGAATGACAGAATAATGTTTCGGCCTAATGAAATCCAGGAAATGACCACTTGCACAAGCTATTTACCCCAAGTGGTGCTGAACTCTACAACCTCCATATTTACACGTACAGCATTTATAAAAACACCACGCTATTAGGGCCAAATGCTTGCCTTGTCTGTTTGTAGAAGGTGGTACTTCCACAGCAATTAAAGGAAATTGGCAGTATCTGCAGTCTGCGCAGGAGTGCTGACATCAGTTCCCGGCTCGGTGACCTCAGGGACGTCTGTTGAGAGATCAAACGGGTCCTCAGAAAAGCTGAGGTCACCATGCTCAACTGAAAATGACCAGAGGTGTGCCCTGGCCCTGCTGCTGTGACCCCACTTTCCTGCTTAGGTTACATACATTTACTGACTCAAGGTCTGTCTCTGAAATTTGTGTACCGTTAGCAGTATTGTTAGTCACAAAGGTCAAGACTTATAAAAGGTGCTGCTGTGATGGATGAGTAGGTGACAGCTTATTCATTTGAATAATTAACCATTTAAAGGGAACTGTCAGAATGTCCAGGATTGGAATTTCATTGTGTTTCTTCTTTTCTCTTACAGAATAATGGATCCTTGGTGTGGTGCCAGAATCACAAGCAGTGCTCCAAGGTAGTGTGATTTGTTTTTTTTTTTTCATGAATGAGACGTATGCCACATACATGTCTCATTTTATAGAAGATACTACACTATATTTGTACGAGTCGTGACAGGACTTGTATTGTCATGTCTGCAGGAATCACCTCATGAGTTGTAGACTGTCAGTAGGAAAAGTCTTTATTTCCAGCTAATCCTAACAAGACAGTTTCTCCGTTCGTTGACATTTGTTAAATTCCTCAATTAAATGATCTAAAGAAAGTAAATGCCTGGTGATTTATGGAAGCAAAGCATGAGGGTTTTTTTTTTCAACTGTTGCCATTTGAAATTTCAGTAGAAGGTAGTGCAGTACACCTCCCGCAGGGCTTGTTTGTGTTTCGTGCCCTGTCCCAAAGAAGGTTGATACAAAGCTGGTGCTGACAGCTCCTCTGAAAAGATGGCGCTGACATATTCTATCAAACTCTCCTGGAGCTGTTGACAAGGCCCTCTGAGATGTGCTGTATAGACTTTAGACAGAGGACACTGTGGAGCTCAAATAAGAAGGATGATACGCGAGCAGAGGCCAGTTCAAGTAGAAATCTGAACAATGCTCTCTGTAGCTGTCAAAACCTCTCATCTCCCCACACACAGACCGTGAAACAAGGAGTCGATGCTGTTATTCCATGAGAACTCAAAATACGATATATGTGATATTCACAGGAGTGCAGTTTTCCTTTCTCCTCAGTTTTCCTACACACCATAAAGCTACGCTGTATTATGTATGGGAAGTTGTCCAGGTGACCACAAATTATATTCCTTGTGTGTGTTCCAACAAATGTGCATAAACATCAGTGTACTTAAATAGGAATGCATGCTGAGAATTTGGGCAACTCTCAGTAACAATGGTGAGTATATGGAAATTCCTCATAAAGTGGATTCCTTTTTTTTTATCTTCAGTTAAAATATCTTCACATTTGGGTTATGTATTAATCACAATCAGTGTCTAGTATCATCTGCCTCACAAAATGACCTTTTCCGTTTGATTTCTACATTCCTTCTTTGAATTTCAAATTGTTTCCTCTGTAATTTGCATTGCCTGGGCTACAGCAGAGCCATTGTGCTTTGTGCTTTCTACTACATCTGCAAATGTATTGGTTCTTTCCCTAACCCTTATTAGCAAATATATAAACTGTGTTCCTCTGTCGCATCTCTGAATGGGCTACAATCAGGGCTCAAGTTGTCCTTTTAATTGTAATCGAACACCACATAGTAATTTAAGAAACTCAAGATAAAGTTCGGGCTTGTCAGGGTTGTTTGTCTCTCAAACCAAATCTTACATTATTAAAGACTATCTGTAACCAGTCTTTTGTCTGCAGCGTTAATGTATTGGCGCTTAAGAAGGCAAACCTTTGTTTTCACCATGCTGTGAAACTTGTTTCTCTCCTTTCCACTATGATGGCCAACACTGGCTCTTGGCACTAGTCATTCCCCAGTCGTTTTATGTTTGAAAAGGCTTTCGCTGGCTGCAAGTCCAAGCACAGCATACTGTTTTCATAATCAACCAACTAACACTGCTGAAAGTCTGCAATGGTCCAAAACTCTTTAATAGACTTCTTGTTCTCTCTGCTATAACAAGCATGTAAGTTCACACTTCTTTATCCTACTTGTTGGCTGAAAACAAATGAGACTGGATTTGGTGTAAACCCTTAAAACTAATGGCATGCTAACAGTAGTGCTGTGCAACTGTAGCTCTAGATGTCTTCATATTTGGTTAATTTAATTTCATCCTAGCTTGTGGATCAGCCATGGAGGATGTATTTGCAGGCCAGGGCACACTGCCTGTGTTAACTTCGCACCCAGAAGTCAATATTTTGGTGGCAAACATCACCACACTTCACATCCACATCAATGGCTTTAGTGCCCTCTCTGAGTTTGTGTATAGTGTGTCAAAACACAGGGCTATTGTGGCCACTCTTAACAATTGTACCAAATAGGCCCATGTTGTACAGTGGTTCCTTGTGAATAGCTCTACAGCCGCTGATTAGCCTCTTCACTTCATGAACAGTACACAGTCAAACAAGGAGACAAAGGAGGCGACTCCCGGGGAGTGCGTTAGGGCAGAAGGCCTGTCCACCCAGAGAGCTCCCTGCCTGTGAAGAAAATGTGAGGAAGCACTGCCTAATAATTTAGACAAAGATGCTGTGACCTCGTCCATCTGTTGCCGCTTTAAGAAATCAAAGCCTCCTGTTTCCATGTGTGCTGAGAAAGTCATCCTGGTCATCTCATATGCGGTGTCCAGAATCAGCTCGGGCTCTCAGTGTCCCCATTGTCATGGTAATTAACCTGCTTGCCCTCTCTCTATAGCAGAATGAGGTGGCATTTTGAGAGCTGGTGAGTCATTATCATGCCATAACGCTGGACTAGCAACAAACTCCATTCAGCAGGGGGAACAAACAGCAGGCGTTTCTATGAGCTATTGTCATTTTGTCTCCCTACTGTTAGAGCTCCATACTTGGGAAGTTTGGATGTGATCCCTGAAAGTTTTGAGGAAAAAAAAAACAAAACAAAACTCCAGGGTGTTCTTTTTCTGCTGGTGCAAAGAAAGTAGATTTTGTGCATGTGCATGGGAGAGTGTTCAGAAGGAGCCAAGAAGCTTTCCACATTCATAGCATGGCTGATATTAGCAGGGTTACTTTCCCCATGGGTGTGATCCAGGCTCCAAATCAAATGCTAGGATTGACTTAAGGCAGCTAAATGCCGAGCTGCGAAAAAGCAGTGCACTTCATTACTCAAAGTCTCTCAGGGAAGGAAGAGAAGAAAGGACATGTGCACTATGCCTGAATAACTTGGCCCGCAGTGACTTACTGGAACATCACTAAGCATTCCACAGAAAGAAAATGTTAATAATATTTTTCTTGTACACACACTGAATATCCTGAACATTTCTCAAAATAAGTGCTGTTTTCCTCCTTTGAGACTGATCTGTCAATTAATTAGATTCAATAAGCTGACGCAGCAGCCTCTAACGTTTTTTAGTAGTTGGATGTTTACATTGTTCTTCAAAGCAGTCACATCCATGCATTTTATTTACAAGAATTTGCAGTGGGAAAAGCTTTATAAAGCAACATTGTCTGGTTCCCATTTGCCGGCAATGAGTCGTGCATGTCTTTCATAGATGTCTTACATATCCCAGGTGGCTCCTTTGACTGGTCTTCTCTGCCAATCACACCCAGCGCTCTACATACCAACATGAGAATAAGAAGTGTTTACTCTTTTGGATGAACACGCGCCTTCGTCTTCACATGCTGGAAGCTTTGGAGCGGTTTGCTTGAATAACAATCATTGGAATGCTACTATGTCTCATTCAACTGTGTCTTTCAAAGCCCACTGTCAAACCCCTCTACCAACCCCCACAGTTTCTCACGCCAAAATAAAATAGTCAAATTTTTCCAATACTGTGGGTTTTTTTTTTCCAAGGACACTTGAACTTATAAAATTAAATTAGAACCACAGTCTTTTTCTTGAGTAATAATCATAATCAAGAACAAATGTGGTACATACAAGACTTTGAATACAGCAGCAACTGATGATTCTATTGATTAATCTGCTGATTGATAATTCAATAAAACAATTAACTGATAAAAATAATTTAAAAAGTCCCTGAAGGATTCCAAAGTGAGATCTTCAGAGTTGTCATTTTTGATTAACTGGCCCAAAATTAACCCTTATAGACCTAGAACTATTTTTATGGTGATTTCCTGTTGAATTTTTCTCTACATCAAACCTTTCCTAAGTGATTTAGAAACATTCATTTTAATCTTACTGTCTGTTTTTTGCATTTTCCAGTGAAGAATAAGTGTAGGTTTTATAGTAGGTACTATATTTAATTTGCTGACCATGTAGATGTTTAAAATTAGTAAATTCAAAGGTTATTATACCAGATCAGAGAAAACTGAAGAAAAAGTGACTTTTCAGGCAAAATATATCATTTACTGAATGCAAAAACAAGCATTAACCATTGTCATTTGTCAAATTACATGGGTTTTATTGATAAATTAGTGTTGCAGAAGATGATAGTGTTTCTTTGTTCACTGCGGAGCCTCTGAATGTCCAAATCAGTCATATCGGATTGTGCTGAACCTGAAAAACACTTTGCCGGAATGAAGTCAGTGTATTGATAGGTTTAGTGGTGCAACAGTTATTAAACATTTTAGATCAGTAGATGCTTTTGATCTGGCTGTTTTTGTCTTTGAGGGTTAAAATGACACACTTGTGGGAAAACGGGGGCAGAAAACTGCAAATTGAGATATCTCAGAATCTGATTCATGCTTGACAACCCACTGAAATGACTAATGATGTGCCAGAATAGTAGCTGATAATTATTTGTTTTGATTGATTAATCCATTAGTTGTTGCAGCTCTACATTTGAAGCTTTAAACGTGTGTCAGTGCTATTTACAAGTCTTTTTTGTGGTCATCTTTTTCTTTGGCGGCAAGTAGTATATTCTGAGGTTCCCTGCAAAACTGTGATAAAGTGGGTGCTTGGTGGTAGTTTACAGCTGGGCATGGCTGGGATTGTTAGGTGCTTAGACAGACTTCAAAGCACCTTTTGGTCATGTTGAGGCCAGACGCTTGTCTCACCTCTTCGACTTGGTGCTGGCCACATTACCAACACCGACACCTCAAAGCAAGCTGGAATAGAAATCAATCTGTCAAGTGGGCAGTGTCTGGATTGGCTGTCAATGTTTCTGCTAAGCAGAGCATAAAATTTGTCTGGACGAAACAACCCCAGTCATTCTGACCTGATTGATTTTCTTATTTGGTAAAACTGTTATTCACCCTGTTGAAAATCAAGTAAAAAGACCTGTCTGTAGTTTCTCTAAAGCCTTGTATTTTCTAATTTATCTAGTTTTCGGCTGTGTGAGTGTTTGTGTGTGGGTGGCAGAGGAGTGTGAAGCAGGGCTGGTCAGTCCCAGCAGGAAGGACCTGATCTGGACATGGTTGTTAAGTTTCATTGGCTAAAGGGGGGGTCGCTTCATTGGCTGCTATCTGTGGAGCTCATTATTCACATGGTGGGTGGCAGAGAATGAAAACCCCCACAGCAAAAACCAAAGACGTGGCCACAGGAGAGGAGGCGAGAAGGCCGTGGAACTGTAGTTTAGACTTCTTCAACAGTGAAAGCCCACATCTGAGGCCGCTCTCTGCAGCCATGTCTGTTCAGTATCTGAGTGATGTGCACCCCTGGAAATCCTGGAAAGCTTCCATGAAAAAAATACACACCTCATACAATTTTGTGTTTTTATTGATCCCACAGAGCATAGGGTCTGTTTAGTAGCGGCTGTTTCTTTTCTAAGACAATCAACCTTTCACAGATAGCCTGATTTCACATGTTCTCCCTGTCAGATGGGATTATATTCTCTTGAAGGATTAATGTAATCAAAGCTGCTGTAAAATCCTCTTTTAGCAGTAATGACCAGTCATACGGAGACAATCTGCTGTCATCCAAGTGTTTATTCTCATTCTGAAGATGTGCTAACTGAGTATCATAGATTACACCATACCTTTCACATTCATCTCTTTTCGCCAAATCTCATGTATTTAGAAACTAATTCCTTCAGGAGCTAAAGAGGAACATTCATCTGCATCTTAATTTGTCGTTTGTGTTAGCATTACATTTGAGAACTGACCATCATGTTAAAGACAGGACGATTAGAATGTAAGATTCTTAAAGCTCATGTACTTAGTAGATGTGGGTTTATCAATTTATTCCAGCCCCATTTAAAGCTGCTGTGTCCTGCAGTTAAATCCCAGAGATTGTGTGTGGCAGTTTCATGATGATGGAGAAATCAGAATGTGTGTCAAACAGTCAGAGATCAACAGCTCAGTTAACCTTTGACTCGGAGCTGACAAGTTAAGCTGCAAGTCTTTTCTGGATTTTCTAGACTATATCCACCAGAAATGTTATTGTTTTGTTTTCTAAAGCACCAACCAATCTTTTGTCCCTTTCTTTATTTGTAGAATTTACAGAACTTGATATAAGATTTAAAAATTCAGCACTGATTCATTGATTCATTTCAATTTTCATTGTTTTTGTAAGAATATACCCAGTCATTTGAACGCCAGTGCCAACAGTATGTCAGAGGAGAAGGTCTGGTTTCTGGTAATGCTCATACAATATTAACCACCTGCACATATCCGCCTAATTGAAGTGCATTATAAATAATAATTAAGCATCCATACATTACTTATTAGTGCAAATACAGGAAATTTCAGAGTGTTGAGTGTTGAGTTGAACCATAAACACTTTGTTCTCAACTTCTAAACATATTTAAAAGAGAATCAATCATCACTCCAACTGGAATGGCTGTGTTTTATCACTGTTTTGAGCTACAGATACTGGAAGCTTCACTACAGGAACCACTGGTATAAGGGGCTGTTAGTGGAAAATGGAGAGGGTAAGTAGGATTAGTGAATCTGAAGTGTTTCTCAAATAAACAAATGGAGATAGTGGTGGAATGTGACTAAAGCGCGGGATTAGGGCGGCTCTCCCCCCCCGATAACATACCGTGTTTTACATGTTGTTGTCCTACATTGAGACAGAATCTCCAGGTCTCATTTCGTTTGTGATGAAGAGGGATTGAGTAGTCAGAGGAGGAACCTGGCAGCAGGGTTGAAATCCTTTATCTTGTTTACTATCTCCTCAATCTGCTGTGACTGACATCGCCATAACACAAATGCATTTTTCATCCTCCGAATGGAAAATATGAGTTCATTACAGTTGCTGTAAATCTACTTTATAGACCGTTTGGCGTTGAGGAAGCATTTTATCACGTGATCCCATTTTCAACTCTGCTCTTGTGCATCTGTCATCATTATTCTGGGCGCTTGGTGTGAGAGGAGAATCAGTAAATCATGTGTTGGGCAGGTCTGACATGGGTTTCAGAAAACACTGGAGAGGGCTTGGCTTTCCCATGCCACGTCATAGTCAAGGGCCCACTGGCCTCTTTATCGCCAATCTGACCCCACATGATGGATACATCCTGTTGAGTCTAATTGTCATGAAATGTAAACTGAGTCCAGGGATAGGTGATAACTGAGGCTCTAGTTACAGCCACTGTAATTTTGACTCTTGTTGCTGCTGAACATAACAACATGAGATGGCAGCAGACCTGTAAGAGAAGGAACCCTCACCGTGGACCAAGCATCAGTGTGTGTGGGGAGTGTCTGGGTGAAACTTCAGTGTCATTAAGTATTAAGTGAACCGCTATTGCATTCCACAGCAGACAAAGCACAATTCTGGCTAAGCTGTGTGGGCTTTTTGCTCATAAATAAGGCAGGCACCTCTGATTGTGGGGTAAATGTATAATTCATGCACTGCCCCTCCTGCTCCTCCTCTTTTTCTTCTCACTTTCTGCCAAGCTATTCCTTTTCAGCTCTTTGTTGTCTGTACCCTCAACTGCATTTAAATTAATAATTAAAGTGATTCTCAAAGAATGTCTGTGACACCACCTGCTAGGTTACTCACCGTCTCTTAGCCTGGTTTGAGAAACAAAATGAAAGTCTTGAACCGTATTAGAACTATTCATTTCATTTCACCCCATTAGAGCTGGAAAGGTACCGTGTTTTAGTTGGTTGTAAATATGAAGGAATTATGACATAGGGAACATTAACAGCAAGCTTTCCTCTCGGAGCTGTAAAACATTCAGAGCTTTGGAAAATATGTCGTTATTCATGTCAGAGAAATTTGAAGAAGTCCATGTTAATTACACATTTTCAGTCATAGCGTCACACTGTATCCTGTAAGGAACTTTTTGGACGGTTAGCTGCTGACAGATAACAGTAATAGTTTTTTAGAGAGCACACATTCACACATAAACATTTCATTTTTCTTACTCAGACCAGCCATGACAATGATGAAGTGGTAAACAGATGCAAAGATGGCTGGGATCTATTGTACCTAATGACCATCTGATTTGTTTACCAGCTCATTTGGGAATACAAGGAAGCAGACAGCCCCCAGTTTGTTACCAGCATTGATTACTTTGCAGTAAAGGGGCATCTTGTCCCTCTAAAACTTGTATTGTTGTGAAAATGGGGAATAAAACCACAGAAACTCCAATATCCTCTTATTTGTTGTCTTATCTAGCTCTAAGTACAGCTATCCTCTGCTGACACTGCAGGACATCTGGGTTTCCTTTTAGGTTGCAGAAGTTTGCTTAAAGACATCCCCATAGCAACCACTGCATTGTAAGTTTATTAGACTAAAACTTTTTCTCCCAAATATTAAAAACGCACTCATATTCATCTAAACAACTTTTTTTCTATGCATGAATATGACAACATTGACTGGCTCGATGATTCCTAAATGAGATTTTCACCCATCTCTCCTTCCTGACAAGTTAAACGAGGCCTTTCGATGATTTACTTCGGCTCTTTGGAAAACTTCATCTCATATTTATCAGCACCTGTGAGAGCTTGCAGCGTATTGAGTGTCAGATTCACATCTCAATTCAGCACACTGTTAATCTTTTTGATCTACCTGATCCACCCTGCTGTCTGCTAAACACACACCTGTGTTGATTTACAGCAGTGCAGAAATTAAATACACAGTATCTCGTGGACACACTATAAGGTCGCATAAGGTTGAGGAAATAGTGTGTCTAGACTTTATAGCAGCTCAGAATAGGGATATCTTCTTCCTGATTTACTCACAATATTTTTACAGCCTTTGAAAAATAAAGTCATGCCAGATAGGTGTTGGAAAGGCTTCCTACCATATGATTTTGCACTTATTTAGAACACAGCTCTTACACTTGATAGAAATATGTGTTAGTGTAGTTCAGAGTACAGATGGGCATCCAACGAGAGGCATCTACACAGATCGATTTGTCACTTTACACAAGTTTTATTTGGATGAAAATCATGTTCAGAATGAATTGTTGAGGACAGTTTGAGATATGAAGAGTTACGGTCCTCCTCATATTAGAGCGGAGTTTAGCTCTTGTAATGTGATCCACACTAACATGCTAACAGGAATTGGACGAAAACGAAAATATTTTCCCAGCTCTCTTTGTTATATTCCAACCCTGAATATATGTGCTCTTATTAAATCTGCCGTGCTATTTGGGAAATTTAACAAAAAAAAAAAAAAAAAACTCAAGGGATTATGTGTATTATTGATATTCCTTATATTCAACAGCAGGTGGAGTCACGTACCAGAACAGATTTAGGACTAGGGGTGTGTATTGGCAAGAATCTGGTGATGCGATACAAATCACAATACTAGAATCACGATTCGATTTATCACGATATGTCATGATACTGTTAAAAAGGCAATTTTTTTAATATTGGTTTTGGTTTTTTTTTAAGATTATTTCCTTGAAGAACTGAATTACACCAGAAATAAGAACAACAGGATCTAATGCTATATCACAAAATTTTCTGTGTTAAAACTCAAATTATAACATTATGTTTGTGCAGTCCCAACAACGGAACTAACATCTGCCTCTCAGACAGTAAAAAGTGCTTTTAGGAAGCATCAAATAATCATTATTTAATAAAACAGTGTTAAATAATAATAAATAAAATAAAAACAATTAAGAAAAACAAAGAAAAACAATGAACCTCCACCATATCTACATTTGAATAAATGCCTAAAAATATCGATACTGTACTTTTTTTAATATCGATACAGTATCGTGAAATAAAATATCGTGATATATTGCAGAACCGATATTTTCTAACACCCCCACTTAGGACTACCAAAACCACCACCGAGTCAACACTATGTATCCACGGACTGTATCACTCACTGAATACATCTGTTTTATGGTATTTCTTCTTCAAACCAAAACTCATATGGTTATTTTGACAGTCAATAAAAATAACACAGTGTCTTATAATCTTGATGTGCTCTGTCACTCAATAGTTTACATTATAAGTCTGTTTAGATAGAAAACAGCGACAGTAAAACCACAAATCACCTCCGTTTTCTGTACGGTTTGTGTTGTCAATAGCTGCACTAAAGATCTGTTTGGAATCATTCAGACAAGGTCAGAACTATTACAGTTTAGTCTGAATTGTAGATCAACAAACAGTGAACTTAGTAAAGATAATAACATCACATAACTTTATACCTTCATAAGCCTCATAATTAAATTCACCCATGTAGGAAAAACACAGTGATTTCTTCATCAAACACAGTTCTTTTCATTCAGAGCTGTGTCCGGTGGTGAAAACTACAACAGGGCTTCTAGTGTTTATCACTTTGTCAATGTCTTCGACTCTAAAAGTTGTCTATTACTGGTTCTATTTGCATCTTTTGATCACCGTAGATTCAGATCCAATATACTGGTATCTAACTTCAGAGCTCATTCACAACATTCTAAAGATAATTTTAGGTCATTTTAAATAATATTTTAACATATAAATACCACCTATAGCCCATTTAATTACCTTTCAGTATGTTGTAATTCAAGTCGTATGAGTGGAAACAAGATTTCTACCCACTTCCAGGCTGTAGAAAACCTACTCTGTGAAGTAGCTTTGGCTAACCACAGGTGTTTTCAGACAGGTAGAGGTGTTAAATACGTGACTGACAGCTGTAATTACTGATCTCTGTTAAGATATCCTCTCATAGAATCTTGAAAAGTGGCTTCTCTTTTCCACAATGGCATGAAACCATGTCAGGTCGTCTATGTTTATATAAAGTCTTTATACCTGCACTGAAAGGAAAGATCTCTACAAAGAATGTGTGTTTTTCCATTTCTAAAATCTGGCATTCTCCCCACGCATTAGCACCTGCAGCTTAAACATAAGCATAAGCATAAAAAACATGATTTCTGTCATCACCCCAAATTTATGTTACAGTGTTTATGATATTTCTGGCAGGTTTGTGGTATATGATTGCATGTTCGGGCCTTTATATATACATATTCCAGTACTAATATCAGTGTAGAAATGTTAAGGTTTTCTATTGCTTCAGGTAGAAAGAAATCTAGTCTCTGTCTGAACAGATAACAGGCACTTCTTCTTGGAGCACTTCTAAAGCTTTCATGTGCATGAAGCTTCCCTGGTGGATTTATCGTTGCTTGTTTGCAGTCAGCCAGTACTGTTGCTTACTTACCCCACCTCAGCTCCACCCTTCCTCTTCCTCTTCACTCAAGTTTGCTTCTCCTGGATCCTACAACTGCCAGGATAGTCTAAAAGTAAACTTAGAGAGCCCTGAAGAGACACGTTTTTTTTTTTAGCCCAGATTTGATGTTTTTCTTCAATCTGTGATTTATTTTTTTAATTATTTTTTGCTTGCACAGTTGTATTCCGCTATTGTGTGACTGGCTAAAGAATAGAGAACCCAAATAACAGGAAAAAGTTGGAGGCCACAGAAACATGGCCTCATAACATTTCTGGCAAGTGAAAGTGCATTGGCCATGTTTGCAAAAGATATATCACATGATAAAAAGCTCATTTTTTGTCCGTGCTGCAATGTGAGCCTGGTGTTTTCAGATTTATCTACTTTGGAGAGAGCTTTGGAAAACATCCATTTTCCTGACTATGAACACATTGGCGTAGTGTAGATGGATGGCCAAAACAGGGAGAAAAGATGAGTTTTAAAATTTATCTGGATTAGAGTGGACATGGTCTAAGAGTAAGAGAGAAAGGCTGGAAAGGATAAAGGAGAGAAGTGAGGAGATAAGAACTGAGAAGAAAGTGGGGAAGAGCAGGGAGACGACAGCCAAATAAAAGTGAAATAGAGTGAGAAGTGAGTGAATACGTGGACTAAGTGCCTGTTTCAATAGAAGGAGCCGAGCCTGGCGACTTGCTCTTGGATGGGTCGATAGATATGAGAAGAAGGCTGAGAGCTGCTGGTATAATTGAGTCTGGACATCGGCGGTGTGAAAAGCGCCAGGGCAGCAGAAAATAGCCATAACTCAATGAGATTGTGGGTGAGATTTACAATGCGTGTGATCAACAACAGAGAATCCTCCATATCTGAGTCTCTCAGAGGAGTTGAGGGCCGAAACTCTATCCCACGGGGCGGCAAAGGCACCTTGTAAATATGTGTTGGCACCACATGAGCTTGACACTGACGGTCAGCGCTCCTTGGGATCGATTTTTTTCGGCTTTCAGAAGTCATCTCGGAGCATTCAGCATAGCAGAGAGCAGACCGTTTGTGTTTACAGACTTGTGTAGAAGCAGGTAAAGCGCAGTTAGCAGCACGAGATTTTTTGTTGACTTAATTCTATTTGAGAAATAACAGGATTGGGCGTAGATGTCTCACACGTCTCCCTGTGACTGAACAAATGTATTCAGGCAATAAGGAAAATATCTAATGCTTCAGTATGAATTATGGCCCGCCTTTTATTTTGTATACACAGGGTATTTTTAAGCCTGGGGCATCCCGACTGGTAGCTAGCAGTTCATGCTTCATTAAGCAAAACAAAACACTTGCGTGACATTTTATATATGTACTTTTTTCATTGTTTATGTTATTCTAGTCACTCATTCGGGGCTGTAAGCATTTTTACGATGGGTGGAGATAACCGCACTCCTGTGACTGAGAGAAGGAGTTCTATGCACAGCACAGCACCCCCCCATCGAGTCTCTCCCACCCTCACTTCCCCCATCTCCCCCCCTCTGGCTTCCCCAAGCCTCGTCCCAGCCATGACAAAGTGAGGATGGGCTGTGGCATTGGCTGCCATTCAGGCTGACTCTCTCATCGGCCCCACAGAATGCCTTTCAGGGTCCCCCAGAGTAACAACTGCTGCGTTTTATTACAGCGTGAAATGGGGAGTGAAAGAGCGCTATGGATGTTCCTACTTAACCATGCAGAATGTGTCACTATTGGGTAGGAAGATAAGAGGACAAAGGGGAAATCAGCCGCTCAAATGCTTTTGTTAAGCCCTAACAGCTCAAGTCCATAGAAACAACCCATGTTCTTGTTTACATCTCTGAGCAAAACTATTTGTGCCTTTTTAGATGAAATTTGTCCAGAAATATGTTAACATCACTTAAGATAATTACATGCATTCCTTACACTATTCAGACAGACAGTAGCTGTGTTGCCAGGTTGAACGTTTTGCTTGAGGGAAACCCAGACACTGGCACCACAGCCTTGCAGATACACTATGTCCAGCTCAATTATGTGCTCTACTAAGGTTGCACTGTGTGTTTGCCCAGATTAGACCTCAGAAGTCAAACACTAGCATAGCTATTGGCAGTGCAGGATGCGCAAATACTTTATGACTCGAAGCCTCTTGGGTTCCCACTCATACTAACTGTTACACCACATATATCACCTGTTCAAAATTCACATTGTGCAAACTTTGACACAGTCTTTGCTTTTAAGTGCCACTTAAAAACGGCAATAAACTTTACTTATGGTTTAGAGCAATTTGATGCTTTTTTGTTTATTGTAAATGGCAGTTTAGTGGTCAAATTTTGACATGCCTAGGGCCGATCAAAGAAATATTAATCTATGTGAGTATATATGAAAGGAAAAGTACAGGTATTGAGTGGAAGAGTTTGCTTTTACATGTAATGTTCTTTCGGCCACACTGCCCCAAGAAGTTTTTTGCATTAAGGCTCATGGCAAGTTCCATACGCCAATTTCACAAGAATCTGTTTTGGCTGCGTCTGCCGTGGTTTAGATTGAGCACCAAACTGTGTAAATAGGAATCAGACACTTGATTGATGAGAGCGCCTTTGTAATTATATACAACCGTCCTATTTGCTTTGGCAAGACATCTGTCGTCGGCCCTCCTCTTCTCTACTAAAATGTCAGATTGTGGGTGTGGCCAAGCAGAATGCTGACAGATTGTCAGTTTTCAGCACACCTGCAGGGAGATCACACTGTTACAACATTAATCCTTATGGTTTTAAAGAGTGCACTTCATAAAAAAATAAATAAATAAATGCTCGTTCAGCACAAGCAGTTATGTTGATAAAGAAAAAGGTTTAAATTTAAGTTCCTGTTTCCTTCTAATTGTCTAATGGGATACTTTCAGGGTTACAAAAAAGGGAGAAAAAACTGAGACTGGAAGGGTGAGACATCGCTGCACAGCCAGCATTCTGATCTATGTTGCAATCTGCTCCTCACTCAGTGTGTTGTGTTAATTCACGCTGTTTGGCATGCAAGCCCGAGCATCTCAAGGTAACGATGATTCTATTTTCACTTGTATAGTTGCGATTGTGGTGAACCAAAAACAGGTTCATTCTCAAGAAAAGCCAAAGGAATGCATTCAATCCATGCACACAAAATCATTCAATGAGTAAAATGAACTTGATCCCCAGGATTATGCATGTATGTTCAGTGATTTGTAGAAGGGATTTGGGGGCTTTAACATGTGCGTCTACTGGCAGAATGTCCTTTAGACGGTGCAGCACAAGTCATTGCCTCCACACCTCGCAGTTACAGCTCGGAGTTTGACTGAGGCTGGATGCTGAGGTTGCTGCTACTGCGCCGCAGGCACAACTCTCAGAGGACACAATCGAGACGAGAATTAACGATATAAGGTCAACATATTATTCACAGCGAATGGTGATGAAACTGCAGAGACTCTCCGGACAGTCAGATATAACTTGGACAGCGAATGTGCACATATGTCATCTTAACCCTCTGAGGTGTTACGGTGGTTTCACCTGAACAGCTCTGTCGAAACCACAGCAGTTTCTCTTGGAGCTCTCATCTGTCATAACCACAGGCTCTCGTTCTAAGGTGTCCAGTTTTCCCCTCTGGTGAATCATATTTTATATCGTCACAGGGCTGATATCTATATCCCTATGAGGTAATTAAGAAAATACCTTCCCTCTCAACCACCTCCACCCTGTCTGCACTGAAGAGACTGCCGTTTAACACTCGACACGCTGTCCACAGAGTAGAGGCTGAGAGCGCTGACGGAGAAGCTGAGTGTAATTGAGGACTGGCAGGCGTGTGCGCGGTTTGATTGCCGCATGCTCCTCCAGAAGCTAGGTTTATGTTTCATCCTGTGCCCGTCCACTGCACTCCATAAAAAGCAAATAAACTTTTCACTGGCAATAGCATAATAATGACGGAGCTGGCTAATGAGCGAATTAAAGAGTCATAAATAAAACTCTGGCCCCCTGACTGAGATGTGAATTTTTCTTACATCAACATTGTGTTTAATGCACTCGCAGTAGGCGTCCTCATTTACTTCTGTACAGCACTTTACGTAACATTACAGATTTTACTTTGAAAGGATTTGATTCAGTTTTTCTGGCCAGAGGCTGACCACAGAAACTCTGTTCTTCTGCTCGACTGATGGCAGCGCTCCAAAGCTACCTTATCATATCTCGCTCTTCTTCCCTTCCCGCTGAACAACATATTGGACTGTCTAGGATGAGGAATGTAGGAGAATGTGTTGAAAATTTACCGCTGCGACTTGTCTTCCTAGTGAAGCTGGTGCAGGAGTCTAAATTAAATAGAGCTGAATGAGTGACTTTGGCAGGTCCCTGGTTGGTGTGGTTTGGGCTGCTCCCAGTGCTGCACAGAAGCAGCCTGGCAGTGGTTTGACTGTTTGACTGAGCTTGCTCTTCTCTTTCACACCAGCTCTCGATGGCCAGCAACAGGAGCGCACAAGCCTTCAGTTTCTCTCATCCCTATCTGGACTCATTCCCTTTCTTGCGGCAGCATCTGCTTGATTCTCTTGGTCATACGTGGTCTTTAGTGTTATATTACATTCACTTTCATTGAATTTGATTTGTTGAGGTTGAGTTGCATTTAAGGCAAGGGGAGTTTGAGTAGATTGGTAAACTTTCATTTCAAGTTTTATCATCCTACAACGTTTGGTCGAAAAAGACATAAAGCTGCTTTCACACTAAGGCTTTGCTTTTATCCTGTTTCTATGCCAAACATTCAGTAAATGTGTTCCATGTGTTAAAAAAGGGAATCCCAAGAACATTAGACCGAGTGAATCTGTTCAGTGTGGTAAAGTGAGTTTAATGCAAACACCAGACTATATCAGGTCCAGACATGAACAGAAAGAGCAAGAGAAACTGCAGGAAGAGAATGAGGCATAGACAGCATGGAAGGCTAACGATGTTGAGGCGTAAACCTGTCAGGGCTCAAATAAAGCAAAATCTAAGCATCAGTAGATTTCCACAGACAGGTATAGGGTGTGTCTGTATGTGGACACCTCCTTTGGTCTGTGTTTGCTCGTGTTTGTATCCTTCAAGGTATATTGAGCATCCGTAACAAAACAAGGTATGCTCATTGTGAACATGCAAGGGAAGTGGCCGAGTGAGGTGTCTGTCAGGCAGCCAGTACTCGAGTGCAGAAAGCGCCATCTCCAAAGCAGCGGCTCTTTGATGTGGCTACCTCTTTGAAGAACTGACACCCTTCTCCTTTTCACAGTGCCTGGAGCCCTGCAAGGAATCCTGGGACCTGAAGGAAAACCAGTGCCAGGATTTATGCGAGGTATGTCACTACCACAAAATACCGTGCTTGCCTCAGATTCAAGTGTTTGAGCTTTTCATACTTAGAGGGAAAATTCAATAAGAGGAAAGTTTGAGGGGAATGTGAAGTAATGACACTCTGTGAAACTGAATCAAAGCAGTTTAATGTACTCACCACTCCAGTGAGTCATAAGCTCAAATGTAAACAGGACAATCCCTGTTAGCTCACAGAGCTGCCTGTTTGCAGCCAGGCAGGTTGGAAGTTAAAAGTGAACTGACATATATTTTCCCCCCTCTTTTCCTCCTGCTCCCTCCCTTCTTTCCTCCTTCCTCTCCTCCTCTTTAGCCCCTCTTTCCCAAGAAGCACTATGAGTGTCTTACGAGCTGTGAGTTCCTGAAGTCGGTGGAAGGAGTGAAGCAGGGTGACTGTCCTGCCCCGGAGAAGGCCAGTGGCTTTGCAGCAGCCTGCGTGGAGAGCTGTGAGGAGGATGGAGAATGCTCATCTGTCAAAAAGTGTTGCTCCAACGGCTGTGGCCACACTTGTCAGCTGCCTAAGAACCTCTACAAAGGTAAAACTAAACACTCAGAAACTTTATATTGCAGTGAAATGATTCCTCTACTATATAAGCTCTATTACGTCATATCATATGTTAATTCAGTTTGAGTACATTGTTACAGTAATGTACCTATTTAAATGTAAAGGTATAATATGTAACATCTGCATCATTATTACACTATGTCATATTTTTTTCTTTTTTTACTTACACCATATGCTTCCAAAAGTTTCCGCCAGTTAATGGGGTCATGACATGTTGTTACGTGCACCTATTTCATATGAATAAAATGAAATAACATGAATATATATGCCACTAAACATGATTTAGTTTATACATAATTTTATTTTATTGTTATTTAATAATAAGTATCAGGCATATTATAGTATATAGTATAGATATGATAAGATTATTACTGTTATTAATTGCATACAGGGTGGGGAAGCAAAATTTACAATATTTTGAGGCAGGGATTGAAAGACAGTGTGTATGACCAATTAGTTTATTGAAAGTCATGAGAATTTATTTGCCACAAGAAAATTTACGTAATAGAAAATGTTTTTATTCTATGTGTTCTCCTTCTTTCTCAATAACTGCCTTCACATGCTTCCTGAAACTTGCGCAAGTGTTCCTCAAATATTCGGGTGACAACTTCTCCCATTCTTCTTTAATAGTATCTTCCAGACTTTCTCGTAATAGTTTTGCTCATAGTCATTCTCTTCTTTACATTATAAACAGTCTTTATGGACACTCCAACTATTTTTGAAATCTCCTTTGGTGTGACGAGTGCATTCAGCAAATCACACACTCTTTGACATGTGCTTTCCTGATTACTCAAATGGGCAAAAGTTTCTGAAAAGATATGGATAATAGTGTTAGGTATGATTATGACATCAATATATGTTTGGTTTCAAAACAATTGACGTAGTGTCTGCTGAGAAAAAAACACTAAATGTTCATTGTAAATTTTGCTTCCCCACCCTGTAAGGAGAAGGGGTGGGAGTTTATATGTTATGCTTCTTCTCACTCCTTTTCAGATATGTATTATATGTCTTATGTTTAAGTGTTTTATTTATTTTCTTCTGTTTTGACATTCATATTTGAAATAAATACATCAATCACTTAATCAGTCAATATTACATTACCCCATCAGTACATATGATTTCTCCATCATGCTGCTTCCATAATCCCACACCACTCTATGACTACATCTTTTTTTTTTCTAATTAATGGACGGATCCCTATCAACAGACATTACGTACTGCGCATTAATTACAATTAGTAATCATTATGTATTAGGGCGGAACCGGAATATCTAGCAATTTGTTATGCAGATAAATGTCACATTTTCATGTTTAGAATATGAATATTAACTTTCCAAAGCTAGATAAATGGAATATCCTGTCACTCACACACACATTTTCAGCACGGGCGGTCAATGATCTTCCACTCACGGTGTTGTAGATTTGTTACACTGACATAAAGATAATCACTGTATAACCTGAAAATATAAAATATAAATATACATATATATAATTTGTTTTGTTGAATTAGATTTTTCTTTCCTTTTGTCAAAATTAAAAGTTGAATCTACAGGATGCAATCACTAATCAACAGAGATGGATCTAAAAAAAAAAACTGATTAAGAGACTAAAAAAAACCCTGAAAAGTTTGACTGTTACTCAAATTGTGCTTTATCAATAATTTAAGGCAGAAAGTTCTACAGCAAACCAGATGGACAGAGGAAAATATACAGTCTGTGAGAGCATGTGTGCTTGAGTTGCTTAATTGTGTGTGCACAGCTCATCTCTTTATTCACATTTTTTTTCTCTGTACTGTATTCAAGAAGGATCAGATTAGCATGGTTTGCAGCTGAATCACTGCTACTCTCTCTCTTTATCCTATTCAGAAAATGATGTTTCATATTTAGCAGAGTCTGAATGCACACCTCATGTATTTAATGTGATTAACTGTTGCCGTTTGCATAATTTTCATAAATAGTGTTGAACCAATTAATCTGTCTCTGACAAACATTAATTTGAAATCTCAACAACATAAATCACACTTCATCTTGCACAATTTTTTGACAACTTGCTTAGAACCATAAATCATTCATCCCTCTTTGTGTTGTACTTCACCCACACACTCCTCATGCTCTTTTGGGTGTTAATTGGAATATATATCCAGCCTTGAATTATGCTGGATAAGCTTCAGGCTTTCATAGACACAGATGTACCCAGGAATCTTTGCACCAGTAAAACAGTTTAATAGCGCTGCCCAAGGCGACCTGATGTTCTGAGGCTGCTGAGCTATTAAGTGAAAGAACCAAGAGCCTCTGAACTTGAAGATGGGAGCTGGAACGACATTATATACACCATCAGCACACAATTTTTGGCAGCCTGAAGCCATAACAGAGTTGAGGAGATGCTGAAGTGAGAGCAATGGAAGATTAGTCCAAATCAAGCCTTGAACCACAGCAGTGATACACTATAGCTGCTTTGAATCACGCTGCAGTAAACGTGCATGCACTTTACTGTACATACTGTACTTATCAGCGAAAGGCAAAAGCATGTGATTTTCTGAGCTTGTGCACACACAAAAAAAGGTAGGCTGGTACTTCTTTTTGATTTGGAAAAATCCTCAGGGACTTCACGGTGTGTGCCACGCTGAAAAGGTGAACAGCACGTTAATTGGCAAGGATGAAAGGAGGCATAACCTTGAATATTTCAATACAGTGACCCAGTCAATGAAAAACATTCACCTTGCTGTGAGACCTTCAAATCAAGCAGCTTTCCCACTGATTTAGTTCAAACACTGAGCTCATGACGGGTTGCCATCAGCACTAGATTTACACAGAATTACACTGAAGCCTTTTAGTGAAAGTCTGGATGGAATTCCTGTCCTGGTCGTCAGTGTTAAAGGTCTAATTAGTTGCTCATGGTTTGAAGAGTGTAATTGTTTCTATGTGTGCACAAGTGTGTATGCAGTCTTTGCCATGATGATCCATGATGCTGGAAGCCATTAGCAAACACAAGCCTGGCGAAATGGAGCGTTTCCCCCACTGAGATCACTCTCAGATGTGTGTGCGTTTGTGTGTGCTCAGGTTAGTGTCGCTAGCTGATGTGCATGTCCCTGGCAGAAGAGGGTGAGGGGAAAAAAACTTCAGGCACTCTGTCTTCTGAGCAGAGACAGTGGACCCCCACTGGGCTTTTGATGTATAACAAAGCTTCATCTACTTAATGGAGCCTGGTGCTATATGTGCACAGAAATTAGGGGGGTTATTTATATCTTAGTTTTTACATCTGTCATTTTAAAAAATATTTTCCTCCAAGGTCTAATTTTTTGCATTCCCTTCGAAGATAGAGCACCACATGTGATGGCAACCCATCATGTTATTTGTTTTTTTTTTCTGATCAGAAGCAGAGCAGAGTGAGAAGAAGGTAAACCAGATGGGGGTGGGTGGGGGAAAAAAAAGGATGCACTGTATGTGAAAAATGTGGATGTCAGAACGAAATTAAATTAGTGTGGGTTATATTCGCACTGTCAGAACAAGTCAGTCAGTTAATCAGTCCGTCAGCCGTCCTCAGTTTACGGTAAGTTCTTGTGCTACAAGCAGTATTTGCAGTGTTTTCCTCTGCCCCTGTAATTAGAGCAGTCATTATGACAGTATGTGCGTGAGTATTGAGAATTATATTTCTAGTGTGTAATTGTTGGCATTATTGAGACGATGAATAGATGCTGTACTTTTGATCGAGTTTCAGCGGCAGTTACATCATACTTTGGAGAGCATGGAGTAAGCGTGTGGCCATTGAAAAATGAACGCTGTATGATTCTTGGACCAAATCTGACCCAAAAGTTATCTTTGGAAAGAGCATGCTGAGAAACAGTGTATTCGTTGTCCTCCCACATACTGCGGAAGAGGGAGTGTGTATGTTTGTATTTTTGTATTTGTGTGTGTGTGTCGTATGGTTTGTGCTTCGCAGGAGTACTTGTGTGACTTTGTGGGAAGATGAGCTAAGGCAGAGGGAGGAGAGGAATGTTGCGGTACCCTTGGTGTTCATCATTGTGCAGGAAATGTGACACGTTTACTTGCGCACACGCACACACACACTCTCTGCTGTGGAGCTGTGAAACCACAGCACAACGACCCCCAGCTGTTAGTATGCAGAAAGCTGTTATCTGCGGGACGAAACAAAGTACTGACTCCATATGCATGCGGCTCAAGGACCCTCCTCCATCTTCCACGATTTTTTATGCATCATCATTTTACATGCCCTGTATAAAGAATGAATAGAGATATTAGGAGATCAAACACTCTGCATACAAAACACAGTCTTGATTATGTTGTTTACAGACAAGCCTTGCCGGAGCCTTGAGCGTGCGTCAGTGCTGTTTATAAATGCGTAGCAGTGGTGGTCCGCTCTGCAGTGACAGAGGTCCGATGTAATGGTCTGAAGTGCTAGGTGATTTATTGAGAACTGTGGGATGTATTCAGCTTTCTCCTGTACTTCCAAACTTGCTTTTCCAATCTCCATCTCATTATCACTGTGCCCAACGCTCAATCAACAACTCACTACATCTCCACTGCAATAAATTCACATGAGAGAGTGACTCTGACTTGGCTAAGCATTAGGCCCAGTCCTGCACTTAATAAATCTCTGAATTATTGCACATGGCCACATCCACTGAAAGGCTGAAAGTGAAGTGCAATGATGCAAAAGAATATTACGTATACAATATGAGACATGTTTGCACTTGTATGCTTTGTATCAAGAAAGGCTTCCATCCCACATACCGTGATGCTAATTCTGTGCATCACTGCTAAGAAGCACAGCTACTAAAACACATCTTTTGGCTGGGAAATATCACATCTGTCAGAGCAGAGAGATGGTGCTGTTGACCCACAGCATGTATTAAGTCTAATGCAGTGAGATCATGTCTCTTTCTCAAATCTGTATCTGTCCAACTCTGATGAAGTCATTTATCTGTACAACATAGAGTCACCATAGAGAGGAAAACAAGTGTAGCGTTGAAGTTCACTTACAGTGTTCCACATAGTGCTGATATTAGCTGTTGCTCTTGTACTTTTAGGAGTCCCGCTGAAGCCTCGGAAAGAGTTGGTATTTTTGGAGCAGCCATCTGGTCAGCTGGAGATCCGCTGGTCCTCCAAGTTCAACATCTCTGTGGAGCCTGTGCTATACGTGGTGCAGCGCCGCTGGAACTATGGCATCCATCCCAGTGAAGACGATGCCACTGAGTGGCAGACTGTGGCACAGGTAGGAACCTGCATAATATACATGCACACTACTGAGACAAACCGATAAGACAAAACCTGTTTGTTTTCATTTTATATCAAGTATTGTTGTGTGAGTGTTTCTTTTGATTAGACGTTTCACATTCGTGTTACTGTAACCTCTCAGCTTCACGTGTCCCAGCATGCCACATGCTACAGCTGTGAAAGTGCACTGCACTGCGCTGACAGATTGGTGCATACGGTTGCACATTCCTCACAGTCACAGTGTCTTTGAAAATTTGGCAAAGAGAAACACACAGATGACTGATGTGGCAGCAAACTCACATGGGGCTGTGACCCTGCATGAACCCTGACCCCTGTGGTTTGCTCTCCCCCCATCTGTCCCTCAGACTGCAGAGGAGCGCGTCCAACTGGCCGACATCAGAGCCAGCAGATGGTACCAGTTCAGAGTTGCTGCAGTCAATGTCCACGGGACCCGCGGCTTCACTGCGCCCAGCAAACACTTCCGCTCCTCCAGAGGTCTGTGTGTGTATTACATATGCATGTTGTGTGTGTTTGTGTGTGTGTGTGTGTGTGTGTGTGTGGCCTTGCTTTGTGTGCAAGTTCCTGTTTGACACCCACTACCCTCCATTTGCTACGGTTAAGTCGCTGAGACAGGTGCAGCCCTTTGGTTTTAAAACCTGATTAGACCTTTCATCTAACCACATAAATAATCAGAGAATTTAGCGTTTTCTGTTTCCATGTCAGCCAAGGCTTCTCAAATGAATTCCTTTCAAAAAATGATGTTGAAAAATATCTCTATGAAGGAATGACATTGAAACATGTGGTTCACCTCTAACACAATTGCCACCACACTGCAGCACTGAATGATGTTTTCGCTTTTCTTAGGTATGTGTACGTTTTTAAGATGACCATGACACTCTATTCACATATTTATCATTTATTTAAAAACATGGACTTTTTGCCTACACCTGAATTCTAAATAGGTTTTCTTTCCTTAATTTTTCCACAGATTTATGCAGTGAGCAAAATAAAATTTATATCGCTGTCAAGTAAAATTCATGTAATGAGAACTGACTGGGTGTACAGAACATTTCTTTTCTGTGTTGCAACTAGATCTTCATTTATGTCTTCAAAGGAGGGGTTTCCCCCTCTTTACAGTCACATAAAATGTAATATGTCTGAATTAGTCAGAATATTGCAGGTTTCAAGTGAATGCAAGTGTTGTCTTGCTTCCAGAGGGAGTGATGTAACCGAGGCACACTTCAGATCTTTGCCACAGATTAGTGAATGAGCTCTGGTGGCATTTTGTGTTTTATACTGTTGCTCTACACTTTCAATAGTAAATGGCACTAAATACCCATGTTGCACTGCAGATGGGATTTGTTAAAGCTGAAGCCAACTGTCCTAGAGATTGGATGTTTATGAATATAAAATTGTATTTGTTCGACGTGTGCGGACAGATCCACGTACCCACTGCTTCAGATGTTAAGGTGAAAGGTCCCTGGAAGCAGCTTTGCTCTGCCTGTCATGTTATGCAAAACTGAGTCAAACCACTCCAGATTTTTATCTGTTTAATACACACTGCAAATCAACACGTTTTAATGAACACACATTATTTATTCACGTAGACAGATAAAAGTGTTTACCAGCAGAACACTGGCAAAGGTCCCAGGTATTCTTTATGTACTGCCAAATGCTTAAATTCTGTGCCAAAGACAAAAGTATTAGTGTGTTCGTTGTGTGTGTGTGTGTGTGTGTGTGTGTGTGTTGACCTGTCCTGTCAATCCTCTGTCATACATTTGCTCCCCAGAGCGTTCTGATGGCTGTCTGACAGAACCAGACACCAGGTGGGAAAAGGATTCTGCTTCAGGGATGGAAACCAATACCCAATCAGGCCAATCAGTGCCAGAACGTTGATAGATTGATGAGAGCTGTCATATATTTGATGGGCTCCTGGTCATTCTGTCATGCCATTGTTATTTGTATAGTAGAGCTATATCATCTGATTGCAATTTTGCTCCACTATACTTTGTTAGGGCAATTTGTAAGAACCGACTGCTTATTTATCTTGTGCAGCCAGCATCAGCTGGTATGAAGAACTGATGTGTCCAATTGTGTTTTTGGACTGGATTAAATGTGTTTCAGGTGGGAGAGGGCAAGGGAGAGGAGCCAACTGGGCTGTGGCATGAATCATTTTCTCATTACGGGGCTATTCCCTCTGGTCTGGTGTCTGGCATGTGGCCCTGCCTCTCCTCCAACGCCAGGCTGACATCAGCAGCAGGCTGGGTCACAGCACATGCGTATAAGTTCAGACACAGCTTTACTCAAGACACACACACTTCAGTTAGAGTACGGGAATGCTGACTTTAGAGCCAAAGTGAGCAGCAGCATGTGTTTGTTAACCTCTGACCTGCGCTCTCTGTCCCACTGAACGCTGTCATAGATGTGACATGACACCTGTCATAACATCTCTCAGCAGATTGTCAGTATAGGGCTAATTACTTTACACAGTGTCACACTGCCCCTGCTACTTGACTGTATTGCAGCCCTTCAACCGTTGAAGGTACCTTGGCTTGGAATACATCCAAATAGGTCTGCATGATATGAGGAAAATATGAAATGTGCATCTCAGTGCATCACAAGCTCAACTTTCTTGCCTATTTTTCATCAATTAATCACATTTAGTTCAATTCAATTCAGTTAAATTCAACTTTTTACATAAAGTGCATTTCATGCACAAGGCAGAAGCGATGTATTTCACAACAGGCATACAACATAAAAAACAATCATTAAAAAAAGAGAGTGTAACTGCAAGTAAACAATCATATGTACACACACTTAAACTTGCACATGCACACATACCCACACAACCACACATGCACACACACAACTCAACAGAACGTTGTCAAAAAAAGGTACATTTAACCTGTTTTTTAAAATGGCTACTGATGTGGCAAGTCTAACTGTACCCGTCAGGGTGTTCCATTTTTGTGGGGCACATACACTAAACACTGCCCTCTCTTTCTTGGATCTGGTGTGAGGGACGAGTAAGTTGCCACTGCCTGTTGACCGAAGTGTTCTTGCTGGGGTGTAAGTGATGAGCATATCTGTGATGTACTGAGGTGCAAGGCCATGTAGTGCTTTGTAAACCAGGAGCAGGATTTTGAAATCGATTCTTGTTTTAACGGGTAACCAGTGCAGGGATTTAAGAACGGGTGTGATGTGTTGATATTTCTTGGTACCAGTGAGAATGCATGCAGCACTCAAATAAATCTGATCCCCTGTCACACCAGTCTGCAATATAAGCAGCTGCGTCTTTTCTCCAGTATCTGCATGACCCACCTCAGTACATAATCACTACAAAAACAACATAAATCCCTCTTCAGTGCATTGCAAGAAGAGGTGTGAATATTCGCAGCCTGATGATTATGGCCTCAGGATTTGATTTCAGCCTCTGCATTCCACTCTTCTAATTGTGGTTTTGATATGATTTGTAATAAATGAACAAACCAAGCTGACTGTCACAGCCAAATAGACTTCATTTAAAGTGAGGATAGCTGAAGGCTAGAGGGGGCTTCAACCAATCGGTCAGATTGTGTAAATGCATGAACTCACATGCAGAGTGTGAATGCATGGTGCTTTGTTCCTTGTATTTGTTTTGTTTGATGCAGCCTTTTGCGCTGTATGTACCATGCATGTTCACATTACAACCATAGTGTCATTTTTGTGTCACCACTACATGCAGCCTATTTATATTTGCCATGGTGTAACACTCATAAGATCCAGAGACTCTCCTTTTCTTCTCCTCTAAATCTGTACAGATGTTGTCAAATGTCTCATCACTGACAGTGTTGTTGCTTGTTGTTGCTATGCCTTCAGATCCATCTGCCCCTCCTAGACCAGCCAGTCTGCGTGTCTCCAACATAACGCTGGCTGAGGAAGGCCTGGTGACGGCTCGGCTCAACTGGACCCTGCCAGAGGAGCCCGATATCCCCATACATCACTACAAAGTGTTCTGGAGCTGGACTGTACCCACCAAGTCAATGGTGCCATCTAAGAAGAAAAGGAGAAAGACCGCTAATGGGGTAATGTTCTCACGCTGTCTTATCGATGTGTTCTTTCTCTGTCTCTTTCTCTTTCTCTCTGACTTTCTCTTTCTTTTCTGAGACTAAAGCATCACATCCAACACTGTTTCACCATCGTACCCTCTGGCTTTAACTGATATCCCTGCAGATTCCCAAAAGAAAAATAGACAAAATATGAAGTGGCAGTTGTATTTATAGTAAGGTTTTTGATCACTCAGTGATTTATAAAATGTGATATTCATTGGTGTAATTCCTAAACATTTTTGACAGGATCTATAAATGTACAGTTTTGACTGTTTTTATTCACTGTGAGGGGAAGTTAGTTGCGAAGTTATGATTTTAAATATCTAAGTTTGTAAAATATGTCAAATCAGATTTTTCAAATTTTTATTTTGGATCTCAGCTTTTGATTGTGTAATGCATCAAATCTGAAAGTGGAGTAGGGTTTTATTTTTGTATATAACTACTCGAATTACATAGATTTATACAGTAGGCATATATTATGTGAAGTTAAGAGTTGTGTAGCTAAATTGCTCTATTACTCATGTTTTCCTTTACGTAATGGATATATGTAGCGTAATAAAGACACCAAAAGAGAAATATCATGTTTCAAAGAATATACCATTGTTCTTATTGTTAATGCCCTTGTTACTTCTTAGAAGAACTTAGTTGGCATAGTGGAAAATTGTCAACTATTTGCACCAAGAGATTTCATGACCATTTGTCTGAGATGTCACACAGATAGATGAAAGCACCATTTTATAGTAAGGTTTTTGATCACTCAGTGATTTATAAAATGTGCTATTCATTGGTGTAATTCCTAAACATTTTTGACAGGATCTAGAAATGTATAGTTTTGACTGTTTTTATTCACTGTGAGGGGAAGTTAGTTGCGAAGTTATGATTTTAAACATCTAAGTTACTAAAATATGTCAAATAAGATTTTTCAGATTTTTATTTTGGATCTTGGCTTTTGATTGTGTAATGCATCAAATCTGAAAGTGGAGTAGGGTTTTATTTTAGTATATATCTACTCGAATTACATAGATTTATACAGTAGGCATATATTATGTAAAGTTAAGAGTTGTGTAGCTAAATTGCTCTATTACTCATATTTTCCCTTATGTAATGCATATATGTAGTGTAATACAGTCACCAAGAGAGAAATATCATGTTTCAAAGAAAATAGAAATTGTTCTTATTGTTAATGCCCTTGTTATTCCTTAGAAGAGCTTAGTTTGCATAGTGGAAAATTGTCAACTATTTGCACCGAGAGATTTCATGACCCTTTGTCTGAGATGTCACACAGATAGATGAAAGCACCATTTCTGATGAAGACAAAAGAATAATATAATTTTGTTACAAAAGCTTGAACAAACACAAATGGTTTCAAAGTCTGGCACAGCTTCAAGAGAACCCGACTGAGGGAAACATTTGATAGTATTACTGTTTTATTGCCTCTGCATAAAACATGCATAGTTACATGTGAAATACAGATTGGACTGTCACAGATTCAAGTCTGTAAGTACACATAAATTGAGTCATGTTGATAAATGGTGTGATTGATATTTGTACTTTGACTATAAATCATTGTCTCATATACTGAAAATGGGTAAACATTGCTGAAATATTATACAAAATGCATCCAGCGCTATCCGACCTAGCAAATACCTGTGGTTCAGTATCTGTGAAGAACATTTCATTAGAAGTCACCCGAGCAGAAAGACTGATTGTCTAGACAGTCCACACACATCTCTATAGGCTCTTCTTCTCCTGAATTAGTTTTTGAAATGCATAGCAGATGTGGCACAGAGGAGATAGAGGTGGGAGACACCAGACACCTATTGACACATGTACTACTGGTTTCCACTTTGGCACCTCAGGGCTTTGAAAGCAGCCTGCTGCTATAGGAATGTCAAAACATGCACGGTCAATAACAAGAACTCATCAAGCTCACGCTGATGGTGGAATGCTGCAAGTCAAACACAGTGAGGAAACCCTGGGAGGCTCTGATAACATTGCTCCCTCATAAGGCCCTGAAGGCTATCTCCTCGCCATGATACCTTCCTCAGCTCCACATGTGTTCTTAATAAGCAGGGCTTTCCCACAAGCCTGGTTTGGCTGCGGCTGGGCTGAGATTTAACCATGACTGGGACGGTGACAAGGCTTTGAAAGGAGGCTCAAGTGACAGAGTGGTATCACGTCAGTGCCAACATCCAAGTGTTTTCTTCTGTCACAGGCTCAGACTTGGGTGGATCTAGAGGGACTGCAGGCAAACAGCACTTACACTGTGGAGTTGCAGGCTGTCACTTACTGGGGACAAGTGCGTCTGAAGAGCCCCAAGGCCTCTCTCCAGTTCAGCACCGCCCAAAATAATGAGTCAGGTAAGATGGGTGCTAATACTTTAACCTGTCACTGTTGTGGATAATGAAGAATTGGACTAGTTCAGATTATCATTTAAGGTCGGTGCTGTGTCTTTAACCACTCTGTTATGTTTCTGCGTTATGTTTATGGTTGGGTTAAGGCAGTGTTTTTCATCCTTGGGGTCACCTGGAATTCAAATGGGGTCACCTGAAATTTCTAGTAATTGATAAAAAAAATATTACTAATAAAATATAATTTTTAATGATTCAATATATATTTGATTATAATTAAAACACCACACACTTGTCCTAATAAAAATCAAGTTGAAATAAAATGCAGGATATAATATCTGAGAGGTCATATCTTGATTGACCCAATCATGTGACCGTTACGTGACACGGTCATGTGAGCGTTAGTACACTTCAGCACAGTCGCAGTCAGAAAACCAGACCAAACAGAGAATGGAAAGATTTCTTCGCCCGCCTGGCCCGCTAAGAAACTGAGAAGCAGGCACCAAAAAAGTGCATTATATACAACCTAAATGTCGTCTAAAATTAACGTTTATTTGCAACATAGTATAGCAAACTATTACATGATCAGAAACAAATTATTTTAGCAAAAAAAAAAAAAAAAGTTTGCGTTTTGAATGTCTGGGGTCGCCAGAAACTTGTGATGTTAAAATGGGGTCATGAGCCAAAAAAGGTTGGGAACCACTGGGTTAAGGCCTACGTATCATCTACTGATAGGAGTCTCTCAATTAAAACACTTAAATAATTGTAGGAGTAGATCAGGTACACAGGTATATATAGGTTAATTCTCCTGTCAGTGCCCTTGACCACAGTACTGATGAAGATCTGAAGTTGGTCCCGGAGCACCGTCAGTGGCAGGTCACTGCTCCTAATGTGCTAATGCTTATCACTATTGCTAATGTTAGGTCATATGTGTATTAGGGTGGATAAAATGAGACAGAATTTCTTGATGAGGATAATAAAGTGAGTTAACCTTTAATCTTAACCTCTGTCATACATGACTCAGGCAGAACTCATATTTGTAGAAAAGATAAAATATTATTAACATAGAGTAAACTTGTATTCATGTTGTGTTTGGTGATGTGTATTCACATTATATCCAGTCATTCTAATGAAATAGACTTAAAATGATAACGTCAGATGTTAGTATGATGACATTGATGGACAGCAAATGAAACAGGCCATTACATTGGCTAAATTTTAACCTTGCTGGAAGTATTTCATATAATTAGAGAACTATATAGCAATGGTCTTGGGTTTTTCTGTTTTTTTAAAGATATTTTAGTGTCAAAATATTACATTTTAGAGCTTTTATAGCTGAAGTATGTTGTTTATTTCAGTTTTGTACATTTCAAAAGCACCATAGTGTTGTTTAAGATTCCACTCAGACACTTAACAGAGCAGGGTTCATACGTTCATGCAGCATCTGAAGTGACTGGACACTGAATTCAAGACTCACATAATTAAAATCAAACAAAACTATGCAGTTTTGTAATGGCAGATGCACACAGGATTGGCTGAATCAATCTAAAACAATCCAATTCTCTGTTTGTTTGATGGGTTGTTTCTTGAGTGTTGGATTTTTCCAAATTACTGAAAGTCTTCAGGCAAACAATCATCATGAGAATTGCACAAAAGGAGCAATGGCCAAGGTATGTTGACAGCACATCTGCATTTGTTCGAAGCTGCTGAGTGTTTAAGACGCACAGACCGAGCCTTAGTGCAGAGACTGTGTACATTTTCAGCATGTGTGGTTCCAGAGGGAATTGAACCTCTAACCTTGGTGGTGTTAGAGCCGTGTATACCCATCATGCTACACCACATTTATGCATAAAGAGCATGTTGTAACTGCTGTGATCTTACAGAGAAATAATTGTGTGTTCCTGTTACCATGCTGGAGAGTTTGCCATAACAGAGTCACCGTTGTGTCTTAGCTACAGCAGCAAACATTTCTCCTTTCTCTTCCCAGTAAAATCAGTGTTCAAGTCAAAGAAGGAGGAAATATCCCCTGTTGTTTCGACCTTGGCCAAACGCCCCTCTGGTCCTCTAGAGGTAGGCACGCCCTTCTACCAGGATGGTCAGCTACAGGTCCGTGTCTACTGGAAGAACCGAGGAGGTATGAACTCTATTGTGTTGATTTATAGCTTTTAGAATCTAATTAGCACCCCATTATGTCCATCGATCACTTTGACTCATGTGCATCATAGTAAAGTGTTCTGACTCACTCACAGTTGCTCAAACAATGGAATATTCCTTTTATAAATGAGGTATCAGATGGTGTAAATGAAACAATGTGTCTTTGTGAGAGCTGGAAATGTGATCGTGCAGGGCAAATTGGTGTAAACCTGCACATGGACTCGTAGAGTGGAGCCACTGTTTAGTAAAGAACAATAAACACACAGAGCCTGAGCCGTGGGATGGGATTTATTGACAGCTGTATTTAATAGATCCTCGCCCTTGCATTAGTGTCAAAGCAGTCCATTTTCTTTTACAAGACCTGATGTCATAGGGATCAGAAAGTTTCGTGGGTTGCAGCACCGCAAGGGGTTAAAGCCTATAGGAATGCCTATCCCAGCGGCGTCCATTCCCCAACCCTTCTGTTAATACCAGAGTGGAAATATGGAAACCTTGAAAGCCATGCTCTCAGGGTAACCTGTCAAGTCCCATTCACTGGTCTATGTTATGTTACTAATATATGTCATCGCCCAAGCCAAACTCCACATCTTAGAGTCAAGAATGCAAACCCTGGCTGAAGGAGAGGCCTGGTGAGACACCAACTGCTGAATCAGAGTGAGAGAGAGAGGGAGAGAAGATAGAGTTGGCCCAGAGCTGTTAGTGAGGTTCGCCTGGACACTGAGCTGAGTGATGCTGACGGGGATCAAGCATGGCTGGGGAATCTCAGTGTTGCAGAGCAGAGTTAATCCTGGTCCAGTTCCTTTTTGTGTCTGTTGTCTGTGGTGCGGGTGTGCAATGTGTGTGCCACTGCCTCTCATTAGTCTGAGGGATGACCCTGGCTTTGACTCGTACAACCTGAGGCTCACTACTGTAAATATACACACATACACATGGCCTGGGGAGATGGAGTCTCTGGACATCTGGTTTGTGTGACGGAGGAAAGGGACAGGTTAACTGAACCGTGATTAAACTCTCACTCATTGTCTCTGTGATCCAAAGCAGCCCGGCCTCTGGGTTCTCTCCAGCAGACCAAAGAGAACTTAACTGTACACCAGCTCAGATAATATATCACTGTCTGCCCAATAGCCAGACAATAGACAGCAGTCCAGCAGCGGCGGTACTTCTGAGCCTCGCTTCCAGTCATGATTTATCGAACACTGCTGAGTCTCTGTTCTTTACCTGATTTCCATGTCCTATTTCTTGTTTTACATACCACTTCCCCTCTCCATCAGACCCTGCTCAGCATATCTTGTTTATTTTTTCCCGATTTCCCGGTTCCCTGTAATTCCTCTCTTCTGCTTCCAAAGAGCTCAGGGGCTCCAAGTGCCAGATCTGTGTCTAAGCCTTCAAAGGACCCCTTTTATCTCCCCACTACAACCCAAGCCCCTGCCAAGGGGCGAACATAGCATAACTCAATTATTAATCAGAGAAATATTTCACATATCCAAGCGACATAGTCGTATGAATAATCTGGGAACGTAAGATGAGGGTGATGGGGAGATATACACTACTGATGAGATCATGAGCTACTGTACTGTACAAATGTTGCCAGAGTGAAACAGCTGAAATAAGTGCTGTGCCAGTGTGACCACTCCACTCCACTGATGAGAATGCAACTTTTGCGAGTTGAACCAAAAACTTGGGGTATTGAACTGAGCACTAAGTAAAGACAAGGGAGGATTTCAGACACAGGAATATCATAGTTGATAAGTTAATGCAAAAATAAAGTAGGAAGTGCTTTCAACTCTTTATTTTTTAGAGACAGATGAGTATCATGATCATCAGTTATGAAAATGGTGATATATCAGATCTTAGATATGGCGTTCTGTCATTTGTGAGATAAGAATCATTTAATCATTTCTGCCTTTCAGATTGTCTTTTGATACTAGATTCATTTTGACTGGTTGCATCGGTGAAATAAAACTTGCATTTATTCATTACTGCACAAGTAAGCAAGTTTTTAGGTTCAGTACATCCAGATCTTGGGGGATTTGTTTGCAGAAATTGAATATAATATTAATAATTAGGTTTTTAATGGTGCTTATTCAGTTGAAAATAAGAACTGTTGGTTTTTATGAACTTTAGGGAACCTTTAGGGAGTCCATGATGTTTCTACCACAACTGAGAATAAACTTGTTTTTGGCTGCCACTGTAGGGGAAGGTGTTGGTTGCGATCCTCAGCTTCATGAGAGATGCTGCTAAACATTACACAATAAACCTAAAAAAGCACTTATTTCATTCAGCATTCTTAATGACAGATTTAATCATTTATAACACAATGCCACATTAGTGTTTGGCTGTGAACAATCCAAACAAACATGACACAGACAGTCCCAGAGAACCCCAGAAAATCCCTAACAGAGCCAGAGATTCACGCTGTTGAAATAAATGAACAGAGCACGCACAAAGAAGATAATTTACTAATGCATGAGAAGACTGGTGGAGATGATTTGCAGATCTGTAGTAGGCCGATGAGTAGGAGCGTTGTGGTGAGTGCAGAACAGGCCAAATGAATGAACGCTTCCTCAGTTGTAAAACACTAATTGGGGTGAGTCAGAATGAAATTGTGAATGATTGGACAAAAAAGGCGCCTGTGACTAGATGTGACTCTGAGCCTGTCTGAACTAACAAAAGATCTATTTATTTATTTATTATTGGAGATGGGTAATAAATCTCTGTATGAGAGAATAGGAAGGGACAAATATTATGCATGCACATAATGGTCGACGTACGCGCATAATTCTTAATTGAAATGAATTGAGCTGCAATGAGTTAATCAGGTAATTATTTAGGTTCTAGTAACACAATAAAGGAAGCAAGCCAAGTTTATTTGTGTAGCACATTTCATGTACAGGACAATTCAAAGTGCTTTACATAAAACATGAAAGCAACACAGGAGAGGCATAAAAATACATTTAGGATGAGAGAAAGTAAAAAAAGATATTAAATACATTAAAAACATTAACATTACCATTAAAATCATCAGTGATAAAATGTGATTTTAAAGTACATTTAAAAGACATTATTTAAGAGTTTAAGAGAAAGCTGCAGTAAACAGTGTTTTCAGGCTGGATTTAAATGAGCTGACAGTTTGAGCAGACCTCAGGTATTCAGGAAGTTTGTTCCACAGGTAAGGAGCAGAAGAACTGAATGCTGCTTCATTTTGTTTGGTTCTGATTTTGGAACAGAACCAAAGAACACAAAGAACACTGAGCATACCCTTTGTGATGTATAATAAGCTCTCATTTTTAGTATTTGACTAACATCATCCCAACATCTGGTTAAGTATAGTTTGGTCATATGATTTCTATTTTTAATTGTGTGAATATGAACAAAACAAACAGCTTGTTTAAGTTATTCTGTTGTTTTATGACATTTCTTTGCCTGTCCCTCTATTCTCCTTTTTCAGATCCTACAGTGAGTCGCTACCATGTGCAGTGGATGCCAGAGTACTGCAGCCACAATGAGACTCGAGGACCAGAGAAATCTGTCACACAGGTTAGTCCCCAGAAGCCTTATGAACAATGACTGGATCAGCAGCCTGTGTTATGCAAAGCACGTGTCTAAGCCTTTGTTTAGAAAGGATAGCTGCTCTAAAGAACTTCACTAGTGTGAGCCCAGAGCCCTGGGCTTGTTGGGCAAATCGGTGGCTGTTGTTCTGAATATTATGAGTCAGTCGTGTGGTCAGGCATGTGGTGTGTTGGCCAGTAAAACACATTTACTTAAACAATGTTTCCCGGAATGAGGGATTGTTCACCTCCAACGGCCCCAGCCATGCTTCTGCATGGGGCTTGTTTTCGGGTGCATTTGAGTCTGAGTAGGAGTTGGAAGGGTCCGGGGGTGGGTGGGTTAACTGGTTGGGCTCAGGCTGATACAGGATGGCAGAGCCCTGGCAATCAACACATTCTTTGGGGAGCAGCACTCTGGTTGCTAGGAAATATACATTCATTTTCTATAGATCACTGGGAAGGATTCCAGGCTTGTGCTTTTATGTGAGCACAGCGCCTCATTCACTTTTAATCAAAGCTGTTTCATATCAGAGAATATACACACACCCTCTCTCAAGGGACTGCCTATTAATGTTGAATCTCTTTACTACAAATACAAGATTTAAATGCACGTGTCAGCTGTTTTTATTTTTTCCAAAAAGAAATGAGAAGAGGCTGTTTTTGTTAGGATCAATAGATGATTAAAGATTGAAATAAGTGTAAAGTGTTGGACTTTTGCTCAGAATCCATTAACATGGATTTAGGGGCCATTCTCTTTTCAAATTGCACATGAATCCACTTTGGTTTCCGCATGTTAATTAAGTTTCTCACTCTCTGCTGCTTTTTACATTTGGAAGCCATAAAGAATCATTTATATTGTAGTTTAAATAGGAGGATAGTGTTTTAAATCCTACCATGTGAGTGTTCAAAGTGGCCCTGTAATGTGGGGCATGTTCCTGAGGCCTGAGTGGGAATGTGATCTGCCATGGTGCTGTGTATTTAATTATCTCTGAAGCTCCATGGGACCTGACCTGGGTGACATGTCAAAGTCATCAGGACTGAATAATGTGTTTCTTGGCTCAGGAGAACTACATCAACCTCCCGGGCCTGCTGTTTTCCTGCAAGTACAAAGTCACTGTTCACATGCTGAAGTCCAAGAGACGCTCCAAGGACGAGAGCACAACCTTCCTCACCCCGTCCTGTGCTACCATCCGGAGCAAAACTCACAAACACATCCCATGCCCTGGGGAAGGAGGTTCGTACTCAGCTCTTTGACCCGTCAAGGGAGTTAAAAATTGATCTGCGGATACAGAGATTATATACAAGGATGAGCAACACAGAGTAACTTATGATCCAATCCATCACAGTGTCTGTGTGAGGAAAAAAATACCCTGAAAATAGAAAAGCATTTGTGCAGTTATTCATTGTAATGTGGAGTTACATTTCAAATGTATAGAGTTTAGTGTTCCTTTAATACAGACATACACAAAGTCCATGCCTGTCATTAGGTCATGATGTTGTGATTGTGATGTGACATATTGACTGACAAATGTGTTAGAGCACTTGCCTGTTCAGTACAAATATTAACATTTTGCACCTCTATATAGATCACAAGAGTAGGTAATGAACTACATTCTAGTACTGATATTATGTCCCTTTAATTTCTACAAAGTAGCCTATTATAATCATGATGATGTGCAAAATCTGAAGGCTGTCAATATTAATGCATCTATGACTCCTTTTCTTCTAACAGGGCAACCAAAGGTTTTGGCCAAGCCAGAGAACCTGACGGCTTCCTTCTCCATCAATGAAGGAAACATCACTGGTAACTTCCTGTGGCGTGTGTCCAGGATGGCGCCCAATCAGCGAATCACAGGCTTCCAGGTCACCTGGGCTGAGATCACCACCGAGAGCCGGCAAAACAGTCTGCCAAACAGCATCATCTCCCAGTCCCAGATCCTGCCTCCAGTAAGACTTGATGACTTTGGTCTGATCTCAATTCCTTCACTTGGCCTTTAACCTCCTTTTTGCACATTCCTGTGTACGGTACCATTCCTTGTTTCCTTTGGGATTATGTGGTAGTGGTCCTCTAGGAATCCTAATGGCCCTGCAAATGGAGAATTTTCTGATGCAGGTTCCAAATGAAACAGAATGGTGGTAGAAGATTCTCAGAAACCTTTATGAATTGAAACAGTTTATTTGTATACAAATAATGATGCAAAAAATTTGAGAATATCTGTATTTGCTGTAGTTGCCCAGAGAGCTGAAATTGACAGTGACAGGAATTTGAGAAAAAAAAAAAAAAATCGCTATTTACAGTGTCAATTTAACTTTGCGCAAACAGCAATCTGTGAGTGACAGTACAGTCATTTTCATGACACATGAAAAATAAAAGTCATAATACAATATTAGATTGGAAACACTTTTTCCTTTTTACCAATTTATAGCTGTAAGAAAAATGTGTTTATGTCTTTCCTCAAACTGGCCAGGATATTGTCTTATACATCAAGTATTAGGGTTTTATCTAGAGCATTTCTTTTCACACTGTCTGTCAAAGGTGAGGGTGATTTTGGGATAACACTGTTGTGGTCTCTTTGCATGAATCTTGCGATAAGCGTTGCTGTGTAGACAGTCTCACGGAGAGATCTGAGGAAGTGTTGCGTCCTGCTGAAAGTTCTCCTCCTCTACTTTTTCATCTGCCTTTACGTCTTCCTCTTTCATCCTGCGTGAGAGCTCTGAAAAAGCTGCTCTTTGACATAATCTGCTCCATCAACAACACGTTCCGCCTATCTGCACCTCCCAGCCTCTGGAGCTTGTCTATAAATAAAACCACCCACTGCACACTTTATCAAGCTGGCAGCAAAAAAAGAGAGAGAGAGAGAGACGACAAGCCTTATGAAAACAAAGTCTTTGTTTTTGTCTGCGGTTTGTGCAAAGACAGCTACGTAGCTGACACTCCCCTGGTTTACAACCCTTTCAGATTCAAGACCTGTCAAATCAAAGACATGTTCTGTGAAATTTCATCTGATTGCATGTCCTCTACTTTCTGTTTTTTTCTTTCACTTGACAGGATCATAACTTGCTCGTGGTGTCCAACCTGCGGCCATCCACTTACTATAGACTGGAGGTGCAGGTCATAACAACTGGAGGGGAGGGTCCCGCCACTGTTAAGACCTTCCAGACCCCCAACATATTACCAGTTGTTCAACATCGTAAGTACCAATTCGCCGTCAGCTCCTGCTAATATAAACAGCTCTTGGAATATATGATACACCATAATTATCTCAGTAATATGATTATATGTTACATTTCATTATTACATCTTCTACATTTACTTTTGGTCCTATCTTTGTTGTTATATCATATTTAGTAATTTGACGTCTTTGTACCTTTTTATCTGTTTTGGCATTTGGCTGTTATGTGTCTGGTCAGTGCTATCAGCCTACTATAGATACTTCCATTATCTCTATGAAATATGCCTCTCCTCTGCCGCTTCACTTTATGAGAGGCAGCATCATTATTCCAGAAAAGAAGCACAGTGTTTAGCTCAGCAAAAGCCAGGTTGTGAAAGCATTTAATGACCTATATAACAGGTTAACCACTGCAGTGTATCAGCAAGTACTAAGACAAACAAACCCTGCATGAAAAACACTGTTACTATTAACCAATAAAGGAGACATAGCCTTAAGAAAGACCCTATCTTAAGTGATTTATCACTGTTTGTTGTAATATTATCCTCTTTATTTTGCGTTACTTCAGCATATTTTTCTATATTTAACCCTTTCATGCATGAATTATGAGAACCTTAATCAAGATTTTTTTTTTCCCTGAGTGTTTTTATTCCTCTTTAGGCATTAGAAAAAAACAATGCGATTGAAAAAATATTTATGAAACTATTTGTCATGGAGTTGCAAAAATGTCCCCTAAGCTGGACACCATGCGTTTAATTTTTGAAGCAAAGACATGTATTTACTGATATACTATGTGAAAACAATGAAATAAAAACATTTTAATGCTGCTAATCTGATGTTTTCTCACGTTTGAACACACTCTAATACTAGTTATTTCTCACTTCATAATCTGCAAAAAAACAAAAAAACACATTGTTGTTAATTACAGTCTAATAACAATACCAAGCCATGGATTTACATTCAAACATGTTAGATCAGGTTTATCAAGAACAACAAAGTTACAGTAATGTTATCAATTGCAGTGTATGGGATGGTGCATAGGTGTCCAATGTGTTGGCTGATATGGAACTAAAACAACAAAATCCATGAATATACAAGAGAACAGCTGTAGAATAACTGTCCACTGTAGTGACCAGTATGCATGAAAGGGTTAATTTACTGATCATGTAAATGTGCATAAAACCTCAGATTAAAGTTGAGGGATATTTTATCAGAAACAGAGAAAACCGAAGAAAAAGGGACTTTTTAGACAAAATCTCAAATTTAGACAAAAAATGAACTGAACATAAACCGAGTGTGTCCATCCACTGTCATTGATCCAACTCCATGGGTTTTACTGGTGAATCAATGTTATAGAAGATGAAGAGGTTTCCACGGTAACTACGGAGCATTTGATGACCATGAAAAGATGACAAACTGCATTTTACACCAATTATTTACATGTATTGATCAGATTAGTGGATCAACAGTTATTAAACAGTTCAGATCAGTGGATGGTTTTGGTCACCGGTGGATCTTTATGGGTTAAGATCATTTTTATCTGATTCATCTCCAATTTTGTGTTTTTTCTAGGACCTCGACTCCGGCAGCACCACTCTCATCACCAAAAGCCGTCAGTAGAGAGACACTGAGTTTTACGTTGAGAAAAAAAATCCCTATAGTGAGAAGTACCAGCTTGGTCCGGCTTGTCAGGGAAGGAATGTATGGAACCAAACGGAAACACAGCACACCAGACCATGAACTGACCCCCCCCGCTCGTGAAAAATGGGTCCTCCTCCTCCTCCTCCTCCTCCAGGCTCCACGACACATCAGCTATTCCCTCTTAACCTCTCTTCTGACTGATGTCACTGGAACAGTTGGTCTGTACAGTTATAGTAGTATTTATACTGAAAAGTCTCGTACTCTGCTTAGGTTAGTCCACAGCTCTGCAAACCTTTCCCAAACACATCAAGCAGAAATATAAATTCCAGGCAAAAATATGATCTGCAAACCTTTCGCGGTGTTGTCATTGAGCAGTCACTATAGGCAGCAGAAGGAACGTCCAACAAGTTTGACTGATTTACGATTATGGTTACTGTTATCTTTATTGCAGACGAGTGATCATGTTGATGGAAAATGCCGTAGAACTGTAAAACAATTGTTAATTTACAGAAAAGTAAAGATTCTTCTATTTATTTTGTGTTACCCGTTAAAAAGGCGCTTCAGCATACAGTCAGTACTGATGGATAATGTAACTAAATTCATTGTTGTCTAACCCAGAATATTTCACATAGTATGTTGCATGTAGTACATTTGATTTTCGACTGTAAATGAATTACTTGCTTCAAATTGAAAGCTTGTAATGGTTTTGCATGACAACCATTAGCGTTCTGTTGGCATGAAATAATGTCTGTGTTACCTCTTTTCAATATGTTAGCAATATTTCATTAACAGATTAACAAAGAATTATATTGGGAGTAATATGTAATGTTTATTAATGAAATTATAACTTGTGTGGAAATGATGAATTGTACATGTTCTTGGCTGTAGAAATATTTGTCGTGGCACAGTCAGTGAATGTCTATATTTATTTATGTGTGTATTACAGTTTGGTTTGGATGTGTGTGAATGTGTATGTTTTGTGTGTTTTAGTCTCAAATTTTTGAACCGGCAAAAAATCTTGTAAAGACATTTTGTAAAAATGGAATTGTAAATACAGTCTTATGTTACATGTTATTTTTCCATGGTAGAAACTGTACAAACTGCTAAGTAATAAAATAATCCTTAACTAGTTCCTTTTGCTGTTTGTTTAGTTGGAGCTGCTGTGAGCAGTAAATATACATGCTTCTCCCAGGGCTGGACTATTTGGCAGTTGCTTTTGCTTATTTTGGCTGTAAAAGCCCATCATGGCAGACTCTGTGTACAGCATATTCACTGATCGGTCCAGGAGTCTGAGACATGCGCTCTGGAAGTCCAAATAAACAGGTCATCTAGCTCAACAGCCACAGCAAATTCACCATCGCTGAGGTCCGGGACCCCTCAGTATAAAGCTCTGCTTTTCAAAGCATTAGATCCCTGCAGCTCAGCAGCTTTTCACCCTCATAAAGTGAAAAGTAGAAATGTTTAAAGAAAATAAGGCACTGTGACTGTTAGGCCTGGAAGTGTAAACTGATGACTTATGCGTCATAATCTCATGATATTTGTCTGTTTTGTGCAAAGAGGCCTACTTGTGTTAATGTTGCCTTTAAAGTTCATTTATGTATTTACCCTTTAGATACATGATAAGTTATGATATTTTAAGTACTGCTCTAAATAAACAGGTGACTGCAGAGATATTGCACTAAAACATTAAAGAGCTAAAGGGCTTAAACAACTGTTGCAAAAAAATAAAAATCAATCATCAATGTTCAACAACCAGAAACAAGTCCAGCACACTGACACAAGAATAAAAGACTGTTACTACCTATAAGGACACCGTCACCAGTGTGTTTCAGAGGATAATACTATTGTGTTGTATTTTTGCACAACTTAATTATTGAACACTAATTATTTTTTCTTAACAGTCCTTTTTGCCTTTTATTTTTTTCATGCATTCAGTCCTGGACCTTGATGAGTTCCCTTATACACATTTAATTTTTTGACCCAATGAAGCACCTACTACCAATTTATTTCCTCAATACTAAGAAAACTGCTTTTATTATATCTCAGTCCAACCTAAACTTGCCACAGCCACACTAAACAAAGTTGAGTTTTCATAATATTTCAGCGGTCTCCTGTTTACTTATTACCAGTAGAAGTTACCCAACAATATACAATAATTTACTATTTACTTACTGGATACACTCTTGGCAGTCAGGGGTTATGGCATCTTCATCCCTGTCATATGTTTTAACATGTGCATGTTGATGATGTTGTTCTCCAAAATAGTTCCCCTACAATAATGGCTTGAAGTAGAAGCCATTATTCAAGCAACTGCATCTGCCCTGTTTGTAGAACATCCAAGAAAATACAGCTTTAGTTATTGTAAACACAGTCTACATGCAGCTAATCAATTCCTTATTTGCTGTCGTTTCAGAACATTGTGCAAGATTTAAATCGATTCCGATCAGCTCCATTTTGATATTTATTAAGATTCTTCTGCATGCTTGTTTTTCTAAGTGTATGTTTGTGAAGAGACGTCGCAGTCCAGATGTTAAGAGTTCTGGTTGAAGTCGACTCTCTCATCACCGTTTTCACTGAGAGCAACAAATTATTCTGAGTCCTTGTTTTCACACACTCAGCCTCTTCACTCAGTCAATGCTTTGCCACTCACTTCTCAGGGATGTTGTTTATGTACAGTTCTATTATGTCACAGGAGATTAGTTCCTCTTGGTCTGCACACGCTAATCCCTCTCTTTTCTAGGAGCGGGGCCAGTGTTTAGCCAAGGCTCCTTTCTGTGTGAGCCAGCCCAGCCCCTCTCCCTTTCAGACTGTCACAGTCCCTCTCCACACATACCAAATACCATGGCCCTCAAGTGTGAAAACCTCAAAACAAAAGGGCCTCCAGCCTCCTTTGAGGCATGTTGCAAGACGTCCAAGTCTCAGAGGACATAAAAGAAAGGAAAAAAATGCAACAACTAAATAATAGGCCAGTCGTCAGTACAAAAGCTTTGTCTCTGATGGTACAAGGCCAGTGAGGGCTTATTCACTTTGCATGACATTACATCCCTATTGTGAAAGTCAGGCGGGGGATATTGCTTTCAAACTTAAACACATATTTCTGAAAACAATATTATTCATTTGGCTCTTTGAATAATCCCAGCCAGTCAAATATTTGCCCATTTTCTGGTTGACATTAGCCCTTATTTTACTTGAATTAGGAATCACACAGTGCGTCCTTTCAGAGGAGAACAACAAAGATAGACTGTTTCTCCCACACATTTCCTCTGACCTCTTAGCACCCGTTCTGCAGATTAACATTGCAATGAGGCGTGCATCACTATTTATCAAATCTAAGCCACTTTTATGGGTCATTCTACAATAGTTGACTGAGCAACTGTAACATTACTCCTTAAGGGATGGATGGAATTTAGGTTTTGATGATAGGTACAATCCGAGCTTGACTTTGAAGTATGGCAACAAAAAAATAAAATGGATGAAGTTCACTGTGCTTTTCAGATGACTTCGATCGTAACCTGAACGATTTGAAAGCTCCGAATTTTACTCTCATGTGAGTTTCAGGTCAGTGAGATCATCAGGCATTCTCTGCAGATTACTACCACATGGACGACATCTATTTGCACTGGTACTCTTTCAATATGATGAGATGGAGTATATTGTCTGTGAGATTGATGAAAAATAACTGGAGTGTTTCCTCCCTCCCATTAGGAAGCCAATGTTGCTTTAAAGTTGCGGTATGGTGAGAAATGTGACCTTGCCCTGGGCGGTGGCATGTTTCTGGTTAGGCTCTGGTGAGTGGGACCAGGCAAGGGACACATGAAAGGCTCTTTCTGTCAGGCCGCAAAAGATGTTCAGTCTAAGTCTAATGAAGACCAGAACACATGGACAGACCTGAGAACATGCATGCCACACATTATACAAATACTAGAGAGGCTGTTGACAAGCTTAGTGGTCTTGTCCTCTGCTTTAAAGCCTGGCAAAGTGAAAACCTCCATAAGAACATCCACAGTATATTTTCAGATTATGAAGCAGGTCTTTCAGGATATTGAAGTGAAAACATGACCAATGTAAAGACAGGCAGATAAAGTTTGTGTTTTCTCTGCCCTTTTATTTTAGTAACAGCCTCTTTTGCCAATGTGGCTCCACAGGGAACTTCTTCTCTTTGTGCCTGGAAAAGATTTCCGTGGCTTATACTTTGGATGAAATGAAAATGTGCCATCACGGGTTGTATGAGGTACAAGTCAGCGACTGAGATGGTAGAAAGCAGCCAAAGAAGAATCCTTCCATGTAAACCGAGTTACTGTTTTATTAGGTACACCTGCAACATCAAATCCAATCCAGCCCTCCAATAACTCTGTTCTTACAACATACATTTTCACTGGCGTTGTGTCAAAGAGAAGGTTTTCAGCTCCTTTGTAAGTTTGTTATAGTTTTTAGAGCTGATATACTGTAGCTGCATCACAAGAACTAGAGAATATGGCAAACACATCATCGTAAAGCTCAGTCAAATACAACAGCACCACTGCCCACAGACTCAAAAATACACAGTTATGTTAGCACTTCTCTGACACTGTGTCAACAAATGAGAACATGAGCTGCAAATGAGCAGCGGAGTGAGACGAAAGATAGATCCACAACACCACTCTCTCAGCCTATTCCTACAATCACCTGACCTATGGAGTTAAAATTAACATATTTTAACATTTATTTTATTTATTCTACAGTTGTGGTCAAAAGTTTTGGCAGTCAGACATTTTGACTCTTGGCATAAATGTGATTTAAGTCTTTGAAATGTATAAAAAAGCTAAGTTTTCTTCAGTGTCCCTCACATATAAGAGGGGAAAAACTACATTTACATTGTATATTTGAGAACACTAAAATGACCAAAGGTGGACTGCAAATAAGCACTATTATTCCAGTACTGCACTTTCAGTTTTGTACTTTTCTTGAGTCCAACTTTATAATTGCAATCCACTAAATCTCAGAGGCAACTATTGTATTTCTTACTCCTCTGCATTTGTCTGACAGCTTTAGTTTCTCATTCATTTGCACATAAAAGTTTTTCATACTTGTATCGTCCACTTATTTTCAATATGTATGTTAAACTGAAGAATTCCTCCTTTACTGACAGAAAAATCCTCATGTCTTCAGCTAAATAAAGTCTTTACTAACCTTCGTGGATTAGCTGGAAAACGCATTGTTGCAAAGATGAAAACAGGGCTGACTTTTAATATATGATGCATTGCAGTTCATTAAACCAGTAATCTTAACCCGTTAACGCCAAATGTATCATATCTGATACGTGAGTTTTGAAGGGCTCCACATGATCAGTGTGATATTTTTTTTCTTGAAAAACCTGATGTATACAATTAGATACATGCAACTGATTAACTGATTTATCACCATTTATTTTCATATTTTGCATCTTTAAGTATAAATCAGGTATTTTCCTATATTCAAGTTTAGGGTTATTTTATCAAAAACGGAGAAAACTGAAGAATATGTGGCTTTTTTAGTGAAATATATCATTAACTGAACATAATCCAAGTGTCTCCATCCACTGTCATTGATCAAAGTCCATGGGTTTTACAGGTGAATCAATATTGTTGAAGATGATGGTGTTTGCACGTTCACTGCGGAGCCTCTGAATGTCCAAATCGGTCATATCTGATGACCATGGAAAGATTTTAAACCAATTATCCCTGTAATGCCAAACGTATCATATTTGATACATGAGTTTTGAAGCCCTCTACATGATCAGTGTGATAATTTTTTTTCTTGAAAAACTTGATGTATACAATTAGATAGATAATCCATCGGGGGGAGGAATTTGTTCACCAGAGGCCTTTCCAGTGACACTACAAGACCGTCATTAATGAGGAAGGAGGCAGAACTTTGCCAATTTTGAAAAGGAATTACCAATTTGTTAGACATGTTTGTGTTATATTATGCTTTTCTTTGTTCAAAAATAATAATATTTGAGCACTGAAACCCGAGATATCAAATATGATACAAAATTGAAACTCATACATGGAAATTGATATTTGAAAAAAAAAAAAAAAAAAAAAAAATTGGGGTTGTTCAGAAGGACCAATAAAGGCTCCAGTTTCAAAGAACTGGAATTTTCTGTCAATGATTTAATGGTTCAGGCTTTACAGGGTTAAAAATACAATATACGCAAGAGTAACATACATATAGACCCATGTAAACTCTTGGTTCATGCTACACACTTTAAATGTTTGGTGTTAATCTTCTACAGGGGAAAAGGGTTTTTGAAAGGAAAGAATGGAATGGGAAAAATGCATATAATTTCTCATTAACTCTATTTTCGGGTACAGTGTATATTTTTGTTATATCTGTCATTACTCCCCTTGTATGAATATGTTTGTTTGTTTTTCTATAAATGATGTAAAATGCTGATAAGATAATGCTGCCTGAAAATAAGAAAAAGAAAATTACAAGAACAAAAAACATACAATATACACATGAGAGTAGCTGTAAAATGAACTATAACATCATATATAATAGTAAAATCCATTTACTTTTGATAATTTTGCAGATATTGTTTTGGATACTTGCAGTACTAGTACTTTCACACCTAAATATTTTAGAGAACCTGTTTCTGTGGAGCTTGGGTCAAAGGTAAACAAGAGGTCCAGTATGTTTGTGTTTACAAAAAAAACATCACCAGAGGAATCATTACCCAGATCCTTCTTTCCAAACCAAACATCCTTCTCCACAGGCATACAAAGTGAGCAGATCACACAGGAAAGCACCATCCAGCTGGGTAATAGCTGTTTATAATCCCCTCTGATTAGTGTTAATCCCTTAAATGCTTCTTCCTGAGAATAAACACATGCTGACCTAAGTGACCCTCTCTTAATTAATGAAGTTAGGAAGTTTCCTCAGTCACGGCTAGTTGTTTGTTGTTATTTGTGGCCATTTCAATATTGAATTATTAAAGCAAATACCTTAAATGTTGCAATGTAGAGATAATAACTCCAACACCAGCAGACACATTAGAACTGAGTCTACAGGCTGGTGTCAAACTGTCACAAAACAAAGCACCCCCAGGCGTGACTAGTGATGAGGCGCAACTTTCCGTCTTGTGTTCTTTTCTCTTGTGAAGTCAGTGTTTGGGGTCAGTCGCCGAGCCTCAGAGGCGAAGCAGAGTTCACAGGTCAGCGTGTACCCAGGAGGATGGACGGCAGCGGAGGGGCATAACCTAGGCTCAGGGACAAGGAGAGGGTCAGGGGTTGAGTTCAGATGGAATCCACACAGAGGATGTTGAAACAGATATTATCAAGGGAGAAAAAAAGTATTCCCTCCACTTTTCCTGCTGCTGTAAAGACTCCACCAGGCAGGCAGGATGTATTCAGCTTTCCAGGCCCCAAATTAGAGACATAACATTAATTCAAAGGTGTTAATAGGATGATAACTGGAGGAGGAAGCAAGTGACAGGGATAAATACTTGACACCAACACCTCTACTGTATACTGTATCTGGAAAGGACAGAAATAGAACCCCTAATGTATAGATTTGCAAATGAGTTCTTCATAGATTACAATCCATGCACCTTATTCTGCTCTTACAATAAATAAAAATCCTGATTCATGAGGCTGCTGAGGGGCTTCAGCCCAAACTCCACAGTGCATTTTGATTCAGTGGGTGTTTTTCTGAGAAAAATCTGCTCTGGATCAATCTTGATTGTTCCAGATTGGCAAGCTTATCTGCTGAACAGGCGGCCCACATGTCGATCCGCTGTGTTCCCTCGGCCCATACCCGGTGTGGATAAACATCTGTTTTATTACAAAAGTAAATACTTATTTGTCTAGCTTTTAAAGACAGTATCAGAGGTCGTTAATGCTCACGGTAAAAGTGCAAGAGCATTTTACAAAACTTAACGTGAAATTCATTTGTTTTCCTGAGAAAATCAAAACGGGGCATGAGCTGAAAAAGGAGCATGAAATTGATTTTGCTGTAAAAGAACATCTTAATGTGCAATCACTGGCCATGGAGGCAAAAGCTTTTACAGACCCTGAGAATATGGAGCGCCGTGATTGACTCCACAAATAAATTAGCACCAGGATAATATGATTTTTTGTTTTTATTGTATGAAGAGCTAAATACATTACAAACAAAGCCAGCACATGGCTCAGCAAACCGCAGTGTTTATATAATGAATATGCAGTATTTTAGTCTGCCTCTGTGTGTGTATGGGAGTGTGTGCATGTGTGTGTGCTCCAAGGCTAAGAGCTCATTTCCACCCTTGATGATCACAGGCACCATTGATTGTAATGCTGACGAGCAGGCGAGTTCTGCCCGTGGCGTACAACAGAATCTGGACATGTTTAAAGCACTAACTTTCATGTTTTTTTATGCTGGTATGAAGTTGAATTCTGATGTTGGGGGCAGCTGGCTCTCATTAAGAAAACATGATGTCAAACAGAGGGCCTGCTTGGTGAAAGTCAACCGCGCATCGGCATCTCACCCACGGACGACGAGACCTGTCCAACCTGGTGGACTTTCAGATATTACTTTTAGGACACTTTTATTCGCTCACAGTCTCCTTAACCACCCTCCTACTATTCCAACCTCTTGAACTTCTTACTCTAGTGTTGCTCAAGAGTGTCTTCCAGAAGATAAATGATGAAATATTTGTCTTTGACACAAACATATTAATATAAATTAGATTTCTATGGGAAGATGAAGTTTTCTAGACTTTCCCATGCTTTTCATTGACGTTATTTTATTTAAAAGGCTTTCAAGGTATTGCTAGTAATCCCAAATGTAAAAAAAATGTGTGCAATTTCATCTGTGAAATATATTGCACGTAAGAAGTGAAGAGATACACGTGCTGTGTGAAAGCATATTTAACCCATAAGACCCAGTGCTACTTCTGTGACAGTTCCCAAGTGAATTTTTCTATATATTTAGCACTTCCTAAGTGATTTAACACCATTTATTGTAAAATTATTCTCTGTATTTGCATTCTTCCAGTGAAAATCAGGTATTTTTCAATATTTAATTCACTGATCATATAGATGTTCATAAAAGCTTGGATTCAAGTTGATGGTTATTTCAAAAACAGAAACAACTGAAGAAAAAGTGACTTTTTCGGTAAAATATATCATTACCTGAACAAAAAAAAAACTGTCTCCATGCACTGTCATTTATCCAACTCCATGGGTTTTACTGGTGAATTAATCAGTTGTAGAAGATGACGGTGTTTCCACGTTCACTACGGAGCCTCTGGGTCATATCTGATGACCATGAAAAGATGACAAACTGTATTATACACCAGTTATTTACATGTATTGATAATATTAGTGAGTCAACAGGTATTAAACATTTTAGATCAGTGATGTTTTTGGTCGGTGATGGATATTTGGGTCTTTATGGTTTAATGCATACAGTATAAAATGAATGGAACTTAAAATTAAAATTGGAAGAATATCTTACATTGATTTATTTGTAAATTGAACTATAGATATTCCATATATGTCATACATTTATGTCCATAGAATAATGTAATAAACATGCAGCAACATCCCCATGATACTCAGCCATATACTGAAATTCATACATAACATTTACATACTGTATATGATGAGCTAAAGTTTTTACCACCTGATGAATTAATCATAACTCCAGTACTTTTTTGATCACCCAGTTTGCTGTTTTGTATCTGTTACAGCAGTGAAGTACATCTTAAATTAGCCATGTACTACTTCTTAATACAGCTGTTAGAAAATCACATTAAATGGATCAGTTTCTTCCTAAAATATCACCAGTCCTACCCAGAAATGTCCCACAAACGTACTGCTCTATAAACTACAATAAATAAATGCTTTACTAAACTGGAAATTAAAGAAAGTATAAATGAATATTGATATGTGAAAAGATGAAGAACACTAGCTCTATTTCATGACTTTGCTTGGAGTGACTCAGAGCCCTACTTGGTTATAGTTATAATGTTTGCACCATTTTATCAAAATAACACAATAACAATTACAGTTTTTATTACATTAGGACAGTGTTGAAGATGTGCAGGCGGGTCAGGTAGAGGAGTCACATCCTGATCATAAATCCTCTGCTGAAATGCACCGTTGCATGTATGCCTTTTTGGAACCCGTGTGCAACATAAACAGTTCCGTTTGTGTTGAGGTGATGAGTGGACCCAAGATTTAGGTGAGCTGAGGGAATCCTGTGATTCAGAGTCAGGACAGGCCACTGTGCCTGTACAGCCTGTAACACGTTTACGGCACTCAAGAGAAGAAAAACATGTGGTATATATGTTAAGACAGTTTAAATACCACGGTTAAACAAGGGATGATCGCTCTTTTTCCATGCTTTGATGGTAAGCGGCTGTTAACCACGTCCCACCTTTGGAATAAATGACATTATCAGCTACTTATCTGGTACTTTTGTGGAGAGTCTGCTTTTCATCTGCAGAACCAGAAACTTAAAACATATTTTTTTCATATAAATCATTTACATTGCAATTGCATGATGTTTAATTAGTACCCCAGAGATTCTGCCTCATGAAACATGCCTGTGTATATGTAGCGGTGTTTTTCAGAAACAAAGCTCAGCAAAAAAAAAAAAAGGAAAAAATCACTGAAAACCCCTTAGTTCCTGTAAGACTCACATGAGTGAAAACAAACAACCATGTTCCTACTTTTATTAAGACACATTTACTGCTTCAAATGATTTGTGCCGTATTTATCAGATTCTTTCTTCTCACGTCTGTGAATTGATGCTGTCGTGATGTTGCCAAAGACTCATCTGTGTGCTCATCTCAGCTGTGTATTCAAAGCTCTAAAGGCAGTGAAATATTATGTGTATCTGATAGAAAACAGCTTTCATAATGCAAAGACTTATGTCATTCCAGTTTTAAAATAGACTGTTTGAAACATCACAGTAATTTGATTAAAATGGATTGACAGGCCGGTGAGTTACTGTCAATCCGCCAGTGGGAAAAGAGTGTTTCTGATTTCTCCTGAGGAGAATCCTTCACCTCCCCAGCTGTTCTTTTAATATAAGGGCAGTGCCTTTCATCTACTCCTCCAAGCGCAGCTCTAATGCAACACAGATTCTTCTTTAGCTCTGACAATATTTTACCATCATCATGTGAGCGACTTTCTGGATTGTGTTCCAATTAATCTTCACGATACTTAGAGGCAAACTTGCACTTTGTTTCAAACTAAGCCAACCATTTTTTAAAGTTAAATAAATAAAACCACAAAGGTATATGAGGAAACAATAGAGAAAAAATATTACCTAAAGCGTAAACGCAAAGATTTGATTAGAAATATATATAAATATTGCTGTAAATGCATTTTACAGATAAAGATGCATGAATTACAAGCAATGAAGTTTATTTTTCATTACTGCCAAGTCAACACCGTCTCCATTGAACTGTGCTTATTATTTGCAGCCCTGGCCGCACACCAGCAAAGAAAGAATAATGTAACACTAGAAACTAATCACAGCACTATGTTTAATTAAAGTTAATCAGTCATTTCTTTGTAATTTCATATATGGTTTTATTATATTACATTATGTTCAGAAGACTACGTCAACCATTTGCTGCTTGGCACAACACTCTGATCCTTGATTAACTCAATTAGTATACTTTAATCATGAACAGGAAGTTATAATATGTAAAGATAATACAAAGAACAAACACTATAACAACGAACCAGTCTAGTGGTCGCTGTAAAATCCCTCTAGTAGTCCTGTGGCCTCACTGTATGATCTGTCTTTCATAGACAACCCCTGCTCAGTGCCAAGAATAGCACTCTGGATGATGTGTCTGGCTCTTGTTAGCAGGGGATAGGTTTGTGTCAAGCTTAGCTCCTCTGCAGGCTGAGCTGTGTTGTTGTTGTGGTTGAAAAGACAAAAAAAAAAAAAAAAAAGACATGGCCTGTTGTATGCAATAGATCACTGACAAAAATATCAGGGCAGTGAAATGACACACCTCTAATCTGCTGATCCCCTGCCAGTGTGAGTCATCTTGGTCCCGTGGCGGAGGACTAATAAGACCGTCTTTGAACAGGTGTCCAAGGCTGTTGTTTTTCCTTCTCTCCGTCTATCTGGTCTAATCATCCTTTTTTTTTTTTTTTTTTTTTAACTTTTACATTTTGTGTATTCAGTCCTGTCTTATTCTACTCCTCCCTCTCACCACCACACATACACTCTTCTTTTCTCTTGCCCTTTTCATACAAAAGTAATAGTGTTAGCCTCTGGCATTTATCAAGGATTAAATGCGTTCACAGAGAGAGAAAGAGCCTTTGAATATGAGCCTATTCAACATCCTTTATGAGAAAATGTTGAATTGAGTTAAACTTTCATGCAGGGTACATTTTTTTTCACAAGCAAAAAGGGGATTATATTTCTTTACTGCTATTACTTTGCTGTATTCTGATCCTCTTTCCATAAAACTTCTTATGAATTTCTCCAATCTAATCCACTGTTTCTTCTATTTAATCCGGTGTCACTGAATAAACCATTTGGACTTGCTGTCCACATGGTTGGAATAATCACGAGCAAGGCCACGGGCAGAATTTCTTCTCATCAGGATTAGTTGAACATTTCAGATCTAAAGCCAGTAATTGAATAGATAGGGTTTTGATTGATGTTTAGAGGAAGTTCTTTTCCTATTTAAATATTCATGGGTCTGTAGCCTGCAGGGGTGAGACAGGAATCCAAAGCAAACCTGTGGACAACAATAGCAGCTCAGAGTTCCTCCTGTCTGCTTCTCATTACATTAAGTACAGTCTCAGAACTACCATCCATCCCTCTCTGCGCTCGGCTCCATCTAACAGCGGGTATTTGGCCTTGCGAAATGTTTTGATAAATAATAAAAATCACCAGCAACTTGAATAACAAACTGCTGAGGCATGGGTATACATAAGTGGATTAATACGTCTCAGGATATGTAGCTAAAGTGCTTCATTTTTTTGTAGTGTGAGTGAGAGTAACAGCACTTCATTTGAAACATGCAACTCATGTTACAGGTGTTGCCTTTGGCACCATGTCTCCACTCCCAATCCACTCACGGTCTTTTAGTCCAAACAACTCCCACTTGAAACATGTCAATCACAGGCCTGGCCCTCTACAACCATAAGTGAGAAGTAACAAAGTACAAATACTTTGGTACTGTTAGGTACAGTTATAGATTTTCCTGGTAATTGTGCTGTACCTGAATATTTACAATTCTGACAAAAAGCTCAAGTTTTGGCAATTCTGTGAAAGTTATGGAACAGCTTGAGTGTGGAGCTAAAATGATGTGCAAACACTAAACACTTTGAAGAACAAAAATACTGAAAATGTGTTTTGTTTCTTCTTGGAAAGCCCAACAAGGAACAGGAGATGCAAATCAGCTAAATGCTGTATACTGTTTGTGCAGAACAATGGATGTCCACTGTGTTTTATACATTGTCTCTGAAAAATAAATGAATAAATAAAAAAAAAAAAAAAAAAAATGTTTTCAAGAAATACAGAAGTGACACTATTTGATAATCATTAGGGGTCTGTTGCTTTCCTGTATTTATGTGTATGTATATGTATGTATATATGTACATCTAGGCAGGTTTGTATATATGTATGTATGGGTATATATGCATGTATGTTCGTGCATATATGCATGTGTAAGTGTAAGTGCCTTTAAAATTATGTGTATGTATATGTATACAGTATGTATCTGTATCTGTATATGTTTATGTATATGTATATGTTCACAGTATGTATCTGTAATAGTATCTGTATCTGTATATGTACGTATATGTATCTGTATATGTACGTATATGTATCTGTATATGTATATGTACGTATATGTATCTGTATATGTATATGTACGTATATGTATCTGTATATGTTTATGTATATGTTCACAGTATGTATCTGTATCTGTATATGTACGTATATGTATCTGTATATGTATCTGTATATGCACGTATCTGTATATGTATCTGTATATGTATATGTACGTATATGTATCTGTATATGTTTATGTATATGTATGTGTTCACAGCATGTATATGTATCTGTATCTATATATGTAACTGTATATGTATATGTAACTGTATATGTAACTGTATATGTAACTGTATATGTATATGTATATGTAACTGTATATGTATATGTATATGTAACTGTATATGTATAAGTATATGTACATGTATATGTATATGTATATGTATATGTATATGTATATGTATATGTATATGTATGCCATGGTGGTGCAGTGGTTAGTAATTTCACCTCACAGTAAGAAGGTCCAGCCGTGGGCCTTTCTGTGTGGACGTTATATGTTCTCTCTGTGTCTGTGTGGGTTGGATGGATGCATGGATATCTGCAGATGTGTGTATATGTATGTATCTATATACAGTACTGGGCAAAAGTCGTGGGCCACTTTTAGTTTTGTCGTTTCTGCAGGGTTGAAATGAGCAAACACATTTACTTCTCATTCTCTTTTCTTCAGATAGAACAAGAAAAAATAGGATGTATGTACACAACTTTAAAAACCACCCAAAAAATATGAACTAAATGGGTTCTAAAGGTTAAAGGGGTTATTTAGTGTGACCCCTGACCCCATGACAAGAAGCAACACAAACAGGATGAAACCTGGTATAAAACATCAGAAAATGTATGCAATCAATCTCATATTGTCTGATCCAAAGGGTTAAAAATATGTTAATGTAAAGGGAGATTACGCTAAATACTACCTCTTTGGTTTATAGAAGCTGTTTTTCACTGAAACTGCTGTATATATAGTAGTTCCTATATATAAACACTGAGAAATGCATATGTGTTAGAAATGCATTATAACTTTATTATAACTATTTATTATAACGCATTATAACTTTATTAAACCAACAAAGCTAAAGGTGACCTAAGACTTTAGCACAGTACTGTATAAATATGAATTAATGACTTACAATATGTAATTGTTTTTACATATTGATCGATCACTTAATTGAGTTCTTGAGTTGTCCTTCTTCCTACATGTTTAAAAAAAAAATAACTCACTAAACTTGACAACCTTTTACATTTTCTCCTCACATTTCAACACAGTTATCTGTACTTTCTAATCCTCCATCATTATCTGTTATGTCTTCATTTTGCGTCATAGTGTCCCCTCCCAATATCAACAGTGATTTCACCTTGAACATCTGGAACGACAACGCATATAAAAGATGGTCCCTTTGCGTATAGAGCAGTGCATATCACACATGACAGACAGGGACATTAAAGACATACCAAGACAAAACAGAAAAGACAGGGAGACCTGACCGTGGAGAGAAGGCACCGTCTATTTACAGAGATCAAAAACCGGCAGAACTAATACCGACGTGGATGATGTGAAGCTCAGTGACTTTGAACAGAAACACTCGGTAGAAATGTAGAAATACTTTTTATCTTTATTCTTGTGTACTTTTTCACACAAAGGTTGGAAAGGGCATGAAATAACTCATGTTTATATATCTCTTGCGGTCAAAAGAATGGGTACAAGAAGAAAGGAAAAGCAGCGTAGGCTATAGCAGCTGACATTATTAAAAAGAGACAATCCTTAGAAGATGAAGGTTTTATGGCTCTGTCTCCAACACCTTTACTTTACCCAACCGTGGTGTTTTTGTGGCTAAACTGAAACGATCTAAACCAGCTTTAGTCATGGTGGTGGTGCTGTGTGAATGTAACAGTTATGTAATATTTTTGGTGCCTGTTCCTTTCACAATCCATTAAGAAACTGATACATAGTAAAAAAGGGTCTAGGATTCAGGTAAAAAAGACATATGAGGAGTATGGTAAACAAATGCAGAAGAGGAACCCTATATTTTTAGCAATGGTGGATAAATATGGAAAAATTAAGAATTAAAAAAACTACTGAAAAACAACTAATTACAGTTTGGTTAAAACCAGTTTAGCTTGATAATATCATTCTTTCTAGTAAAGTAAGCAGCTAATTGTTAGAAACACTTCTGTTACTCATCAGTTGTAGTTATGATGATAGTTTAGATTTGTGTTTTTCTGCATTTATTTGCTTAGCTAGAGTTGTAACTACCCAATGATGAAAAACAATTTTTTTTAATCTCAATGACCTTTTTTCCTGGTTAAATAGAGGTTATAAATATACTACTACTATTACTACTACTACTACTAATACTAATACTAATAAGTAAGTAAGTAAGTAAGTAAATTTTATTAATATTAAATTTTATTAATATTTTATTAATACTACTATGAAAAATAATAATAACAACATAATATATTAGAATTTACTATATATTTACTGGATAGATTCATTGCTGCACATAAAGTTGGAATAAATTTGTTTTCAGAGATATTCTTATTTTTATTCCTATTTATACACATCAGTATTCACCTTTGACCGGATACAATGATTACATACTGAGTGCCGATTACACTTATCTATTAAGAATAAATCACATTGTCATAATCATTTCATGGGTAACAGTGTAGTCAGTAGTTAAAGGGCTTCAAATAGAAAGGGTACTATTTTTTTTTTTTAAATTAACAAGAATATGCATACAGTTGAGGAAAAAAATATTAGACCATTAAAAGTCATCAAAAACAATGGTTATACAGTCAAGTACTTACTCCTGTGTGTATCATGTGACTAAAACAGACAGAAAAGAAAACATGAAATGCTTAAAAGCACTGTTTTTGTCAGTACAATGCCATAGCTATTGATGTAAGAACTTAAGAGATGTTGGTTATTATCAAGAAAACTATGGAAAATGGCTAGATATCAGCTCTGAAATTAAACTCTTATGAGCTATTTTTGTTGTTATCATTATATTTGTCCAAACACATGTACCTTTAACTGTACCAGGCATTAAAATGAACAAGAAATTGAAGAAAACAAGGGTGGTCTAATAATTTTTTCCACAACTTTATATGCCATTTTGACCTGTTCCATCATTCAGGCATGAGGGTGTGTTTTGTAAAACAGCTGTTTATGAAGTCTGGTTGTAGACTTTGCAGTCTGCTTCATAACAAATATTGCAAAAGCACAGTGCATTTACAATTAAGCACCATTATAGGTGAATTATTCTGTGATTTTCACTGTTGGAAAAAGTCTCCCACTGTGATATTACAGAAATGTCTTCATGCCAAGTGACTTCAACCTATTATTTTAGTCTGTATTAGCATGTGATGACATTTAAAGCATTAACAGCCGCTGGGAAGCAAAAAGACAGCTACAGAGGGAAATAAGGAATGTGTTTTTAAGATACACAGTAAGGTCCAGCAACTACAAATTTGAGTTCTCACTTGAAGCATTTTTATTGTTTCACCAAAACAAATTTTAATCAGGTGAATCGTGTCCAACAAACTTAAAACTGAGGCTTTTTCTAGGAAACAGCTTTGGACTTATGGTCATCAAATCCCATCACAATGTCTGTTATGGAACTGAGTAGTTTAATTGCTCCTATGACCCGGGTCTTTGTTTAACTGTCAGCTTATACTAGTGCAATAATAGCACCACAGCTTTGCAAGATGACGAAAAAAAAAAAATCTGTTGGAAATAAATTCCCTTAGTTATAAGCCAACAAACACAGGCTGGAGAGAGAGAGCAGCCCTCTTTAGGAAAACAAAGGGCCGCGAATTGTCTGCAAAAGTGTTTTCAGCACGGAATATCTCCTTTCTTTCCACAAACACATTTTCAATAGAGGATTTAATTAAGCAAGTGTGAGAGTTTGTTTGAGGAGAGCGGGAAGGAGAACAGTAATAAAAGGTCTGTTACAGAGCCAGAGAGTCAAACAGCATGTTGCAATATACACAGCTCACATTTCTATCCTTTAAATTTTTTGCCATCTTAATAATTTGTCCACAGTTTTTAATTTATGAGGCCTGTGGGGGTCTGCAAGCCAATGCATTCCTCCCTAATGTTGATGCAAAAGGAAAATAATTGCCATTGGGGATAAAAAATGATCAGCAGGCAGAAATTAAAGCATATATTTACAGCTTGTTGAATGAATTAGTTTGATCAAAAGACAGTGTTTTAAGAATCAAAGATCATTAAGTATAGAGTAGGATACAGCTTGTTCTACTAGTTTCTAGTTTTTTTGACAAATAGACTCCAAGAAATATGTCATGTGACTCCCTGCAGTGCTTTTGAAGTGAGAGACAAAGTGGAACGAAGCATAATATCCCCAGGGTCCCGTTTAGTATTTGGGAAAATAAACATTTGCCAAGCCTGATCTTGTATGGCTGATTCTGTACATATAGGTCTGGGAAAAGAGCCAGTGGTATTTCTACAATATAATTAAGATGATAGGTATTCAGAGATGAGCTGGTAGTGTTGATTTCATTAGTCAGTCTGACGAGCAAGAAACTCCCTCGCTGGCTCCGGGGTGAGTGCAAATCTCATGCCAGACACTTGAGTCTACATTAAGGTGAATAATGCAGTCACACAACATAGGGTGGACTTAATATAATAACAACAAATACTGTCTTTTGATAGATTTTGGATGCTTTGGGTCCTATCGTTAATGTTTTTCTTCAATAGAATCATATTGAATGTTCCTTTTATATTCAAAGCAATAGTGCTTGATACATTTTTAGCATCATTTGGCAAGAATTCCATCATTTCCTTTTAGCATAATATAAATAAATGGTCTGGGAGGACGTGAGACCTTTGCATCTATTCCTCATTTGTGAATGTGGGCTATAGAAAAAGTACTCCATGATGCAGGTTTTTCGCTAATCACATCTTTTTTCAGACATTTAGGAGGGTTAAAGGGGTTATATGTATTATTGATATTCCAAACTCTAAACAGCAGGGTGAAAACTACCAAAACCAGCAATAAATCAACACCATGTATCCAGACTGTATCACTCACTGAATAAAATATGAAGCCCATTGTGTACGCACATCTGTATTATGGTATCATCATGTTTTCTTCATAGCCAGTTATTTTTGACAGATGGTCAAAATAACAGTGTGTTTTATAACCTTCACATTCAGGTCAGCTGATAGTTTACATTATAGCTTGGTTAGCTTAGCTCTGTTTATAGTTCAAGAGCCACAGTAAAACCATAAATCACCCCTGTTTTTGTTTTTGTGTTGTTAATAGCTGCACTGAAGATCTGTTTGGAATCATCCAAACAAGATCAGAACTGTCACAGTTTAGTCGGAACCATGGATCAACAAATGGCAAAGTCACCTGTGTCGAAGAAATACTGCAATTTCATCATCAAACTCCATTCTTTAAATTCGGAGCTGTGTCCAGTGGTGAAAACAACAACCGTGCTTCTAGTGTTCATCATTTTGTCACATTCTTTGACTCTAAAAGTTGTTTCTTAATGATTCTCATCCCATCTTATGTTATGTTTTGGTGAGCAATGTGGCTCACTACTCCCTCTAGTGCTACATGAATCTACTGAACTGTCAGTATGAATAAATAAAACCAGCACATTGACCCATGGGGATCCGCAGGTTCGAGATGTGGTAGTATTTTTGCTGTTGTATATTCATGCATGCTGTACTGCATTTGTCCAGCAGTCACCGCCAAAACGTTCTGGACATAGCAACATGATTGTAAGGCTATTGTATTCCAGAATGACTATTTCCCAAAATACTGGTCATATCAACTCGCCGTTTTTGCTAGTCTGTTCCTCGACCAAAATACAAAAGTATGCCAAACTGCAGCAGTCAGCTCTCTTGTGTGAATCCCCAGACACACAAACACACACAGAGGCCACTTGGCTCTTATAATATAGATTCATATCTCTACAGTCCAATACACTGGCATCTTTGGAATAACTTTATTCTCAACGCTCTTTTTAATTAATATTATATCAGTCCCTCCAGGATTTCGCAGGATTTTTTTTTTTTATTGTTGCGGCCTAAAATGCCTGATTTTGAACCAGGAAGCCATGATTTTAAACAAAACAGGCTTTTTTTCATTCATTCATTTATTTGTTGTGAGCAGCCAATGAGAGCGGAGCGTCACAGAAGACCAGCCAATGAGAGTGTAGCGTCATAGAACACCAGCCAATAAGAGCGGAGCGTCACAGAATGTCAGCCAATGAGAGCGCAGTGTCATAGAACGCCAGCCAATGACAGTGGAGCGTTACAGAACGTCAGCCAATAAGAGTGGAGCGACACAGAACGTCAGCCAATGACAAAGCAGCGTCACAGAACATCAGCCAATCAGAGCAGAGCATCACAGAACGTCAGCCAATGAGAGCACAGCGTCACAGAATATCGGCCAATGAGAGCGCAGCGTCACAGAATGCCAGCCAATAAGAGCGTAGCGTCAGAGAACGCCAGCCAATCAGAGCAGATCTTTAGAGAACGTCAGCCAATGAGAGCACAGCGTCAAAGAACGTCAGCCAATGAGAGCGTAGTGTCAGAGAACGCCAGCCAATAAGAGCGGAGCATCACAGAATGTCAGCCAATGAGAGCGTAGCGTCACGGAACGCCAGCCAATGAGAGCGCAATGTCACAGAACGCCAGCCAATGAGAGCATAGTGTCACAGAACGCCAGCCAATCAGAGCGCAGCATCACAGAACATCAGCCAATCAGAGTGCAGCATCACAGAACGCCAGCCAATGAGAGCGCAGTGTCAAAGAACATCAGCCAATCAGAGGGGAGTGTCACAGAACGTCAACCAATGAGAACGCAGTGTCACGGAATGCCAGCCAATTAGAGCACAGCGTAACAGAACATCAGCCAATGAGAGCGCAGCGTCACGGAACGCCAGCCAATGAGAGCGCAGTGTCACAGAACATCAGCCAATGAGAGCACAGCGTCACGGAACGCCAGCCAATGAGAGCGCAGTGTCACAGAACATCAGCCAATGAGAGCGCAGTGTCACGGAACATCAGCCAATGAGAGCGCAGCGTCACAGAACACCAGCCAATGAGAGCACAGCGTCACAGAATGTCAGCCAATGAGAGCGCAGTGTCACAGAACACCAGCCAATGAGAGCATAGCGTCACAGAATGCCGGCCAATAAGGGCATAGCGTCACAGAACACCAGCCAATGAGAGCGCAGCATCACAGAACGTCAGCCAATCAGAGCGCAACGTCACAGAACGCCAGCCAATGAGAGCATAGGGTCACACAACCTGAGAGCCTGATCCTTAGTTTTGCTTTTTCCTGTTGTGCTGTTACACAGTTATAGCAAACATTTTTTGTAGTAATTAACTTATATATACAAATGCAATGTAGAACAACATCACTTTCATCCAAATACATGCAGTACGTTATTTTTTTTTTTTTTTTCGACAGTAGGAACACATTTTAGTTCCTTTAAAGGCAAAGACACACCGATCATCACCAGAAAAGGTAGCCCGACTATCAGTCGGCTCCCGTCTCCCCGACACGGTCAAAAGTGTGAAGAACACACCAAATCGACTACCGACTTCAGTGGATGTTCTGCGCTTGCGCAAGACGTAAAACCAGGAAATGACAGAACATTTCTCTAAACACAAGAGGGGTTGTTTTTGTTGTACTTGTTGAACAGATGGGTAGTAATAAGAAGACACTGGCGTTATCAGCTCTCAGGCTTCTTCTTGTGGAAGAAGAAAGATGACGAAAACTAAGGAGAAATCACACTATGCTAACAAGGCTAACAGTGATCACTTCATGGAATGAATAAAGTCCACAGACAACAATGACTTGCACTCACTCAGATACGATATGAGCAGTGGATGGCCCATGATAGAAGACAATAATAGTGTGAAGTACCTTGGCATAGCTGTATTCACATGGAAACTTCTCGTTCACTGATTTACTAGTCAAGGGCTATCCCTCCACCCATCAGATTTGTCCGACTGAATAGGTAGTGGCCGATTACACATGTTGTATCGGCTGAAAAGACTGGCGACGGCTTTAACAATGGCCGACCACACCGAACACACTAAACAGCCTCATGACACGACCTTGCCAGACTGCGTGACAATGTCTGACCGCCGAAAATCGGGTTGGTGTGTTTTCACCTTAAATCAGGGGTGTCAAACTCATTTTAGTGCAGGGGCCATATTCAGCTAAATTTGATCTGCAGTGGGCTGGACCAGAAAAATAATAACAGAATAATCTATAAATAATGACAACTCCAAACTTTTGTCTTTGTTTTAGTGTAAAAAAAAAAACGTTAAATTATGAAAATACTTACTTTTATAAACTATCCCAAAAAAAAGGGGAAAAAAAGAAAAAACTGAAATTTAAATAAAAAAACGTAAGAAAATTTAGTGCAATTTAAACAATATTATTCCTCAACTTCTCATTTCTCCATGTGCATAATGGATCAGAGTTCAAATTGGGCTGAATTTTCTACAGACATTTCAGGTTCTTCATATTTGTTCAGGTTATTCACATTTTAGTGTTACAGGATAGTTTGTAAATGTAAATATTTTCATAATCTAATCTTATTTTTTGCACTAAAACAAAGAAAAAAAATGTCAATTGTTAATTCTAGATTTTTTTTTTAGGCCTGAGCCGAGTAAAGCCGGCGCAGGGCCTATTGAGTCTGCAGTGGGCGCATGGGGACGAAATCGCCAGTGACGTGGTCGCCTTTCGCCACTGTCGCCACTCTCACACATATTCACATTCACGGCACTGAGACCTTTCCGACGATGTATATGACATGTGCACAAATCGCATATTTACACCTGCTCAGAATGAATGGGAGTCAATGGGACACGCCCACTCGGGGTCAGTCACGTGTGTGTAAGTGCACGACAGGTGACATCTGACCCCACAGACATGTGGGGGACCTCGAGAACTTTCAAAAAAGGGCAAATACGTGGTTGCCATAGAAACGGCTATATTGTTCTTGCTCAGATTATTATTTTTTTATTTTTTTATTTTTTGTCTTATTTTTCTTTCTCCTGCGCTTTGAGCTCAATTTTGACCCTCTGAACATTTACGAAAACTCACCAAATTTTGCCTAAAATTCAGAAGTGTGAGAAATTGAATTTACATATAGGTTTCGTAGATGTCGGTAAAGAAATGTTGCGGCAGCGCCCCCTTGAAAAGTGGAAATGCATTGCGCCAATGGGAGCGCGTCCAACATAAAGTTTGTCGTAGAGCCACGAAAATCGGTAGACAGATTCATCATGAGGAGACAAACAAAAAATATTATTATGGCCACGCCCCTAAACCAACCCTTAGTCGGCCATATTGGATTGAAATTTCCAAAATGCTGAGTCAGCGTTTTCGCTTTTAACTATTATAGATTTTAACTATCTCCTACTAAGCCGTTTGGCCGAATGAGCTCAAAATAGGTGTACAGTATCTAGAGAAGGGGGGAATCAAAAGTTAGCCGAATTTTTTGGATAGGTGTCACCGTTTTTGTGTGACAATGTCGCAAACTTTGCAAAGTTTCTCCGTGAATTTACCATTACAAAAATTGCTTCAGCTAAGACATACGAACACCGATTTGGCTGAAATTTGACTCAGACGTCTATCTCCCAGGCCTACATCCATTCATTAAAAGAAATTTAAATTTCGCACTATAGCGCCCCCTACAAATGTACATTTACAAAAATGACATCAGTTCGGACATACAAACACCGATTTGGCTCAAATTTGTCTCAGACATCTGTCTCAAAGGCCTACACCTATTTATCAAAAGAAACTGAAATTTTGCACTACAGCGCCCCCTACAAAAATTTTTAATATTTTTTATTAAAATTGCTTCAGTTCGGACATACGAACACCAATTTGGCTCAAATTTGACTCAGACGTCTATATCCCAGGCCTACACCCATTTATCAGAAAAATTTTAAATTCGGCGCCATAGCGCCCCCTACAATGTTACCTTTACGAAAATTACTTCACGTTAGACATGCGAACACCAATTTGGCTCAAATTTGAATCAGTTGTCAATCTCCCAGGCCTACACCCATTTATCAAAAGAAATTGCCACTTCGCTCAGTAGCGCCCCCTACAAATTTACCTTCACGAAAATTGCATCAGTTGAGACATACGAACACCGATTTGGCTCAAATTTGACTCAGTGGTACATCTCACAGGCCTACACCCATTCAATGGAACAAATTGAATTTTTGCTCATAGCGCCCCCTACAGATTTATATATACAAAATTTTGTTCAGTTCGGACATACGAACACTGATTTGTCTCAAATCAATTGTCAATGTCCCAGGCCTAAACCCATTCATTAGAAGACACAAAATTTGGGGCTACAGTGCCACCTGCTGAACGATGAGCATACTTCCACTGGACGTGCCCTTGGCGAGGGCCTTGAGATGCCGCTTGCGGCTTTAAATTTTTTTTTTTTTTGCTTAATTCAAGATTTTTTTACTTGATTGAAGATTTTTTTTTTTTTGGCCTAATTCAAGATTTTTTTTTTTTTTTTACTTAATTGAAGATTTTTTTTTTTACTTAATTGAAGATTTTTTTTGGGCTTACTTCAAGATTTTTTGCTAAATTTCAGATTTTTTTTGGCTTAATTCAAGATTTTTTTACTTACTTGAAGATTTTTTTTTTTTGGTTTAAATTAAGATTTTTTTTTTTTTTTTTTTTGCTTAATTCAAGATTTTTTTCCTTAATTCAAGCTTTTTTTTTTTTTTGCTTAATTCAATTTAAGACTGTGGAATTTTGCACTTGGCAAAAACATCCCAGGAGCCGAACTGGACCCTTTGGCGGGCTGCATTTGGCCCCCGGGCCGCATGTTTGACACCCCTGCCTTAAATACATGATTGACAGCTGTAGTAACCAATCTCTGACCAGATTCTATTGATTATGACCTGGATATGACTACTGCTCAATAGGCAATCTTGGAAAAGTTGCTTCACTTTTCCCAGAACAACTTTGGACTGAGAGACATGTAGAAATAAAGTGTATATTTTTACATTCTGGTAATTTTTGTCTGTGATTTCAGCTCCTGAGGTTTTTTTAAGCATGTGTCCTCTTATTTCAAAATCATTAGCAGTTCATTATCTTCGTCAGCAGATGGTGAGTTTTTATGACGTTACGGTTGCTCTACTATCAATGACTTTTGAAGAAATAATGTATTGTAAAAGATCAACATTTTTCTTGTGTTATATAGGAGGCATTAGCGCAATTAGATTTCAGAAATAAATTTAGATCTGAAGTTGTAAATATGAACCATGGCAGTTTTCAAGCTTTGAAAATGGCATAAATCAAAGCTTATCTGCAGTTTATTCCTGACAAACTTGCTTCTTGGCACATTTTCAGAGGGCCCATCCAAGAAAAGGAAAATAAAAATCATACTTGTGACTGAGCACATACTTTTTTTTTTATCCCTTTCCAAAGCCCACACTTCAACCACTCATAATATCCCTGCTAAATGTGCTGATTTATTACATCTTCAAATTTCACAATCTGGGGACAAATTGGTCTCCTAAAAAATGCACGAACATGGCTAAGAAGCCCCCACATTGGATGGAAATGCATTCCTGATGTTGCAACATGAGAGAATGTGGGCATTGTCGTGTCACTGCGGATTAAAGGAGATGCCATGTTTTATGACCTGTAATACTGTTACTAATTTGGGGACACATGATACGGTACGTTTCATTAGAAAGAGACGCAAAAGCAGAAACTCACTGTGATGGTTCTCTCATCCCAGACACCGATCTGAAGGTGACAAAGACACATGGCCTACAGCATGGTCGGGATAAGCATCTCCTCTAACAAGAGACAAAAGCATTTTCAGGCGGAACAGGCCGACATGCCAAAACACTCATAAAGAGGCATGAACTGGCAAGTCCTCGATCACCACATCTTGAGAAATAATCACTCCCTTCTGGATGTGTTTATGAGGGCAGAGAGGCCGGGGCTATGACGCCTGTACAATATACTGAGGAGGAAACATACAATGCAGCTGATCTGAGCCTTGGACCCTCGCAAAAGGAGATGTAAGAACGGCTTGGGTGATTTATAAACAAGAGACACATTGTATTATCTGAATCGTGAAAATAGAGGACTTGAAATTCTGCAGAACTGAAGGCCAAATGAAATTACTAAGTCACTGAAAACAGCATCTCTGGACGCATATAAAAAAAAATCATACATTATTTTACTTTATGGCTATGGTTTTATAATCATAGGTGCTCTCCACATGTGCCTGAGATCAAATAAGAGTCACTTCTGCAAGAAAATCATTTATCCGTGTATGAGCTTGTATAAAGCTAGCAGTAAAAAAGAGTATTTGTCCCTTGGCACGGTGTTGTTATAAAGTCCAAGGAAGGAGAGAGGAAGGTTGAGTCGAGCTCCTCTGTGACTAAAACACAATTCGGTGAAAAGACTTTTTTTTTTTTCTGATTCAAATTAATGGAGCCAAGGTTGGGGCCAAAGAGTCTGGACACCGCACAGCATGCAATCACCTCTAAAAAAAAAAAACAGTACTGAACACATGTTTTTGGTGAGAGACATTGTAACAACCCCATAGGATATTTGTCAGGAAGAAAATCACAATCTATTGAATATGCATCTGAGTTATGTGGAAACGGATTTTCAAAAGCCTGACATATTGTAAGACAAGAAAGATGCTGAAAAACACTTTGGCGGATATGAGGTATGTCATCCGAGCAGTAGGTTGTTTACAAGTTACCGCAGGATTAGGATAGGGTGGATTTACGTCCCAGCAGAGATTCAAATAATTCCATGTCAAATCCACTGATATGTATATTTTGTCCACTGATTCCAAAACAGCACTTTCAAGCTGATGGATATAGTGAGAGGACATGACATGCAGGGGATTTGCTATTTCCTTTCATGATTGCTGTGGCATTGTCTCTGCCTAAGCCTCGCAAGCCTCTGAGGATGTCTGGGGGAAGCCAGGCATGTGTTTGTTTGTCAGAAGCTCATTTATTATAGATACATATTTCAAAACAAAAGCAAACCATCAAGTGTTTATCTTAATCATTACATCCTCGACAGTTATGAATTATGTTACAATATGGAAACGAGCCTCAAAACATGAACATGATCGCTGAAACTCAAAGATTCAGTGATACTCAATACTGTGGAAAAATGAATTAACATCCATTTAGAGGATAGTTAGTACATGTAAAAACAATTCATCTGGTTTGGTCCAAAACCCGCAGAATTTGTAGAAATTTTTCAATTATTTTTAAGCCACTGTACTGTGCATGATATGATGATTACTTTTTGATTTATTTTGCTTCAAGTCTGATTTGCATTCGCCAGAGGACAATTCCTGTGAGAGTCTGTTCTAAAGAGTTGCATCAACCTTGTTCTCTGGATAGACGCAGAAGGCTTTATGTGTCTCTGAAAGCTTATTAAAAAGCAAAGGAGAATGTCAAGTAAAGGAACTTGTGGATACACCATTCCCAGTGGAACGGCACTGACTTTAAGAGAGAAATATGCTCCAATTTTTTCTCCTGAATGGCTTTTGCTATCAATGTATTTTATTAAATATGAAAAGTTCACTAACAATCTGAGCCAGTGACCTGAAATATCGTAAAATTTTCCTGGAACCCAACTCGGAAGTGAAATAAAAGTGTGTTTCTGAGTCTGCACTATTGTTCCTGGTATTACTACTTTGCTACCTTCAAGTTGGACCCCGACCAAAGGTAAGATTGTGATTTATTTCCTACAAATGATTTATTTCCTACAAATGACCCCAGTATAGTGTATTACCCGGCTGTTACAAATAGATCTTTCACTTGAGCCAAAGTTACACAAGTGGAGGAAAAAAGGCCCAGCCCAGTTCAGAGGCAGGCGTCTGCAGTATGTAATGGAAAGCAGCTCATGATCTGCTTTTGTTTAGATCCACCTTGGTTTGCACGTCGTGTCTACAAGAGCTCCAGCTTCTGCACTGACCACAGAGTCTCCTGACAGGTCCAAACCTTATAACAAGCCAACCAGACCTGAAGCTGGAGCTGACTTGTTATAGCACTACATGTCCACTTCCTCCAATTAGTTTCCTCATTTATCAGTCAGACCCTTCAACACATCCTGCTGATGTGCAGTGATCCTGAAACTGAGACACCTTTGATATGGAAAAAGTACAATTCATCACCCTCCTTATTTCCCATCACACCAGGCAGCTAGTGGACAAATGACATTGACTGTAATTGTTTGCCATGTGAGGGTGTTCCCTTGAGTTACTTCTGATTTGACTTTAATCCGAATCTAAAGGTGTGATCACAAGCAGGCCAGGAATAAGTCAAACATTGCACATGAATATCTCTGGAATTCATTCCACCGCAGTGTCTGGACCTCAGTGGAAGGTGTGGAAAAAGGGAAATGAGAGACACCGCTGTAGTGGCTACAACTGAGAGTAAATCTATCACTCTGCCAACTGTCCTGACTCCATCCTTCCTCCAGCTCATATGAGAGAAGGAAGTGCTTTAACCTTGAGGGCAAGGCAGTGCAGAACATGTGTAAGTAATTTGTATAGAATAAATGACAGGATGATCTTATGACAGTCAGTGCAGCTGCTTCGTGCTTTGTTGTTGGCTTAGAAGAAAGAGGCAGTTCTCTGAAGGCAGCAGCGCCGGGTTCTAGCTGTCACTGTGGAGGCCTGGATGTGATGCATCAGGACCTCAAAGCACAGAGGTATGACTCCACAGAAAGGTCAACACATAACAAAAACCACCACCCAAGTCTCATCCTCCCACGAGTATAGTCTTTTTCTACTGTTTTTTTCATACCTTATAAAGTATTGACTTGCACAAAGGGAAGGAATTTTAGTACCACCTGACATTAAGCTAGATATGGATGTATTGACTACAACATTAATGCTTATTTGTGTACATATTATAATAATAAAATGGCTTACTCTATCTTTTGGTGCTATTTAGAAGCCAGTGCGACAAGACTAGTTTCGTTTTGATGTTTTATTTTGAAAGGCAAATTGCGAACTTCCTCTTCGAGTTAGCTCATAGGTGTCAGTGTATGATTTGTCAGGTTCGATGAGATGCAACTTTTGGCACTGGTTTCATGTGTCTACGACATTCCTACTGGAAGTTTGTATGCGAGCATTTTATTTTGAAAGGCAAATTCTGAACTTCCTGTAGGAGTTATAGCTCATGGGTATCAGTGTATGATTTTTTTGGGCTTGATGAGTCGAAAATTTTGGTGTTTGTTTCATGGCTGTACAACCTTCCTACTGGCCGCTAGGGCCATTTTTGTGTATCTAGGGGGCGCTAGAGAGCACATTTTGGCACCTACAGAGTTAATTTTTCCATTTTATCAAATTTTTCGCCAGACCTGACACACGTACCAAATTTGGTAAGTTTTTGAGCATGTTAAGGGGGTCAAATTCCAGTTTATTGCGTCTTGGTATAATAATAAAAAATGAATGAATGAAATACAAAGGCCCTCTCCCCATGGGCTCGGTCCCTAATAATAATGGATTAGACTTCTATAGCACTTTTCAAGGTACCCTGGGGCAGGCTGACGGAAGCATGGCTGCCAATTCACGCTACCACTGAATATTCACACGCATTCGTACACCAGTGTGAGTAGGGATGGGAATCGAGAACCGGTTCTTTTTGAGAACCGGTTCCCAGTAGCTTGATTCCTTGGAATTGTTTGCCTGCCTGCTTAACGATTCTGCTTATCGATTCCACCCTAGTTGTGCATGCACGATGACGTTACACATACGCCGCATTGTTTTGGTCAGATTGTGGCCAACATGGCGTTGAGATGGAAATGGTCTAAAAAGACAACAACAGGTCCACTTACTTGGAACACTTGCAAAGCTTCCATGTCCTCAAAATGGTGGAATCCCTCCAATATCCTCAAACATTTGTCCACAGCATGTGAATCATTTACAGGAATGTCACGTATTTAATACGCTACCTAGCGGCGCTTGTGAATGTAGCGGTAGAGTGAACACCGGGCCGGTTCCGGTGTGGGCAACAAACGTCATAATTCCTCAAATACAAGTTTCCAAAGGTAAGAAGGGAAAGGAAATGAGGTGCACAACAACAAGAGACAAGCCCAGCCGAGTAGAAGTGGTTCCACGTAGTAGAAATGCGGCAATAGAGGAATTAGTAAAGCATCTTTAGTTTCATTTTCACTGCACCCCCCCCATCCCCCCAGCGTCATCTGTTATTATTATTTGTACATACTGTATATGTTATATTTTCTGTGCAGAGATGGAAATATAAAAGACAGTTAACGCAAACACACCCGTTTATACTCTTTTATTCCCTCACCCAATGAGAATCGATAAGAGAATCGATAAGGAATCGGTTCGATAAGCAATATCGATAATGGAATCATTAAATTCTTAACAATTTCCATCCCTAAGTGTGAGTGACACTGGAGGCAAGATGGGTGAAGTGTTTTGCTCAAGGACGCAACGGACTGACTAGGATAGAGCGGGATTCGAACCGCCAGCCCTTTGGTTATTGGACCCGTTCTACCTCCTGAGCCATGGCCGTATTAGTAGCATGTAGAGAGCTGAGCACATTGTCCCTTTTCTACCAACATTTGCAGGAATTTTTATCTCCGGGAATTCCTCCAGTGTAAAATAATTGGTAATCTATAGTGATTTGCGGATTCATACTGAAATATTGATATCTCTGATACCAGACCTTTGCACTCTAGAATTGATTCACAAATCAAAATATTGATACTTTGGTCATTTGAGATTACATATATCAGGAACACAGTGGAAAGTGGTTAAACTTTTGGGATCTTGCCCAAATGATACACATCTGGTTGCAACTACTACTTCTCCTGCCTGGGTAAATGTGTACTCCGTCAGTCCTTCCCAGCCCTAAGATACGTGGGAATGACAGCCACCTTCTGAGCAAAAAAATGAACAGACTAAAGGGGAAAACAGTAAATATGCTATTGTTACTTAACAAAAATTTGTGAATGAGGGAAAGTGTCAATGTTGAATGCTTTTGTTGAAGTGTTACATGTTCAGGAGTTTCATGTTTCATATTAACACGCTCATGTAATGTGAATTAATATGCAAGTTTACATTTTTATAATAGTTCTTACTTAAACAATAATTACTGTCATGTCTTGTATTCTTTATGAAGTTAGGATTTGAAATACACTATTTTTTTTTTTTTTTTAGATTTTCTAGACATTAAGTGTATTTGTACAAAGTATTGGTATCTGATCGGTATCGCCTGAATTTTACTCGGTATCAGGTTGGGAAGGAAATCCACGGTATCAAAACATCACTAGTAATCTGTGTGGTTTACATTTAGATAGAAAGAGAAATAAATGTTCTTTTTTGATTCCATACTGGGAAATTGCAGTGCAGCAGCAGCACGACACACAGTAAAAAAACAAACAAACAAACAAACAAAATTAACACAAGAGGAAACGCACTACAGATGTCATTTAGAAGGATAAAAACAAATCACAATACAAAAATGGAGAATTAAACTGTAAGGTGGAAAAAACACTGTAAGGTGCAAAATAAACTTCAGCATGATGAAGGTGCAAAATTATATTTCAGTGCATTTAAGTTTCCACCGCACCTTAGAATTCATGAAAATGTATTAAAAATCAGGCTAACTATGTATGGGTGAATAGTAACTGAAACTACAGTACACCTCCACTCCAGTAGGTGGCAGTAAGAAGAAGCTGAAGGCCACACAAGCAGGATGATTTCATAAACAGCAGTCTGATATCATCATTTGGATAGAAGATGCTCCAGTTCCTTAACCGTCCACTCCTCGTATCATCTGTTCTTTTGCTCCATTTTCCAAATGATCAAAATACAAATAAAGTGAAGCTTTTAGAAATGAAATAAACAAGTCTGCAGCTGCACACTGGCTTTAACGTGGCGGGTGAATAGAAGTGTGGAACGCTGCAAGTGTGTTCCACCAATCAGCGTTCTTCAGCACAGCCCCACCCCTCAAGAATTCTGAAAAGTTCTACCCCCCAATAGGAACGTTTTTTTTTTCTTTTTTTGGAAAGTTTGGGCTCGAGAGACAATTTTTACTCTCATAATTTCAGTGGAAATGCGCTGAGGTTTTTAAAATCCCAGGTAAATGATAAAAGTTGAAAGACAAAAGGGTCTAATGTGACTTAACTTTGGGAAAAATATGAACATCAGTCAATTAAGGAAGGACTTTTTTTGATCCCATTTGAATAGTTTTGTCTCCACATATCATGTTTGCATTTAACAAATAATATTACGAGTCAAGAAAAAAAGTCATAAGTAAAGAAGTTTGGGTGAAATGACTCAGTCGACTGCATCTTTCATCCCATGCGATACCTGTTAGCGGCACCAAAATGACCATTATGATGACATATTTCAACTCGCTCTTGAATTATTAAAAGGTTTAAATCACAAGTCTGGTCGTGTTGAGATCTGCAGAAACACCTTCAGTGGTTGTGAAGTACGTTACCTTTGCACCTTTAAAGTGTGTAGTCTTTCCATTCATGTATTTTCACAGTCTGCTGCTTCAACGTTTTCCCTTTTATTGATGTTAGATGAGTCTTTGAAATGGAGTGCTTAGAGATTAGAGGCATCTTTGCATCCATTAAACCTGTCATTGTGCCGATATACAGTAGTTTAACCTTTGGACAGTTATTCTAAAGTAGATTGATCTTTTTTTCCTCACTAGGATACATATATTAATTATTAAACAGTTACTTATAGCATACATATTAGTAGCATATATACTAGTTCTGAAGTTACCTTTTTAACCCATCGAAACAGTTTGTTTTAACTACAGCTATAAGGTCTATCTACAGGTCAATATAGTCACACTTTGTGGTAAAGATAGTAAAGTAACCTCTATTCTATGTGAAAGGGTTCAGTGGACTGCATCACTCTTCTCACTTCATACACCAACACCAAAACCTTGTAATTTTTCACCTTGTTCATCAAGAGCAATGTGGAAAAAGTAAGAAAAAAGGTGAAAATCAATTCAAGTCTGGTCATGTTGAGATGAGCAGAGACATCTTCAGCACATCTGAACTGACAAGGACATAGAAAGATGACAACGATGTCACCTTCATAACTTTTAGGTGTGCAGTCTCTCCACTTATGTATTTTCACAGTCTGCTACCGCAACTTTTCACTTTTATTGATGTTGGAGTGAGTCACTGAATAAGACAGCTCAGAAAGTGGAGGCATCTTTGTGTCTGTTTTATAAAACCCATCATTCTGCTGACATACAGTACAGTTTAGCCTTCAGAAAATATTTAATTCTTACCACCATCAGATCACCTCATATTAAGGTAGATATTCTGACATTTAAACAGTCGCTTATTTGCATGGACATTGGTAGCATAAAGAGAGGGAAAGTTCCATCCCTTAAAAAGTGCACCATTGGACATAACTTTGGAAAAATATGAATTAACAAACAACAGACACTTTTATACATAGATCCCAGAAAAAAGGTGAGATGTTGATCCCACCTTTTTTCCACTATTTACCAATTTCCACAGCCAAGCCAGAGGAGTGACAGAGGTGAGACAGGCTGGACTTTTACACAGCGGACCAGCATTCCGGAATCAAAGAGGCGGTGACGCAGTGCAGCGTACACTGTAAGCCCGGAATTTGTATTTACTAAAATGCTTTAATTACAATGCACTTAAATGATTTAAGTTTTATCATGTTACTATAAAATGTTAAGTATATTCTACTAATTTGTAGACATAGTTGAAAGTACGAAAAAGTTTAAGTTGAATGGAATTAAATCACCAAGTTTTAGTCATGACCACACCTTTTTATCTTCGCATTGCATTGTGGGTATTGGGCATGTTGTTGAAAATGTGTTATTTTTCTGTGCAGGGGTTCAGCGGGGTTATGGTGTTAGTGTTTATTTGGATTTAATGTGTGTATGGCAGTGTTTATTGGCCTTTTTGTGTTTGTTTTTGTATTTTCGTAGAGCTGCACCATGAGTCAGAGCCATAGGAAGAACAATCGCTTTACTGTTCATCTAACATTGTAAATGTACAATGGAAATTCTGATTTCTTACCAAACCAAAACTTTTTCCAGTACAGGCAAATGACAGTGATCTAACTTCCATTCATGCTGCAATAAATTAAATTGAATAATTTCATAACTATTTTGATCAGGAATAGGATTATGAGTTTGATTATCTTAAAAAAAAGTTGTTTGATCAATGATAAAATAATCTGGCTGTAATTGAGAAAATTAGTCAGTGTAACCTAAAATGCTGAGTTGAATGGTTGGATAGTGGGGTTGATTTTACAACAGATTTAAAGTACAAATAACTTGTCTTTTAGTGTTTTCTACTTAATAGTTTAAGTTCAGTACTTTCAGCATTAAAGTTGAACCTACTTAAACCAATTGATTAGTTGATCATTACTCAAATCATTTAAGTGCAATCACTTGCCTCAAATTTTTTGAGTAAACTCTACTTATCCGGGCTTACAGTGTATAGTGCAGTGTTTTTCAGCCTTTGGGTCACCTGAAATTTCTAGTAATTGATAGAAATCTTTTTAAAAATTACTAATAAAAAAATATATGGTGAGTTGAGAGAGAAAATCACAATCCATAAAAGACATGACAAACTCTGAAGCTGAAACTGAAGCACTGTGGTACTGTTTATCTGTCAAATGTTCATTGTGGTTGGTTTCAGATGCTGCAGCTCTTTCATAATTCATAGTTTGAGTTATTGTTTGTTCAGTATTAATTGTCAGCCTTGTAAATCCAAGCTGGACTGACTGTACATATCATAACCAAGGAAAATAAAATTCTCACTTTGTGCAGTAATCTACACCTGGCTTTTCTGCCTCTGTCCATAGTAATATAAATTATATAGACTAAATGTCATCTAAAATTAATGTTTATTTGCAACATACTATCGTAAACTATTACATGATAAAAAACAAATTAAATTTAGCAAAAAATTGGTGATGTTAAAATGGGATCATGAGCCAAAAAAGGCTGGGAACCACTGGTATAGTGTGGCAAATAACTAGCGCATCAGAAATACCCCGAGCATAGCGGTGCAGCTAACCTCTCCAGAGTCTTTCACCGTTCCACAAAGGTTAGCATGGATAGAGTCCTCCGCCCGAAATGACAGCAGCTGGCAGATCTCGGCATCTCCCCAGTTCAACATCTTTTCTAGCCACACTGATATATTTGTTTATTGTACACGGCCCGTGCGGGGGTTGCACACATAATACATCATCAAAACGTCACACCTTGGTTGCGGAATGAGGTGTTCCGTTTACATAGCGTTCCAGAATCATGATTCCACCTTTATCACAGCTCTGTTACTACTTCCAGAGATGCTACAAAGTTACGATAAAGGTGGGACCAAATGATCCCACCATTACGTTTACACAGATGTCATTCCAGAATAAAAGTGAAATATTCCTGTAACAGAAGTGCCATGTAAAAGGGGCTAATGTTTTGATCCCATTTGATTTCTGCTTTCAATTACATATACATACATAAATACATACTCAAAAAAAGTCACAGTTTGTTGTATTAATAGTAATTATGCATTTTAGTGTGAAAATCAGGAGAGGAAGAAATCACTACTTCTCTGGTCATGTTGAAGTTGCAGAGAAATCTCAATCTGTTCACAAATTCTGAACAGATTGTAGTGGGAGAGATGATGTAGACCACCCTTCTGTGTGAGAAGTCTTTGCATTTATGTATTTTCACAGTGTGTTTTGACAGTTTCTCAACAAACTATTACTTTCTCGAACAGGGAAATTATCTTACAAATTGACGAACATCATAAAAATTGATTTGTCTCTCACCGTTGGCTTTAAAACACAACCAGAGGGAGCAGACTTTCACTTCTCTATCGACTTTAACTATTATAGAGCATTTATTATTATGCTGTTCTGCATAACCCTATTCTACAACCACCAGACCATTAACTAACATGTTTCTTTAAATATCCTCCTACTTACTCATCTATAACAATAAATAAGGAAGTTGTTCAAGAAGTAAAACAATAAAGGTCCAGTGTAAGTGTAAGATTTAGTGGAATATAACCGCATAAAGAAGAGAATCCTATGTTTTTGGTATCTTTGAATGAGCCATTTATATTTAATAGTGGCAGGTTACAGCTCAGAACATACCTCTTCTTGTCCTTACTAAAAATTTTACAGCAGTTACCATCACCTACTATGTCTGAGTGTGAACCAGAGACAGAAAGCTGGTTCTAAAAGTTCCGGTTTTGCAGCTATATGTTACTAACTTTCAGTAACACTTCATAAACAAGGTATATTCTTATGTAACAAATCAGCAAAGTACGAGTTGTAACCTGACATTGTTTAAATGAGCAGAGCTTCACTTGTCAATGCAACAGAGTTAAAAGAACTTATTTGGATGCACAGTAGTTTTATGTCTAGTTAGATAAACAATATTAAGATAATATTAATGTACAACAACTCCCTAGTTCGCTATAAATAAATTGTAATTTGGAGGTTACTGCATAAAACCTGTATAATATGGCCAATAATAAGTGCTTTATAATCAGTAATAAAAGTTTAATGTGTATATTAATAAATACCAAATTAATGATGAGTATGTGTACGTTAATCTAAAGGGTTACTGGAAGTTTCCTCTGAGCGTGTTTTGGCTTGAACTGAAGAACAGTCTGATCCAAAGATCTTTTATTGCACAAAGGTTAAAATCTGGGTGTGAAAGTGCTCACACAGTTAAACATGACTCCAAGTTCACACAGAATCAGATGTGAAGGGTGGGGAATTATTTGGGAAATGTCTAACAGCGTGTGAGTAACGGATCATATACTTTTGTGTCTGTAGCAGCGTTTTTTTTTTACTCTTTTATTGATGTTAGATGAGTCACTGAATTGGAGAGCTCAGACAGCAGAGGCATCTTTGCATCTATTTTCTTTTTTTTTTTTTTTAAACCTGTCATTCCGCTGATGTAGTTTAGCCTTTGAAAAGTAAACGTTAATACTAGATTGATAATTCTCGTCGTCATGTCAGATCACCTCGCCTGCTCAGGTACAGATTATGAATCTACTCATTTCCTCCATGTGAGCCAAAGAGCAGATGGATTGCACATTAAAAGATCTCAAACCCGCTGACGATCATTAATAAAAGCTGAAAAAGTGGAATCGAGGCGACATCCTTACAGGAAGGAGAAAGATTTAAAATGGCATGATTTCCCACAGGCCCCAGCAACCAAAAGGCAGTTGGAGACCGAGCTTAGAGTGAAATACAACCATCTCGCATTCGTGTTCTGTAGAAGGATTAATGTTGTTTCAGACAAATGAAGAGTCTATATAATATAAAAACACACGTCAGCTCAAGGTCAAGATGCTCATTAGTTCATAGTGGATAAAGATGCCTATTAAATCATACATTTCACTGGGGAATTTAATCAGGTAGATTCATGTGTTTATGGATAAGTGATCAGGCCACATGTTGGATATTGATACAGATGTAATTCTTACCACGATCTTATTTTGGCTCAGCTGCTGGAAGAAAAACATCGGCTGTTGAAATGCAGAGATTAATAACAACCTTGGTCACACAGTACATTTACATTAGATGGATGAGGGAAGAACATTTTATCAGACATCTGCTCAACCTGACTAATCTCAGACAGTTGGAACTGGAGCTTCATTTCAGAACCAAATAAAGCCATGAACTGTTTCTTACACTGCACAGTGACTCGTGGTAGACTGTCATCCAAGAATACCACATAAAACCAAATCATTCTTATAAAGCCCTGCTGTCCCTACGGCTTTGGGCTGGAGCTTCAGAGCTTATAAAGGGGATACTAAACCCCTTTAAGAGACTTTGTGGCCTCGGGGTTAAGGTAACAGCTAATTGTTTCGCTTGTGTCCTGAAGATATTCGCAGTGAGCTCATGAATCAAGCATGTGACTTATGCATCAAGCCACATCCCCTCGTTCTCTTCACGCAGCAAGCAGGCTGTGATTTATAGCTGGACAGTGGCCTGCGGAGGTGTTGGATTCAATGAAATACAAGGGAGAACATCTGGAAAACCTATTAGCTCCAAATCACAGCTCGGGCCAGTTTGATAGCGATGGCTGATGCAAGCCTGGAATTGACATGCTAGTGCGCACCGAGGGACTTCGTGTCTTTTTCGTTGAACAGACATCTGAACTGAGGTTGTACACATTTTAAAGTAGATCAATATTAATGGTCCTACTTAAAGCACCAGGTGAGCTAACAAGAGCCTTAAATGAGCCTCTTCCATGTGTCCTAATATCTCCCAGATGTAGAGAGCTTCACATCACTGTCTGGTTGGAAAGAAGACAAATTATAAATCTGAAAATGAAAAGACATTGATATATTTATGTGTCTAATTAGTTTCTTACGTTTCCTTTTTCGTTTGTTAAAGAAGTCTGAACAAATGAACATATTTCAAAGCATATGGACAAGTTTAAGTGACTTTCAGAGGTGCATATGTATTTTTTTTTAGTTTTTAATATGAGGGAGGTGTCAATGTAAGTCAAAAAGAAAACAATGAACAACAAATATAATTTACAAAACCACTATGTTGTGTTTAAATTATTGAGACTTGGGGAAGAAAAGGCAAACGTAGCTGATTTTACCTGTATTTCTGTATTTTGTCATTATTTTATGTTGTTTTCATGTTTTTTCCACTTAGATTTCTTTTTTGTTTTTATTAATTTGAGTTATTATTTTGTTTTCTCAGGTGTATGTGCCCACTTGACCTCATGAAATTAAAAAAAAAAAGATGTTTCATGAAAAAAACATTAATGGTCCTACTTAAAGCACCAGGTGAGTTAACAAGAGCCTTAAATGAGTCTCTTCAATGTTTCCTAATATCTGGCAGATGTAGAGAGCTTCACATCACTGTCTGGTTGGAAAAAAGAGAAATTATAAATCTGAAAATGAAAAGACATTGATATATTTATGTGTCTAATTAGTAACTTATGTTTCTTTTTTTGTTTGTTAAGTAAAATGAAAAAAAGGAATATGCTGCATATGTAGTGTTTTTTAGTTTTTAATGTGAGGGAAGTGTCTGCATAAGTCAAAAAAGAAAGAATGGACAACAAATATAATGTACAAAACCACTATATTATGTTTAAATTATCGAAACTTGGGGAAGAAAAGACAAACATGTAGCTGATTTTACCTATATTTCTATATTTTGTGATTGTTTTATTTTGTTTTCATATTTTTTTTCACTAATATTTATTTTCCTTTTTTTAATTTGAGTTATTATTCTTGAAAAAAACATTAATGGTCCTACTTAAAGCACCAGGTGAGCTAACAACAGCCTTAAATGAGCCTCCTCCATGTGTCCTAATATCTCCCAGATGTAGAGAGCTTCACATCACTGTCTGGTTGGAAAGAAGAGAAATTATAAATCTGAAAATGAAAAGACATTGATATATTTATGTGTCTAATTAGTAACTTATCTTTCCTTTTTTGTTTGTGAGGTGAAAATAAAAAAAAATAAATAAATAAAAAAAGAACATATGAACATATTTCAAAGCATAGGGATACGTTTTAGTGACTTTTAGATCGGCGTATGTTGTTTTTTTTTTAGTTTTTAATATGAGGGAAGTGTCAACCCAAGTCAAAAAGGAAAGAATGACCAAGAAATGTACTGTACAAAACCACTATATTGTGTATTTTATAACTGAAACTTGGGGAAGAAAAGCCAAACATGTCGCTGATTTTACCTGTATTTTTATTTTGTCATTATTTGATTTTGTTTTCATGTTTTTTTTTTTTCTTTTGCTTTTATTAATTTGAGTTATTATTTTGTTTTCTCAGGTGTATGTGCCCGCTTGACCTCATGAAATTAAAAAAAAAAATGTTTTCATGAAAAAAACATTAATGGTCCTACTTAAAGCACCAGGTGAGCTAACAAGAGCCTTAAATGAGCCTCTTCCATGTGTCCTAATATCTCCCAGATGTAGAGAGCTTCATGTTGGCGTCCTTGGTTGGAAGCAAGAGTAATTCTTAATCTGAAAAATGAAAAGGCCTTGATAGGATAAAACATCCATTCCAAAGCTGCGTGACACAGCCAGCATTACACAAGTCATTCTAGTCAAGGATAATTGGGTAAGAAAGAGCATCGGCGGGGAGTGTCTGAACAAGGTACCCCTGCCTCCACTCATCTCAGCCCCGTAATAAGAGCATGGGGAGGTGTGTTGAAATTCAACCCCGTCACTATTCATCCTCACCCCCTTGATGCAACAATGACTAGCATGCGGTCTGCTTTTCATTTAAGGGAATTACCTATGGGAGGCCAGCAGACGTCTCCTGAGTTGCTCTGTGTGTGTTCTTCTCATCCCTGCAGAGCTGTCTCATTAACACAGAACCCAGAATGCTCGGTTTAGCATAGCCCCATCTCTGTCCTGCTGCAGCCTGCTGCATGGAAGCTGAAAATAATGACTCACGCATTACAAAGTCCACGAACACAGTCCCTGGTTCCAGCATCACTCCCCAGGCTGCTGCATCTTAGACCTCCAGCCCTTCTGACAAGTTGACTGTGAGGGTAAAACTGAGAAGACGGTGAGGGAACATGAGAGTCAGGAGGTGCTGTGTGACATGAAATAAGTAGCATTAGCTGAGTATGATTTATGACTTTCATGAGGGATAATGTGTGTAGCTAACCTAATGAGATTTTGAAATGCTACATAGGCTTTACACATCTCCATCTGTAGCAGGACCTGTTGTTTTCAGCTTGGAGTAGAAATACCATTACTCTTTTCCTGTGTAAAACATGTTTTACGGCCATTGAAAAGGTCTAATTATTCAATCATCGGTAGGGTGGCTACTTCATTTAGACCACTTATGAGCTCAGGCGTCATCTCTCCAGGGTGTGGCTCATATAATTTACATTTCATTAAAGCACGCTGTGAGACATCATTGATTTCTGAGCAAACCAGGACTTTCCATGATGCAACCACATGGGTGGGGGGAGAGGTAGACGTGTTGCCCATCAGGAGCTGTCAGGAGCTGTCAGAGGACAGGATCCAGACCCTTGGCCAGAAGAGGCCAGGCCAGCCAGCTGTCACCTCTCTGACACTGGCTGAGACCATCCATCTGGCTGAGAGAGGCCCACCATGGGTGGAAAAGAACTCACCAGATCCCAGACTTTATGCACATGACGGCAAGAACGCACACATACCAGGAGACGTGTTTTAAGTCCACATGGGCATGCGAATAAGCATTTATACACGTACAATGACATGTACGCACTCATCTATGCATGTACGCATGGGAACTTGCTTGACGGTCAGTGCCAGAGCTATTTTGGGTAATTGCTAGCACAATCTGTGGTGCTGTCCACATGAATCATTTCCTCACAGACAGATCCGGTTAACAGAAGTGACAATCTGCCTTCAAGCCGAACAGGCACAAATAAACAATTATAACATCTGGCTGTAATGCTCACTTTCACATACAGTTTCTTTCTGTTGGTATGTTTTAGCAGTATGATATTTTTTACTTCACCTTTGTCACACTATGACATATATAAAAACGCCTCCGGCATTGTATCTGACTCCTCTACTCCAAATATAGACACGCTACAGTAGTATCCCTATCAGTCCTTGGTAGGTTTCACAGGAGTTTTCACTGCTGGGATGATCGTATAAGTAAAACAATAACACAGCACACTGGCTAAGCTTGGAGCACATCCACCCTGGTATGTCTAAGTAAGAGGGGTCAGTGGAGTTGCCAGACATATGGAGAGCATTTGGATAAATTCAGACTCCACATCGGCCACAACAAAGTCAAACACAGTGTTGTACATCTTGTTTGGGTAACTTCTCATTTTCATAAAAATCCTAAATAGCCACAATTGTCCCCAAAACTCTGGATCTATTTTACTTGAAGAAACACATTTAACACAATTACTGTACATTTACCATTTTTTTCACTGATGACTGAATTTTATTGTAATTCATCTAGACGTGGACTTAAAAAGAACATCAGTGATTTTATTGCAAAAATACTAGGAGCAAATCTTAGCACTTTAGAAATGTAAATTGGAGTTTCTAATGTATTCGCTGAGGAGGACTGTATTAATTTTGGACCCTTTATCAAAGCACAACTTGAAATGTAGGTGACCTCAGTAGCAAATATTTTATTTCTAACTTTTGTTCAGACATGCGGCAGAAATTTTCTTATGATTGTGCTTGTCTGTGTTGATACATTTCCTTTACTTTAATAAGCAAATAATGGTTTTCCAAGTCATTGTGAACTCATAATAAAGCATATTAACAGTATTTACAAGCTCAGTTATTCTCAGAAGATGTTTGGAAATGTTTTTCCCTCTCAAGGGGGCCCAGACTGCAAAGTATACCATGCCATCGTCTTGGTGTCAGGACAAAGCAGCAATAAATACATCAAGAAGATGACAAATAAGCAGAGCTGTGGTGGCAACATGTTATCTTCCCTACCCCGACTGTCAACACTGCTGAAGTCAATTAAAGGTGGTTAAATTTAAAGTCTGAGACGAAAAGGTGTAAAATGCATCTCACTGCGTTGTCGTATGTAAATGCGGTGAAATCATCGTGATTTCTGATTGCAATGGAGCGATGAAAGGTCAGTGCGAGCCATGTGGAATCGCCTGAAAGCACAGGGCGGACTCAGGAATGCGAAGACAGACAGAAGACGAGAGCTGGAGACTGAGATCAATGATAATGCGATCTGATGACATAGCTGAGCAGGCCGTTCCCCTCGGTGGTCTCACAATAGACCAAGTCAAAATTGAAGACAGTGAATTTTGTTTGGATTGGCTTTAATCTTCCCATCAGACAATATGAGGCAGGCAGTGCGCTGCAAGTGTTTTCCATTTTGCCACAAGAGAGTTGTGTCAGGTTCGGCAAGTGCACATGCACAGATACGTCAGTGTGGCACATTGACAGGCAGCTTGTTCAAATAAAGACCTCACAAACCTCTGAGCGCGCAACTCGACCATTGTGAAAAGTATTTACAGAAACATATGCGCATGACAACACAAAACAAAAACAGTGATTCCCTGTGCTAGTTCCTAGAGTCTGTCTGTCCGTGGTGCTGGGGGGGTTTCAGTTGTCAAAAAAAGGGCATTGCAGACATTTTTGCTTCAAAGCTAATTAAAAATGGTTACGGAGAAGTTTTAAGATGACAGAAAATTGAAAACACCAGCTTTTGTGACAGCTCTGAGCACGCGTAGTTTTCCACGAGGCTTATCTTTGACAAATAGCATCATGTGGGGCTGGTTGTTTTAAAAGAAAAGAGTGTGAAGCCAGATGATGAGTGGTGCTTGTTGAAGGGAACAAATATGCAATATGTTTCTCAAGAGATGTTAATGCTACCCAGGACCACAATCAATTTTAAATGACTGATTTTCCAGATGAAAAACAATGCAATAATCGAGTCAAACAAGTGTTTTCTAATGCTTGACAAAAGACACTGGTCCTCCATTACACTAAGTAGTGCTTGGCTGCATTTCAGGCTTTAGCTGTTTGCCCATGCTGCTTAGATAAAAAACACAAATTAGGCCAGGTTGTGTGTCCCCACCACAAAGATGAAAGCTGTCTCCAAAGCAAAAACCCCAGAGAAACCATAATGAAAACATGCAAATACAGGACTTTGTTTTCTCGCTCTAAAGAAGAAAAACTGCTCTTATTGACTTGTCATTTGCCAACGTATTGTTTGTCAGAGAGTGTGTGTAGTACAGGCTCAAAGATGTGACTGCGCTCCAAACGCAAACCAGGCCACAAAGAGATGTCTGAGACGCTGTAATTACTTTTAAGCTGTTGTGATGTTAAGGAATCCACCACGAGACTCACGCAAACATGGCTGCCACCATACACACCTTCATTCAGCCCGGAGGTCTAATAAGCAGTGTTTATATTGTGGTCACAAAATATGAACATGGCAACAGTACTGAGTTTAATAGACCTTGTGTTGTTGAAACATTACTGAACAGTAGATAACATCCTGAAATGAAGTTCCCTATTAGCGGAGTAATAAAAACAATATAGTCGTATAAATCACAGGGGTTTTGATCTGGTTTTAAAGCCTCATTCATTAACATCACAAAGGAACAGGGAAATATTTGTAGCCACTTCAATTATTCCCAACTACTGAGATCATTTTTGGTTCATTGAAGGCAGTCAAATAATGTTCAATCATCTACCACCTATTTTATATGTCCCATTTGTAGTATTTATAGGTATATAAGTAGTATATTAATAAGTGTTTCCACAGAACTGGTTGCCTCCATGGGTATAATAATATTATGCCTCAGGCCCATTGAATTTTACATGATGACCGAATGTTAGCATGAAAAAAAAAAAAAAAATAGGAGCATTCAGGTTGAGTTGGAACTACACGCACAGTCATAAAAATCCACACACAAGAGGAAAATGTAGTATAATAAAGTATAATAATCACAATGACAAACAATGATCTACCATTACTCCTCATAAAAGCAGTGTCCAAAGACAAATCAGATCTTAATGGAGGTCTTTTATAGAGATAGGAAGGGGATATTATTCCATTATAGTGTCGAAAGCACACTTAACAATTTATCCACGTAATTACACTGGGCGCCCAGGTTGCACTGTCACAGTAAAGTATGTCCCAGAAAGAGCCAAGAACTTTTATTGAGCTGATATTAATTGATTTGTCCTGACCTACCCAGACCTGGCCTCCTGGGCTCAGCTTCCTCTGTGGAGCGGTGCCAAGGCTCTGTCCTAACTCTGCATAAAAATAAATGAGAAGCTATGGGGCTACTCTCTAAAGCCAAGGGATATTGTTCGATTTCACGTCAGCCCTCCAGGAGGCAATTTAAACAACCCAGCATGCTAATCAACTTGGTATAAAGGCAGCGCTTTTCCTTTCACTCCTATTGCAACAAGGCCAAAAGGACATACACAATTTGAGGGGGAAAAGTGTAATTGAGGCTGTTTTTGAAGGAACATTACACTCGGGTGTAATGTAACTGGGATGTGGAAAAGGAAACAACCTTACTTGCATTAAAAGGCATGTCCTGACCAGTTCATGCAGTATATGGGGGCTGGCGTGCCATTGTCACATTTTTCAAAATCCTGGAAAAACTCAAAAGTCATCTCGCTGTAACAATCACACAAGGGTAAGTATGTTTATGTAAAAATATGTTGGCATGGAAAACAAAGGGTTGCTCCAGTGGAAGAATCAGAGCCAGGATGTGAGCTCTCCTGCTGCCATCAACACATCAACAATATCTCAGTGGAACCACATTGTGACCCTTGTCTGAAGAGGCAGGGCCCTGATCCCCACAAATAATTCAATACTCTTAATATCCCTTTGGTATTTTTTTGCAACCACAGAAATATGATAGTGTTCATTCCCTGCTTGTGCCCTGAACCTACAGGTCAGATAGTAGCAGATCACAGACTCTGCAGTGACTCGGAGGTTAAACTAATCTTGTGTGACTTTTTCACATGGTCCGAGCACTACCTCTACAAACCTCCACTAGCCTGTCATCCATTTGGTGAACCTGCTGTACCTACATTCACATCACTGAGCGCTTTAATTTGACTGCTTTTGCTTTACAATGTCAGCTCTATAACTCACTATCTATTATAAAAGCCTTCACTAATGTGTGCCAGACCTGAGAGCAGAATTAAATGCATCTGTCTGTCTATTAAGCAAGCACATTACTTTCAACGTGCCAAGATTCAGACCTCCTCTGAATGACATCCTTGAACACAGCTCAGACTCCCACGTTTTTTACAAAACACATTTCCACAACACCCTGACCTGAACTTAAATTTAACAAATCTGGTTTCAGAAATATCTGCACTTTATTTGTGTAAAGCAATATTTCGCAAATTTTTCACTTTCATTTTTTTTTCTTTCAACACTGCATTTATTTGCATTTCCTTACAGCCAAGGGTGTCCTTCAACCGTTGCAGTGTTAATGAATAACAACCAATTTCTCACATCTAAGCTGAGACAAGTCCTTTCCAGTGGTAACGGCTGATAAACACTGCCCCCTACTGACGACAAAATGCTCTTACACTTACTTTACCCACTGCTGTGGGATTGAATTACAGTTTTGATGAAGAAATAACATGGAAAGCGCTACACCAGATTACAAAATATGTTTTAAAAAGCAAATAGAAAGGACAGAGATGGGTCAAATCCAAAAACAGTAACTGCCAAATTTCTGATTAATAAAAGCTGCGTTGAATAACAGTAAGTAGGAATCCAAGGCACTGACAGTTAAATTAAACATCCTCTATAAGTCAAGTTTTGAATGTACATCGGGGTATGATAAAGAAATTCCATTAATAATAAGCTGGACACTGTTCTGTGTTATTAATTAGGCACCATCTCATAAAAACTATAGTCTATTTTGTCTAACACTAAACTAACAATACACTATATTATTATATTTTATGCAAAAGCAAAAAAAAAAAAAAGCAAAAATCCTGCAACTAAAATGCATAAAGTACTGTATAGTGTTTAAAACATGTACTCCGTGAACTAACTCTACATCTGCTTGCAAAGAAAATGCATTGTTTATGAATTCAGTAAAAAAAAAAATAAAAAAAAAACAAAAAAAAAAAATTGGCTGTCAAATAGAATAGCTTCATTGTTATTTTCATGTTCTAATCAAACTATTCTGCAACTGCCCTCAAATCAACTACTTAAATACAGCCTTTACTGAATGTCAGAGACAAACAGCTGACTATAAAAAACAAAAGTACTCATGAATCATACACTCAGCATGTCTTTTACTGACAAAAAAGAGCACAAGTGTCAACCACAAAACACATTTACAAGATATAAAAACAAAACCCAAATAAAATAGCTGTAGTTTGAGGCATTTAAATCACAGACACTGAATGGATTAATGTGAAGAAACCCTGAGCTATACTGCTGTTTTTTTTTCCTGGCAAATACAATCAACCAAATATTTTCAAATATTCGGATTTGCATTTTACACCAGTACTTTACCTTAGATTGAGGTTAAACATAGTATATGGTACATATGGTATAATACATGATATGATGTTTAGAGGACTAGTAGTTATTTCTCATACTGTAGTGAGATGAAAGGTCAGTGATCATAGTACATTCATTAGGTTAGTGCTTCTGAAATCACATGCAGCTTTTGTTAACCCTTCTAAATATATTAAAACATAATATTTGCACTGGTAAAAAATAAAAATAAAAAATACCTATTCTATCAAGCTTATAAAAGCTAATAACAAAAGCAGAACTCTTCATTCCTCCTTCGCATTAAGAGCTACTTCTAATCAAACTCATTAAGTTTTTTTTTTATAACAAGTGATTTACTAATTTATTTACTTATTTTTGTTCAGATATGATGGTACCATTTGTAGTATAACTGCCTTTAAGTAGATTAATCAATTTTTTTGCTCAATATACAGTAAACAACACTCACTGTACTTCTACTCCAATTCGAAGTCTATTTTCTGCTCTCTATTAGTTTCCATGTTACTGTTTCTAAATTAGTTTTTGATAAAAGCTGGACATTTGAGGGAAATATCCCTCTGTAAAATCTGTTACTCTGTGCATTCTCTTTGCTGTCAAAGCTCTGTGACATTCCATCTTTACTTTAAACATTTTTATTACATGATCGATAACTACTGTCACAAATACTGTCCCTTTTCCCCGTCTTCTTGAGTGAAAGCCTAGGAAACAGCATCAGCCTTTTGCTCTTTTTCATCCTGACTCGGATGATCATTACCTGGCTCTTCGTCGGCTGAACCACATTCGACATCATTTTTCTCTTCCCCTTGATTGTTATTTTTATCATCCTTTGCTGCGCTGTTATCTGACTGCCCTTTAGACTCTTGACGCACCTTGTTGCTCTCTTGATCTAGATCTAGACCTGAGCGGGTGGTGTCTAAAGATGGATTCGTCACCTTGGCAATTTCACTTTCACTGCCGCATTCGTTTTCTGCGGGTGATTTTTCATCTTTTTGTGACAGTATTTCTGAACCTTTGTGCTCAGGAATGGTGGATTGTTTTTTCTCACCGGGCTCTCCTGATTCATTTATTTCCCCTGCGCCTGATGAGTCAGATTCTCTGATATTTTTCTCTTCAGTCTGTTCGCTGACCTCATCTGAGCTGCCGTCGTTTTTGTGTTCATCATCAGTGTCCTTGGTTTCTTTAATTTGAGCGCTTTGGCTCAGCGGGGAATGTGGTGAAGCTGTATGAGAAGAGACAGCACTGGACGGGTGGGACGCTATTTCCTCATTCTCATCTTCCTCTTTCTCTGACCCTGAAACAGACAGTATATACAAAAAGTAAATAGCAGAAAATCAGTTTATAAATGTGTCTGCTATGAAACTGCAGCTGCATTAAACCACTCAGTGGCACTTTGGGTTAAAATTCAATCAGTCTTAATCCATGACAGTTTCAAAACCTCTGAAGCCATTTTAGACTGCTATATTTTACAAACCTGGTTGTTCAGAAGCAGCAGGCGACAGTAGTTCAGACTGTTCATCCTCAGAAGACTGCACTGCATCATCAGCTGGTTCTGATTCTTTTACATTAGGGGCTAAATTCTCAACCTGTGGGTCTTTGTCTTCATCAGCATTCAGATCTTGATGACGAGGCAACTGATTGGTCAGCAGAGCAGGTGACGACATGGGTTCCTGACATTTTTTGGTGTCATTTTCTGAAAGCAAATCATCAGGTGAAGAGACCGACCTATAAATAAACTTTAGAAGTTTGAGTAATACTGTAAGAGGAAAAATGACAAACACCTACAGTTTTTTCCAAAATTTAACTTGATATATTTTCTCTTTTAAAAGGTTGTTTGCTGAACTTTAAGCTTTTCGGGGGTTTATCAAAAAAGAGGAGCCAACATTTTGTCAAATTTGACCTGGGAACAGCTTCATATTTGAGAATATTTTCGACAGAAGATGTGTCAATTCAAAACAAATAAACCATGGATATGAGCTCTATGAACTTCTAATTCTACTGAATGCAATAAATATTCCTGTTTTTAACACACAATAAATAAAACTAAGCTGTCCAATGGCCCAATCTGAGACACAGGGATTGACACTGAACTTTGTTTGACAGCAGTGATTCAGTACAGGGTGTGTCAGAATATTGGACTGATATTATGTCATATGAATATACTTTATTGATTTATTACTTTCTTACAACAAGAAACGAAAGCTACCTCTCCGTGGTGCTGGTCGTGAAGGTGTGGCCTGTCCATAGGATTCAAAAAACTCTCGTTTTTTTTTGACAGACCCTGTAAAGAATCACAAAGAGTTAAGTTAAAAAGCTGCACTCTTTATACCACATATCTGTAATGATGATGTTTGTGTGTATGTTTACGTTGTTCCCGAAGTTCATCTAGACTCTTAATTTCTGTGAAAAAATTAAAGATGTAGGAGGATTAATAAAGCGCTCAACATTTTCTACCTGTTTCAGTTCAAAATAGTTTGATTATTTTTCAGATTTTTGTCACTTGCAATTTTCTAATGTGATTTCAGTTTTACCAATCTTCTGTCTGATACATGACATGGCCAGTATGTGAGGTCACAGACTGGAAAAAGAACTAATTCCAAATAAAGTTGTATGGTAGTATTACATTTTATAAAGTTACGTCCATGGCTTTTTAAGAAGTTATAGTACAACATCCATGCTCACTCAAGTACTTGTACTTCTGTTAATTAGTGCATAAACTAAATATTAAAAGTTATATTTGTCTCATTGTCAGTTATTTTCATATTCACTTCAAGTACTTAGAAAAACTATTTTGATAATAAGCTATTTTCAATGGATTGTAATTATATTGATCCAGAATTATGCCAAAATGTGTTGTTTTTAGTCAAATACAGACACACACAGTCCCTATTTTTTTCCATTTCACTTCAGTGTCTTTTGTCTGAGATATGAACTAATCAGACATAGAAAAGTGACAGGGATGTAGCCCAAGTCTAGAGGCACACATTCAATGAAGAGAATGTTTTAAATCTCAGCTTTAAAATGTGGATTTATACTGAATTTATGCATGAGGATAATAAGAAAAAACATAGTTGATTCATTTGTTAATCCCAATGTAAAGTAATTCATTTCATTCAAATGTTTGACTTTAAACCCACCTTTATGATTTTGTGTGATTTTTTTGATCATGGCATTGTGTTGCCTTTATTCACACTTAATCTGAGTATTTGGAAAATAAATGGAAACTATTTCTAGCTCATCTTTAATTACACCGATCCAACATAACATTCTGAGCACTGACAGACAAAGTGGTGTTAATGTTGATTATCTCATTCCAATGGGACCTGTCAGTGGGCAGGATATATTAGGCAGCAAAAGAGCATTTAGACCTCAAACTTGATGTGTTATTAACAGCTGAATGGGCAAGAGTAGGAATCTGAGCAACTTTGACAACAGAGAAATTGTGATGGTCGAATCACTGGGTCAGACTATTTCCAAATCGATCTTCTATCTAGAAGCTGTTTGGAAAGAGTGAAAAAAGACAAACCTGCCTATGACCTAATGCAGGTTGAGCAGCTTTTACCTTTAGGAGGGTCTTGATCGGAGTCATTTTGAGGACTTTGGGGAAAATTACGCAGTGGTTGCTTGGAAGGCAGTGTGGACTTCCTGTGTACAAGAGGACTGCGTTCCTCATGGGTCGCTGTCTCATTTAATTCTGGAACAGATTGAAATATTAAATTTAAAGAGACTCATCAGTAAGAAGGAAGGAGATCAAAGAGATGAAATGGCATAACCTTTGAATAAAACAGTCCATTAAAGTGGAACATGTAATGTTATGCATGAAAATGAACAGAAGGCATCAGTATTAGTAATGTAACAGAGGATGCTTTGGGCTTTGGTCCGTCATCCGGACATTTAATACTTTGAACATTTTCTCACAAACTTCTGCTTCTACTCTCTTCATCTGCATCTCGTGACCTACTATCATTGGATCCTCAGGCAAGTCAAACATTTTTAAATTGTAAAAATGTTGTTTTATGAGCATGCATGCCTAGATCTGATGAAAAATTATATGAAAAACTCTTTCATAGCCAACAACTTTTGACATCCATTTAAAGGAGGACTGTTGAAAAGACCAAAAATGTCAAACCTCCTTTCTGCTTTTCAACATCATCACTCCGCCCTCTTCGTAGACATGCTGGAAAATAAAGTTTGAGGACGAAGCAGCATATTTTAGTTATCAGATAATACATTAAATGAGATAAAACCTTTAAAAACAGTCTCTTTAAAACTTTCGCACATGATGTTGTTACTCCTGAAATCCCTAAATTACTTCATTATTAAGAACAACTGTTAGAAATGTCACATAAATATAATACAGCACTGACATGGCTCAGTTATATTCTTCTCTTTAATTTCTCTTGTTAGGCCATGTGCTGTTTTTTTTTTTTTTTGTACCTTGAAGTAGTCGTTCACGGAAGTAGAAAAGAGCAGCGCAGATGGCAAACACCAACAGTAAAACCAATGCCACCACTAAACTGACAGTCAGTGCTGAAGATTCTTCTGCACAGGAACACAAAAATCACACACAAACATAAATACACGCAGCCTTTTGTTATTGTTGATAATGTCAAGTGAACCCACTGCGACAACCCCATGAGTGTGTTAATTTTGCTGCTGATTAAGGTTATCACTTGAAAAAACAGCAGCAAAATTAATGTCGGTGCAGACTGAAAGTTTTTCAATTCAACTTCTAAATTATAAGACTGTTTGGAATTGCATATATCGGTGTAAAATGGCAGAAACATAAACATGCAGTGCACCTGATACTAGGATGGTAAAACCTATACAGTAATTTTGTGACTGGTGATTATGGACAAAAACAAAGACAATCAATGAGGTAACATCCGACCTGGGTAGCACTCCTTTGTGGTGAATGTAGTTGTTTCAGTATGCACGACGTTGCTCACTGTACAGCTGTGTTCGTCATCATCATGTTTATCTCCCACACTTATTGTCAGTTCTTGGCCAGGTTGCTCTTTTCCATTCGAGTGCCATTTGAACTTCAGATCTTGAGGTTGTTCGGATCCTGAAGAGCACATCAATCTGGCCTGTGGTCCAGACGTGTTATGGAGGCTTTCATCCATCAACTTACAGGATACGACGGGTTTGGTAACTTTGTCTATATGATGATATATAGTAAATAGAAAAATATTAATGCAGGCATAAATGAATAAATAAATGGTTCTATTATATTGTATGGATAAGGGCTGGAAGGTGCTGATGAAAACACTCAATAATAAAAATCTTAATCAATAATTATCTGGATAAATGTCTTTTTTTTTTTTTTTTTTTTTAAAAGGTATTTGTGTTTTTAAATCATTTGTAAAAGACACAGCATGACTAAAATTATTTAAAGGATGGAACCAAAGGAAAATTATGTAAAATTTATTAATAACAAAATGCCACAAATTGCACCGGTCTACAGTTTCTTTTGGAAATTATCAGCTTCAGTAATAAGGGTTAAATCTTACATACTATGATGAGATGAAATGGAAAGTAAATGACATAAACGCTGGCTGGCTAATGTTTATAATGCATATGATGAATGTTTTGACATTTAAACATATTGTGAGTTTGTGCATATGTATAATAGATTTATCTAAGACTCAATGGATTTTAAGGAGAGTGTTGTAACTCAAGAGACAAATTCTCCCTCTGACTAAAACCCATTGTCTCTCTTAATTCATAGAGTTTCACATTTTGACCCAATACTGTATCTTGGAAACAAAAGCCAACTAACACTTTAGATGAAATTTTTCTTTATAAGTGACTGAAATTTGGCTACTTTTATTGAATTTGGTTATAGACCAGTGTTATTTATAACAGATGCAAATATGAGAAAATGACATAAAACACACTTATTTATGAGCATTCAAAACATTAAATCTTTTCCGACATCATAATAAGTATGAATAAAATTAAGTCCAATGACAAAACAACAGAACATTTTGTGTTGCAGGTGACAATGTAAATAAAAACATAACATTGCCTGAACTTGAAAACCCTCGGCCTTCAGTCCACGCCAAAGTTTTTACACATACGGACAGACATATAGGCAGTTGATGAACTGATGACAATACTCTGCGGCGAGGGCCGAGGTTAAAAAGCAAAAGATAAAAGAAAAATGCAGGTCATAATGACATTTAAGCCAATATAAAATGATATTATGATGCATATCTTTTTTCAAATTTTATTTTACCAGGTATGTTAGTTGAGAACTGCTTCTCATTTTCAATAACGACCTGGACAAATAGAGACGAACAACCCATTACTCACACATTCTCACCTCTGGGAAATTTAGATTAACTAATAAACCTACTAGTGCATGTCTTTGGATGGTGGGAGGAAGCCGGAATATCAGGAAAGAACCCCTGCAAACACATGGAGAACATGCAAACTCCACACAGAGAGCTTCCTGGTGTTGGAATTGAACTCAGGACCTTCTTGCTGTGAGGCAACAGTGAATTCCACTGCACCACCATGCCATCATCATTGATTCATGGCTCACCTCTATCATGGATGTATGACTGTAATTTGTTATTGGTATAAAATTAATTTAATAAAGCTTTTATAACATTACAACAGTAATACACCGACTTTCAGCAGTGAATTCAGTTATAAGCATAAATTAACGTTAAAGAAAACCATGTGTACTGCAACTGATAGAATAATGCATTAAATACATAATCATCAATCCAACTGACCTATGACCGTCAGCCTGAAGTCGAAATGATGCAGTTTTCCTTTGATGAATGCGTCCAGTTCATATAGCCCGCTGTCTTCATATCTGACGTCTGCGATAATGAGCTCGGCAGAATCCCACAACAGAGTGACCCTGTTTTCATACTGTCCAAACACCTTCTCCTCACTGCCGTCGAACTCAATCACTTTGTCTCCATCGTGTTTCCATAGAATTTCTTCCGGTTGACTGACGGTTTTACTTGGTAACAATTTGGCTTCTGTCCCCTTGAGTACATACTGTGAAGTCTGTCCAGCAACTAGACACAAATCATACAAAGGAAAAGTTGATTACACTTAATTACTACATTATCAACATTTACAGTCAACAACTCAAGGCTTTGGCAAACCACACCAGAAGTTCAGTAACAATAAAACAAATATTCACACACCCAAAAATACAACACAAATACACACATCAGCACATAAGTATATGTGTAATAATCAGTGCCACTTAGAGCAGGGGTGTCAAACTCATTTTAGTTCAGAGGCCAGATTCAGCTAAATTAGATCTGAGGTGGGCCGAACCAGAAAAATAATAACATAATAATATATAAATAATGTCAACTCCAAACTTTTCTCTATGTTTTAGAGTAAAAAACAGGAAATTTACATTATGAAAAGGTTTACATCTGCAAAGTGTCTTTTCAAAAGATGTGAATAACATGAACAAACTGAAAAAATAACTAATTTTAACAATATTCTGCCTCAGTTTATAATTTACACATGTACGTTATAACTTACATATCATAGTGGATCTACAACAGGGATTAAAGCAAAAATTTTTCATCTGATTGAAAATTTTCTTCTGGTCAAAATCATTGGCCACTATTAAAAATGATGCAATACAATACTACTATAGCATACAAGTTTATATAGTCAAATTTGGTAATACTGTAAAACACACTGAATGGGAGAGTGTACAGGTGTAGAAGATTAGTAACATGGATAGAAAAAATGTCATGAGTGGTATTGGTGGGGGGTCTGGGGGTCCTCTCCCAGAAAATTTTTAAAGCTTCAGGTCAATTTTGGTGCTCTCTGGTTAATTTTAAAGGGTATGAAAACCTTTGAAGCAAGTGAAAATTATAACTAGAGAAAACCTTACTGCAAAAAATGAGTGAAAAACTTTTTATTTAACAATTTAGGAACTCCTAAAACATAACTCCAACTCCAACAGCACATGAATTTTGGGGAAAATGTCTGTGTAAATGTAACCCTAACCAACTAATCTTTTATTTTTTCTGCTTTTTGGCACTGAAACCAAAAGTTTCAAGCTTGGTCATTCCGGATGTATGCTCCTGTTTTTTTCCAGAGACACATGACACATTAGTAGAACTTTCACTTTAGCAGTAGAGGTGGAGGTTGTTTCAGGGAGCTTGGAGCAGAGGAGGTGGAGGCTCTGCCTGGAGCACAGGCCATGCCCACCTCCATCTATTTTTCACACATCTCTCAATAGTTACCACTTCAGCACCTTCCTCTACAAACGTGTCCATGATGTCGTATATGCTAGCCAAAATAATATCATGTTCTCTTTTGATCGGAAGAAATTACGTCAACTGAAACAGAAATTATATTCCGTTACAGATACTCTCTGAGGGTATTTAAAATGCAGTGGCTTTGCAAATACTAAGGGTGTTGCTCATTCATTCATTTTTATCTTCGTACTGTACCACACAGATAGAAATAAGATGCTAAATGGGTCAAAATAAAGCACTTATGCAGTCAGGCGCGTAACCGCGTAAGGCCACAGCGCGCACAGCCGCACGCACGGGAAGGGCACAAACACACAAACACAAACACACATACCAGTCATATACTGGCAAGAGGAGATAAGATATGAACCCAAACATGAAGGTACATGTAGATCAGTTCTGTCTTCTTCCCTTTTCGCTGTGGTTCTTTCATAATGAAAGCTACTTTTAGCACTAAATTAAAGTTAGGCTGGAGGCTGAACTTCGGTAAAGCTGAACTTGTCCATGTGTTTCTGAGGCACATAATGAGCAGCGTTTCCTTCCAAAGATAAATTGTCATCAATCTCTCCTCCCGACATAAAAATAAAGAAGTCATCTTATTATCATCACTGTTAAACCTATCAGCCCCGTGCGTGGCGTGCCTGCAGATTCAGGACAGCAGACCCAGGACAGGATCGCGGTGCCGACTGGACTCCACGAAACACATGGGGAAGTTACTTCAATATGATCCCTCCACCCCCCCCCCCAATTTTTCCATTTGACGGAAATCTGTCGTGGTGACGGAGAACTTTAATCCCTGATCTACAAACACACAAAACATTTAATAACTGGCAGAATATTGTTAAAATTGTACTTACTTCTCTTAAGACATTTCAGGTTGTTCATATTTTTTGCAAAATTATACTTTGTTTTAGTGTAAATACCTGAAAATATTTACATTTACAAAGAGAAACATTTGGAGTTGTCATCATTTATATGTTACTACGGTAGTATTTTACTGAATCTTGCCCACTTGAGATTGAATTGTTCTGAATATGGAACCTGAACTAAAAGGATTCTTAATACTTTAGTGTAATTTTTGCATTTCACAAATTCATCCCAAGGGCCAGACTAGAGCCTTTGGCGGGCCGGATTTGGCCCGCGGGCCGCATGTTTGATACCTGGCTCTCAGAGGCTTTAATCTGACTGCAGTTGTCAATCAGACCATGTTTTTATGTAAAACATCTGCAAAACAACTGGTTGTCTCTGGTTTGGATTATTGTTAAGTGAATATCTTCAGAATTTAAACAGAATCAGAGCCCCCTTTATTGCCTTTGCATACTAAAAAAATTAAAAATAAAACACTTCAGTGGAATTTCAAGGAAAGTGCTGCTCCATTTAGAAACAACATCTGATCCTGGGTTTTAGAATGTTTTCAATGAGCATCTCCTTATATACAGCACAGTTCAGCAGTATAGGCACTGTGTCTATGTAGAAAATAAATTAACTACATGTGTATTAATATCTCATCAAAAAAGAGTCTTTTGCTTCAAAAGGAGCTTTAATCACACAACAGAAGCAGAAAATATGGTTGGCTTTTAGCGACATGCAGTCGAACATATGACTTTTTCATCAATGTCAAGGCTCTTACTCTCTTTTTTTACTGCTACTGAAAAGAAAACACCCCTAAAGTTGAATGAAGTTGCACTTTTTTTAAAATCTTGATTTCGTGTTGTGAAAATCAGCTATATACCAACCACAACCTTTTTAATAGAGCACTGTGTCTCACACGTTTAATCGGAAAAAACCCAGACTAAGATTAACTTTATTAATCAATAAGAGAAATCCATGACTCTAAATACAGTGCGATTATGAACTACACAGTTCTGGGCTGGGCAAATGTTCTCTGCTTACAGTAAACAAAACCAAAAGTAAACATTATGCATGCACTATCCTTATCTTACAGAAGGCCATCAGGGTGCATCACCAGGAAAACACATTGTTTCACCAAACGAGACTTAAACTCAAGGCAGTAATAAATTATTTTCCTTAACTTTTATTTGTTATTTTTGTTATTGTTTGATGAAAAACTGCATTTTTGCACAATTTTGGACCTCCATTCACAAGCTACTTTATCAGGTACACCTGTTCAACTACACATTGATACAGATATCTCATCAAGGTCAACAACATGGCAGCAACCCAGTGTATTTTGGCCTGTAGTCATGATCAAGACTATCTACTGAAATCCACGTCATAATACATCAAAATGAAGAAAAAAGATGAGTTTGAGCGACTTTGAACGTGGCATGGACGTTGCTTCGTAAACTGCTGATCTATGGGGATTTTTATGCACAACCATGTTTAGGGTTTACAGAGAATGGTACAAAAAAAAAAAAAGAAAATATTGAGAGTGCAGCTGTTGTCTTGCTGGTAGAAAAGCAAGGATAACTCAAGTAAGTGGTGACAAGTGCAGTATGGAAAAGAGCATCTCTGAATGCAAAACACGTCAAACCTTCAAACAGACGGACTACCGCAGCAGAACACCACACTGGGTTGGACCAAAACTGAACAATATCACATCAGAAAAACATTGCCTGGTCTGATGAGCCATGATTTCTACCGGAACATTCTGATAGTAGTGGATAAACAACATGTAAGCATGGATCCATTTAGCCTTGTATCTGCAGTTCAGGCTGACAGTGGTGGTATAATGATATGAGGGATTTTTTGGGCACACTTTGGCCCCCTTATAACCAACTGAGTTTCATTTAAATCCCACAGCCTACATGCGTACTATTGCTGATAGAGGTCAGCCAATGTGGGTTTTTCTAAGGCCAATGCCAATTTTTAAAAATTTTATCAGCTGAGGGCCAACCGATATCTACAGGTGATATTTGAGGCCGATATTTAAGGCTGATTTTTTTTTTTTTTTTTTAAAGGCACATTGACCATAAAATACAATTGAAACCCTCAGATAATTAAGAAATCAAATGCTGCCCACACAGGTGCCTGATCAAATATCTTATCAAATATCAGCATTCAAAAAAAAAAATTAAGGCCAGTGGCCAATATTAAAAAAAAACCCAATAAATAAATCAATATATTGGCCCAATATATATATACCTCTAGTTGCTGACCATGACCATCTCTTTATGGACCGTCCTCTGATCCCTACTTCCAGCAGAATAATGACTCAAACATCACATCATCACAAACTGATTTCTTGATGACAGTGAGCTCACTGCACTCAAATTACCCCCAGATCTCAATCCAATGGAGCACCTTTGGGATGTAGTGGAATGGGAGATTTGCGTCATTGTTGAGCACATTACAAACTGGCAGTAAGTGGTAATGGGGCCCCTTCTTTGTTTACATTAAAGAGAAAATCCAGTTTCCAGCAGCTCTCTTAATTATCTCTGAAAAAAATATGATTTTGATCAATTTATGATTATAACACTACAGCAATTCTGTGTGCATACATGAGAATATTTTTTCTGTTTTCCACTATTGTGTGATGATGTTACAAGACTTGGTAAAAAGAAAAGAGAGGAGAGGGAAGAGAAGGAAGGCTCACCCTCACTCTTTTTGGGCTTAATGAATTCGGTCTTCTCACTTCAATGATTTTGCCTTCATTTGACTACTTGTTAGCTCTGTCTACTATGAAATTATGCATTTACATTAAACAGTTCTATTATGCAATTTTTTTTTTCTTATATTGTTTTTTCTTTTCCTTTCTCTGTAACTCTATGTAAGTTTCCTATCGTTATGACAATTTAAATAAAAGTACAGAAAACCTAACATTTAGCAGTAACTGTGTGATGTTATGTAAGCATAGACCAGAACCTCTAAGCAATGTTTCCAGCACCTTGTTGAGTCAATAAGAATAAATAATGCAGTTCTGAAGACAAAAGGGGCCCAACCTGGTACTAGCATGGTGTACCTAATAAAGTGGCCGCTGAGTGTGTATTAACCCTTTCATGCATGAAGTATAAGAGCCTTAATCAAGATTTTTTTTCCTGAATGTTTTTATTCCTCTAGGCCTTAAAAAAACAATGCGATTGAAATTGTTTTTATGAACCCATTTTGCATGGAGTTGCAAAAATGTCCACTCAGCTGGACACCATGCATTAAATTTTTGAAGCAAAGAAATGTATTTACTGATAAACTGTGTGAAAACTATGAAATAAAAACATTTTTAATGCAGCTAATATGATATTTTCTCACATTTTAACATACACTAATACTAGTCATTACTCACTTCATGGAGATAATATACAAAAAAAAAACAAAAAAAAAACTGTTATTTACAGTTTAATAACAATAACAAGCAACTGATTTACACTCAAACATGTTAGTGCAGATCAAGTTTATCAAGAACAGTAAAGTTACAGTAACAGTATGAATTGCAATGTATGGGATGGTGCATGCACTGCAAAAATCTAAATCTTACCAACAGTATTTTTCTCATTTCTAGTCAAAATATCTCATCACACTTAAAATAAGACACAATCACCTAAAGAGTAAATTTTTTTTGCTTAATTCAAGCAAAAAAATCTGCCAATGGAATAAGTGAAAATTATCTTGGTAAGATTTCTGGAAATCAGATTTTCCAGATCTACTGCCTACAAATCAGTTCTTATATCTCACTGAAAAGTTACTTGTTAGGTGATTATGTCTTATTTTAAGTGTGATGAGATATCTGGACTAGAAATGAGAAAAATACACTTGGTAAAATTTAGATTTTTGCAGTGTGAGCATCCACTGTGTTCGCTGATATGGAACTAAAACAACAAAATCCATGAATATACAAAAGAATAGCTGTCCACTGTAGTGACCACTAAACATGAAAGAGTTAAAACAACAAAAAGCAACAAAACAAATGTGCCGCTTAAAGACATTTAAAGAAACTTATGCCTGTTTAGGGTCATGCACAATGTTTTTTTCTCCAGACACATCAGCAGAGTTTTTAAGTTTTGCTTTTGTTTTACCTAAACTGTGCTGCATTTGAGTTTTAGGGAAAATCCTGTTGTGTTCAGTAAATTATTAACTTGTTGCCAGTGACGGTGGGTCAGTAATGAAAGAAACTGTCTGCAATCTGAAAAACATATGTCCCACTTAAAACACATAAAAACAAGCTCACCTGGGTCTAGTGTGTTAACGTGTGTCTACTTTAAAATCACAGCAAAAAGTGGGAAAGTGGGGTTTTTTCCCCTTTAAGTCATTTCTTGTTTACTATCACTTTTCCTTTGCCACATGAAGTTACTCATTATAAAAAACAAAACCAAAAAAATGTCTTTGTCGTGATTAAAAGGGGATTTTTTTTTCAAAGCTGGATAGAAAACATTTAAATATTCTAATTTGAGGGAAAGTTTTCTCAGTCGCTCTACATGGACTTTTGACCGCATGTCTACTGTTTATTTCCCCGTGGTCATTTTCAACATGTGTGTGAAATGAAGTGAAATAAAAATTCGGACACAAACTCACCCAGACAGAAGTTGAGTATGAGAAGTATGAAGTTTCTGTGTGCCATGACAGGACGGCGAAAAAACGCGGAGGTTCCTCTGCTTTCACTTTGTCGCCATTACAGGTGTTTCACGGAAATATTTCAACTTTTTCTTCTCTCTCTCTCTCAACGAAGCAAAATCCCTTATGAGTCCACGAACAAGATGGAACAAGCCCAAGAAAACAACTCCCACAGGTAAACAGACAGGTGTGTTAAACAGAGCAGAAATTACTTGTCAAATCTGCGCGAGCGAAACATTACACCTGAGGCACCTGTCACTTCCGGTGTCTTTATTTCCGATCAAGGTCAAATCTACCTGCAATGTTTTTATTTATTTATTTATTAGTTTTTAGTTTTTCTGAGTTTTTTTTTTTTTTTTTTTGAGTGTTTACATTAGCGAGTGATTTCAGTAATTTTTGAAACCTTATGAAAAAAGTAATATTTAATAAATGTAAACAACTAAAATATTTTTTGGTTGTTTCATATATACTAGGTGTGTCAGTTAAGGAGCCACATAAAGCCCAGTGGGATCTCAGTAACATAATAATCTGCAAATAATTTCAAATCCAGACTTTTCTCTTTGTTTTAGGGTGAAAAAAGTATGAAATTATTTACATGTACAAACTATCCTTTAAAAAATGTGAATAACACGAGCATCCATGAACAACCTGAAATTTCTTGAGAAAAATAAATGCAGTCTTGACAATATTTTGCCTCAGCTTATCGTTTATACATGTGCATTCCAACTTACTCATTACTGTGGCTCTGGAAAGGCATAAAACATTTAGTAATAGGGATAACATTGTTAAGCCTATATTATTTTGAAAGTACAAGCCCAGCGTTTTCTGAGCAATTTATTTTTTTCATATTTCCAGAGTAGGTGTTGTACGGTAAAATATTTGTCATTTTCCAATCCAACAAGGAATGTAATGCAAGTGACACTTCATTATATTTCATATATACCTCTTGATGGTAGTATTTAAAAGAACATGAACACAAAACACTGCTCCTGCTATTTAACATATTTACATATTTATTCAGTTCACTCAAATATTGCACCATTTCCACAGAAAATGTCATTGTGCAAAATATTTTGAAACTATAACGGCCTAAAACAGTTGTGCTGCTTCCGCTATTATTATAAATTCCATGTTGTTAATTTATATGCTATAGGGACGGTTGCACTGATGAAAAAACAGGAGGCAGAGCTGAAGATGTTGAGATGTTTTTTGGGGGGATGGACAGGATGAGGAAGGACACAGCAGAGGGACAGTTCAGGTTGGACGTTTTGGGAACAAAGTGAGCCAGGTTAGATTGAAAGGAGGGATCATAAATATATTAGTAGAAGGATGATGAAGATGGAGCTCCCAGGCAGGAGGCAAAGAGGAAGACCAAAGAGGAGATTTATGGAAGAGGTGAAGGAGGACATGCAGGTAGAAGATGCAGGAGACAGGGTCAGATGGAAGCAGATGATTTCCTGTGGTGACCCGTAAAAGCAGCTGTTGCATAGTATTTGTTTTCTTTTACCAAATACATATTTTCAATAACTGCTGCTGTGTCATTGTGCTATATTTTACAACAATATTACCCATCCCGACTATTTCACCAGCCAAATTGCGATTGCGAATGAGCACTGCCACGCATTCAGATTTTTTGCTTCATTTTGTACATCATTTCAGTACCACAGTCAGGCTAAATAAGTCCTATTCACAGAAAACTGTCATTGTTCATCCGAAGCAGGTGCTATTTTGTGTATATGTGTGTAGGACTTCATGAGTGTCACACTACCGTGGTGCGACACTCCCATGGGTAAAACACATTCCTCAGTCAGCACCTCTCTGGCAACGTCCCAACACATCACTGTGGATATGACTTGGTTCTTGTTGTCCCGTCCTCCAGTGATGAAGAGTTTATTGTTGCATGCAGCAATGGCACAGCTTGCTCTCTCCCCCAGACGAGTCACCAGCGACCAGGAGTCTGACAGAGGAGAGTAACAGTACATAGCATGCATGGCACCACCTGAGAGGGAGCAGACAATGAGAAAATTAGATTTTTTATCCTGACTTGTGTACAAAATGATGAGGCTTAGAATTGGACGACGTCCAGGGAGAGATTCTCTTAAAAATATTCAAAACTTTCCTTTTCCCTGCTGTTACTCTGAGACTGTTTTTATCCAGTTCATCAAATTTGCTATAAATATAGCTGCTTTAGTTTCAGATCAGGTTAGTATATCAAAGCCTGGTGATTTCCAGAATGTGATCTATGAGCCTCAAAGTGACAGGAGTTTCATTCACTTGTTCTGTTAAACTTCATAATAAATCAGAGTAGACATTTGTGTTAAAACCAAAATCTACAAATACTTTATACCAACACATTCAGCCATGTCTCCCCTTTGAGTTTTAGTGATAAACGGCACTTCTTGCAAATGAGAAACCTCTATTTGCAGACATTTACAATCCAGATTTCAGTCACTGTTAGCGTAGATGAACTGAAATGAACAATCCAGTGCATCTGGAGTTTTGTTTCACTTTATGCGTTTACACTCTCAGGCAAAAATCATTCTTAACAGTTCTTCTGAGACAGGTACTGTTCAGTGTATGTGAGTGTAACACTTAATGAGTGTTTGCTGCACTACGAAACAAACTGGATAAGAGTTTGTTAAATTGAATGAATATATCAAAGACTTACTGCAGGATAGAAGCTGCTACAAGAAGTCGGTACATTCACAATTTCTGGTTTCTTTTACTAGTCAAGGTTCAAAGTTAACCTATTGCTCTTTATTGTGAAGAAAGGAAATGGAAAACAATTCTCAGATAAATCCTTGTTATGAATCTGCTCCAACATTTAAGGGCTACACCCTTGAACTATGCCCCTACCTTCCCTTAATATTGCATAATCCTACTGACAGACAGACAAGAACTAGTCATCATATAACCTCAATGACGGATGTAAAAACTCATAAATATTTCTGTGATTCTATATTTGTAGCAAGTAATCAACTTTTAGGAAGTTCTTTTTTTTTATCTGCAGAACATTGCCCTGCACTGAAATATATTATTTTATTTTAGAAATAAAGTCAGACACAGATAAGTTTAAAATCCATGCACTTACCAACTATATAGATGCAGTTCTTGAATGTGACTGCATTAGTGCATTTAGTTTCAACTGGAATGGGTGCCCGTAGTTCCCAGTTATCTGTCCCAGGTTCCCAACACTGAACCTTATCAGTGGCCAGTTTTCCATTAGGCCCTCCACCAATTACATATATCCATCTGTCAAAGCTTGCAGCAGCAAAGGAGCTCACACCTACTGCAAGAGGTGCCACCTGCACAAATAAAGCCAAGGTAAGAATGCATTTTTTACATGTAAAAATTAGCTTTTCATTCCTAAGGGCTCACCTGTGTCCAGCGATTGTGAAAGGGATCATAGGCCTCCACATTAGCCAGTCTCTGAACTCCATCAAATCCACCCAGAACATACACTTTTCCCCTCAGGACCGCCATCTTGTGCCTCCAACGCCCAGTTGTCAGCGGCTCTATCTGTATCCACTTGTCCAATGCACCGTTATATTTCCAGACTTCATGCTGTGTCTCTTTACCACCTACAGTTACAAGCACATTAGTGAAAAGTGTTACCTAAAACTGTACAACTTTTATGCCAAAACACAGAAGGGAACATTTAATAATACAAAGCAGTATAATGTATCAATGCTCTGTGCTGAGTTCTACACATATCATTCTGCTGTGACTCTCCCTGAACTCAACTGTATGTGTTGTTAAGCAGCTAAAGGAACCAACACTGAAGGCCTAGTTCCTGAGTTGGGAAACACTTTAACCACAGTAACTGTAGATGATGTCACATGCCCCTGAACTTGCAGTTTAGAAGAAGACGCCTATGCACAAGTGCAAGTAAAAAAAAGTACCTTAGATTTGATGAGAGGATGATATATATATATAAAGAAAAGAACCCTAATGCACAGATGTCAAACATGTGGCCCGGGGGCCAAATCCGGCCCTCCAAAAGGTCCAGTCCGGCCCTTGGGATGAATTTGTGAAATGCAAAAATTACACTGAAGATATTAACAATCCTTTTAGTTCAGGTTCCACATTGAGACCAGTTCAATCTCAAGTGGGCAGGACCGGTAAAATATTATCATAATGACATAAATAATGACAATTCCAAATTTTTCTCTTTGAAAATATAAATATTTTCATGTATTTACACTAAAACAAAGTATAATTTCACAAAAAAAATGTGAATAACCTGAACAAATAGGAACCTGAAATGTCTTACAAGAAGTAAGTACAATTTTAACAATATTCTGTCTGTTATTAAATGTTTTGTGTTTGTAGATCCACTGTGATCTGTAAGCTATAATGTACATGTGGAAATGATAAACTGAGGCAGAATAGTGTTAAAATTACACTTATTTTTTCAGTTTGTTCATGTTATTCTCATCTTTTGAAAGGATAGTTTGTAGATGTAAACCTTTTCATAATGTAAATTAACTTTTTTCGCTCTAAAACGGAGAAAAGTTTGGAGTTGGTATATTTATATATTATTATGTTATTATTTTACTAGTTCGGCCCACTTCAGATCAAATTTAGCTGAATGTGGCCCCTGAACTAAAATGAGTTTGACACCTGTGCCCTAATGCATAATCAGTACGTGTGCATGACATACAACCGTGCCTCTACGAAAGGTCAGGAAATGTCATCTCTTACCAGATATATACACTTCATTGCGGAAAGTGACACAGGCAAACTCCACCCATTTTCTGTTTTGAGATTCATCCTCCATTTCTGTGATGGGCAGGCGGGCTACCTCCAGTCTGCTGCGTCTGAGAGGGTCCAAACATGTGACTGTGGGAATGAAGCGTTCATCCTTGGTGCAGCCTCCAATAATTAGAAAAACCTCTGACAAAGTGTGACGCAAACGGGGTTTTGTTCGTTCAGACACCACCTATAGACATGTTGGACAGACGAGAGCACATGAAATTGTATAACATACATCATCATCAAGGTATATTCTGCATAAGGTGGAATAAAATATGATTAGATGTGTTTAAACGCAGAGATAGTGTTTCAGATTGTAAATACTGACCTCCCTTCCAGAGAGGTGATAGTTGCGGGTCTCTTGCAACAAAGGAAAAGCTGCCCTGCATTGGTTTACAAGTTCATCAGACTCCACGTTTTCTACAAAGTACGCTGGCTCCAACAGTGGCAGTCGAACATGTGAAAGCATCCTGGCCACTAAAGGACGGCGTTCATCTTGCCGGGCTCTTACCCAGCGCATTAGTGCCTCAAAGACAAACTCCTCACATGTCACATCCAGGTCATCCCTTTGCAGGACAGTTTCCAGAGAGTCTGCTGGCAGCTCCAAGAAGTCCTGCTGCTGGACTACCTGGGAGAACTGGAAGGTGATGTAGTCCTCAGCCTTGGCCTTCAGATCCGGCAGGGCATGACTTTCAGCCAGGTTCAAGATCCCGATACAACTCTCCAGATGCAAAGATTTGCTCAGAAACCCAGAACAGGCATCCACAACACGCAGAAACTGAAATAAGCAAGGTGAACGTGTGAACTTTCACTTTTAGGTTATATTTGGGTAAGTTCTCTGTTTTATACATTTAGTGCAAGTTTCTCAAAGGCCCCAGATCCCATGTGCTTTATGAGATGATAAAGGTACATGACAGTCTGTACAAAAAAAGGAAAAAAAGAAAGAGGAAAAAAACAAGTATTTGGCAAATGAGCATATGCATATCATTTTCATCTTCAACGTAAGCTGTTTTTGAAAAACTATAAGTGTAGGAGCACAAACACCTGCCTCATCCGTTCAGTTGCACAGCTGTGTAGTTAATTTAAGCCTTTATGGAAAACTAATCCTGACAGTAAACAAGTGGGCAACTTTCACTTCCCCTTCAGAGCGAATCGTCTCTTACCGAGTACTGTTGGGTACATGAGTGTTTCTCTGAATGCATAATCAGGATATATGTCGTATATGTTATATATATATAAGCTAATCGGTTTTTTTAAATTTTCTTTTCATATTTGTTTCCAACTGTATTAAAGTAATTTCTGTCATGCCTTTGTAACAGCCTGTGTTGTGCTTAAGTTAACCAGAATAATTCAACATGAATTTAAAAAGTAAATACAAAAATACAGTAAACTGTTGACCTTACAGTTCTTTATCACAGTTTCCATAGACTAGTTTCATTCTCTTGAATCAAGTGGTTATTCAAACTGTCACACTTGCTATATACTAAGAGTGTTGAATGATTTGTGATTATATCTTAATTTGTTGCACATATCTCTCATCATAGAGTTAGCTTTTGTACATTTAAGCGGTTCTAGTAGTACTTTAGTAGCATATGTATATTTGATATTTTATTCTGGAGCTTTAGTACATGGCTATATTTTTCTTTAGTATTTTGTGCAATATTTTTTGTATATATTCAGTGTTCTTGCTGCTAAACAGAACAGAGCTGCTAAACTGATTTTTATTGCTAATGTGATAGTGACCATGAAGATCTATTCTATTCTATTCTATTCTATTCTATTCTATTCTATTCTATTCTATTCTATTCATCATGTAGTGTAATTTCATTTCCAAATCATTTACTATTGTACGTTACCAGCAATTCCTTTTTAATGTGAACAGGTTGTGATTGCAGCTCATGATAGTCAAACCGAACAATGACCTGAATACATTCTTAACACAGATTGTTTGACGTAAACACATTTAGCGTCTTTTCCCTATATAACCTTTATTTTGTCTGTGTATATTGATGTGAGGGCCTCATTTTCAGAATAGGCAATGCACACATATGACAGTAACAAAATAAAGGAGAATTTAGAAAAAAAATAATGAGCAGCTGAGGCGTTACAGAGCCTTTAAGGATGACCTTTGAGTTTTAACAGCATTTTACCTGAAACTGGCTGGAAGCCTCCAGTATTCTCTGGACATTCGAGTGTGTAAGTTGAGCTCTGCTGGTGTAGGTATAGTCCAAGAGAGAGCGCATTGTCCCACTGTCCAACCCCTTTATTTCAATACGTTCTTCATGACTCTCTTTCAAACCACTGCAGAACATGGCCCTACAAAGAAACACATTTGTTGGGTAAAAAAAAAAAAACCAGCAGTCCCATTGCACTGATGTCAAAAAATGCTTGATTATTTTTACCTGAAGTATTGACTCGCTGCAGCGAGAATGGCTCTGTGACAAGGGAAGTCATGTCCTTGTACACACAGTGTCACATCTGTCAGCTCTTTGTTCACTCGTAGGGTCTCCATCCCTTTCTGCAGCTCCACAGGTAGACCTTCATCTTCCCAACATAACTCACTGGCACCAGCGACAGTCCCATTGTCCCCGTCTGGGTTCAACTCTTCTTTGAGAAGAGGGAGAGGACAGTCTGTAGTCCTCTCCAGTGAGTCACTCATCTTCACAATGACAACACTTCAGAAGCTCACTCAGAAGAACAGCGTGCAGCTACTTTAGGTGCACCTGCACTAGTAAAAAGACACAAAATAAGCCCCTGTGGTTTGCGCTCGGAACAGTTCTGATGCTGTGAGATGTGGATTTGTTTTTTCCTGTCCTCTTCATACTTCCTATTCCTGTTCTGTGAGGAACAGACACATGTGGCAATGCTTATCTTGACACTTCCTCTTCTATGAGTAAATTTCCCCTTACTTACCCAATTTCATGTTTTATTTTTTCACACTTATCAGGATAGATCTTTACAGGAGGTAACACTAATTTAAACGGCTTTTACTGAAGAGTTCAAAGTGCTGTATGTGTCTGTAATTCTATCACTTTAACCCAAATTATTAATTTATCTTAACATTGTATTGCCTCCTGAGAGTTAACAGAAGTTATTAAAGACTGACAAGTAGGCATGACACTGACGAGTTGAAATCAAATGTGTAATGAAATAGTTTTTCTCCTTTAAATCAGCTTTTGTTTTGTTCTGGCCTTGCTGCACAGCTTTCTACAACAGATAGCTCCATGTTAGCAACCCACAATTAAGACAGATGCTGAAATGCAGAGGAACATATGTTTCAGCTTTGACCACTAAGTGGCACTATTGCCTCAATGTTATTCAGCCAAATTAAAAGGAAACATACAGTAGATGAGCCAATTTCCTGATCAGTGCTCAAGTTGCAGCACACACATTGTTTTACAAACATGTTTCTAAATTGCTTCCCGGTAGTTGGATTAAGTCAGTCTTTGTCAAATGATTAAAGTTGTTGTTTTAGTGAATGAAAACCTGAATTTTCAATATTTTTCTAGTCATTTTTTTCCTAAATAAAATAAAACAAAATAAAAAGTACAGACTTTGTGCTTGTGTAAGCTATTTTTCTAAGCTAAAGTTTCGCCAGAGTGCATTTCCTTACCTTACACTCTAAGAAATGATTCATGTTGTTAGCAAGTTAAGATTAAAATAAGGTGCTTTTTCTGCTTAAAAAATTAAGTTTGTTACATGTACACATTAGTAATCAGTTGATAATTTATTTTATTAAGTTGGTCTAAATGAAAAATAAGGGAAACAGTCTTAACTTAGCAACATATCGATTTTAAACAGACATTTCTGCTTTAATTTAATATAGAAGTATATTAAGTTAGTACAGCTTAAAAATCTTGTAAACTTCCTTTAAAAGCTGACGTGCCTGGAAATGTTTTGCTAACAGACCACGCCTGCCACAAGTAACGGAGGGAAGCACAGACTGAAAAGGGAGAAACACGATTTTGCACAGAACTTTACTGAACTTTAAGGCTTGATAAGTAGAATTTTGCTTTGTTTTATTCACAACAGCTAATAACTATCAACACAAACGACAAGAAATCGTGTTTACACCACACTAAAGTTTGATCCTCAGCTAGAGGTGGTAACATTTAAGCTAGTAATGTAAGACTTTTAGCTAGATGATGTGGCAATTCGACCATAATATTAGTCTTGTTAGATTTTGTTTTATGGAAGTCGAATGGTGTTATGGTTATTAATTTGGCACTGAATTTCTGCAACAGTAGTTTTAATTATGCAAGGACTGGATAATACACGTTTTGCTCCTTTCTAATTTAAAATTGCAGTATATGTTGTGGTGTGTTTGCTGCATTGCATTGTGGGTATTGGGTATATTGATGAAAATATGTTATTTTATATGTACAGGGGGTTCAGCAGGGTTGTGGTGTTGGTGTTAATTTTGACTGTTTTTGTGTTGTTCAATGTAACTCCACATGGCCTGACATACAGCAAGCAATTTGCATGTTGATAAATTACATTGAGTCAACTGCTGTTTAATTAATATACATGTTACTATTTCTGGTATAATTATGGATGTTATAATGTTATGTGCTATTGAGAAGTTAACATGTAGTCATTTCTGGCAATTGGGATGTATGGTGTTATAATAAACAGATTGATCTTAAAACAGGAATTTCAATGTATAATTTGTTCTTACACACAGAAATAAGTTAGGCCTACTCAAAAAATTAAGGTAAAAATTTGCATGGACATTTTGAGTAGAATAAAAGTAAAACAATAAGTTAGTATAACTAGATGGAGTAGTTTTTATACAATTACGGTTAAGTTGGTTCAACTTAATTAAACTTGTAGAGTACAAAGCAAATCATGTTTGTAATTAAGTAATAGAGTTTGCCTAACTAGAGAAGTCTTGTGGCATTTACAGAATTATGGCAAAGTTGAAATAACTTAAAAAGATTAATGGAAAATGTTACATCCATTTTTTTTTTTTTTTTTGTACGTTGAGCCAGCATATCATAAGCAGAAACCACAGATGTTACAGCAGTGCTCATATTCATTTATCTGTAGAACTGAGTTTCTGTTTACTAAAAGTGTGATTTTGATATGCTTCCATTTAATTGGGTCAAGCCATGTGATGTAAGTACATGAGCTGTGGCAAGAACAGCTGACTCTTTTCCGACCACAGACAGAATATGCAACGATGTGTGCAAAGTGCAGGATATATTCGAGACTTCCTCTTGGTGTACCTATAGTCTGCATATGTTATACACCAACTCTCTCAACACAGTCAGATTTTCATAGAGGAAGCTGAATAAGAACTTGGCCATAGCTTTTATGGCGTGAACAGCGTGTTACTTCTGAAGCAGGTTCAAAATGAAGTGTTCTTTAAAATTTTTATGGATGGCCAGTTTGCTGTTCTGTGTGCTTCTGCTTCTGCACACTGGTAAGTATGAAGTTCATTGAGTTCCTGCAGTTTACTATAATATGAGTGAGTGCAAATATGAGAAATGTAACGGTAGACACAAAATACAACATGCAATTTTGTGAATTTTTTTTTTTTTTTTTTTGAAGAATTTCATTGTATTGTCTATGTGATTCAGAGCAAATTATATTTTTCTAAATCAATTTTCATGCTAACTTAATTTATGTAACTGTTTTAATTATGAGGTGGGACCTTTCTGTGTAGAGTTTGCATGTTCTCCCCATGTCTACATGGGTTCTCTCTGGGTACTTCAGCTTCCTCCCACCATCCAAAGACATGCACTGATAGGTTAATCGGTTAATCTAAGTTGCCCATAGGTGTGAATATGAGAGTAATTGTCTCTATATGTCAGCCCTGTGATGAACTGGTGACTTGTCCAGGGTGTACCCTGTCTTCGCCCCTATGTAGCTGGGATAGGCTCCAAGCAACCCCTGTAACCCTCGTGAGGATAAAGTGGGTTCAGAAAATGAATAAATGAATGTTTTAATTATGTTAAAATGAAGCAATACCTGGCAGCATTATACAGTTAACATAATACCACAAAGACCCAGTATGTGGCATGTTGTTCCTATTTCATACTATGTCAAAATGTGCTTCACATATCTATTTATCAGTCGAGTGACAGAGGTTAGACTTTAATAACTCAAGTCTGTGCTTCTTTCAGGAGAGGCCAGAGTGAATACGGAAGTTCAGGCAGGGCCTCTGTATCGGGTGGTGGGCTCCTTGCTCTCCATCTCCTGCAATGTGACAGACCTTCCCCCAGTTGGAGCTAGAAACGAATTTGAATTCCGTATGAAAAAGCCTGAAAATCCCAATTTTGAGATCAACATCATCAGTACTGGTGATGAAGATTTTTCATTTGCTCGCTATACAAGCCGTGTAAGAAATGCTGAAATTACCCTGACACATGTGGGTGAAAACTCAGTTGTCTTCGAGGTACAAAGACTACAGAAGGATGATGAAGGAGAATATGAATGTTCTGTAGTTAACCCATACACTGAATATGATGGAGCCTACAGTGCCAAGACCATAGTGAAAGGTAATCCATTATGATTTTAAATACATTCATTGCACTGGTATTGACCACTGTTATTAAAGTGCTACTATTGCTTTTGTTTGTTTCTGTTGTGGCAATACAGTGATCGACAACTCCCTCAGTGTTTCATCTTCAGTCTCAGCATCACTAAGCCATACCGAGGGTGATGCTCTTACTTTAACATGCCAAGCCTCCAGCAACACCATCCAGCACACTCACTTGTCTTTTGCCTGGTTTCTCCGTAAAAATACTGAGGACAGTGGTCATCCTATCATTCTGATGGACAGGGATTTCACACTGAAGCCTGGACAGGAGTTCCAAGAACGTTACCAAGCTGGACTCATAAGGTTGGATAAAATCGGTGAAGCCACATACCGACTAAAGATGTCCCAGCTGGAGCAATCAGATCAAGGTGAAATCTACTGTGAGGCTCAGGAGTGGATCCAAGACCCTGACCGCTCCTGGTATTCTATTGCACAGAGGGTTGCAGGGGAAACTAACCTTACTGTCATGGCCCAAGGTTAGAAGAATTTCATTAATTGATTCTGCATTGTGAATAGAATGCAATGATATGACCTGACATATACAGTTTTGTTTGTTAGCATTGCTGTTACTTCTATAACAGGATGTGTGTGTGACTAGTTTCCTCTCACAAATGTTAATGTTTTTTGCTTGAGCAGAAGTGGTGCCAGACATGTCGTCTTTGGTGGTGAGAATCTCGGTACAACAGACAACTCTGCAGGAGGGGCAGCAGCTGTCTGTAACATGCAGTGTAGACACACAGAACCTGAGGGAAAAGTTCTTCTCCGTTGCCTGGCTCCGTGAAGGTGTCGAGCTGGCTCAGATTGGTCCTACAGGGGTTTTGTCTGCGGGGCCAGATTACAGTGCGAGAGAGCAAGAAGGAGAGCTCAGGGCAGCCCGGATTGGGGACAGAGATTATCGTCTCATATTGCAGCCTGTCAGAACCAAGGATCAGGGAGAATATATCTGTAGAGCATGGTCTCAGGACAGGGGCCAAAATGGTGTCTTTACACAGGGAGCAGCCCAGGATTCAAGCCCCCAACTAGTCAGCATCTCAGCCACAGGTTAGTCAGCAAGTGAGCCTGAAAAACACATACAACAGTGTCTATTTTCCTCTTGTATGATCTTAGTTTTTGTTTCCTCTTATGCATTGTTTTCTGTAGAATTCTCCTCTTATTCAGATTAATGTATTAATTCAAGCAGTCTCTATGTTTGAGGTGAGTGATGATATACATGTTTTGTGTCATCACAGAAAATGGGCTCTCAGTTCAAATACAAAATGGTGTCACAGCATTTAAGGAAGGTGACAGGCTGGAGCTTACCTGTGAAGTGGATGGAGTCAACGATCAGCTCTCCGTCACCTGGCAGCATAGATCAACATCCACATTGAAGTCCGTGTTCACCAGTGTCATTAGTCTAAGTCAGGAGGGTGTTATGGAGAAATCGGAGGGGTTCATAAATCGGAAAGTAAAGGCTTTGCGTCCAGCACACGATACCTTCACCCTTGAGCTTGCTGATCTCACACCATCTGATTCAGGAGACTACCAGTGCACTGTGTCTGAATGGAAAACCAATAGCAAGACCAACAGTGCATCAGGAAGTACTTCTGTGATAGTAAAACCTGTAGGTACGTCTGTCTTTCACTGATTGATTGACTGATTGATTGATTGATTGATTGATCGTTTATTTCCATCATGTACAGACAATATATATATGCAACATATATTGACCTGAAAAGGAGTAGGAGGAAATATAACCTACTCATACCCGCCCCATTGCATAGTTATATATACCTTAGTATAAATATGTTCAGGTGCTTTCTGTTGGTAAATGTAACATATTATGATATATGTATCAATATTATTATATATTTTCAATTTAAAGAATGATCCAACATGCACTATCATTTGTATTGTATTATATCTGTTACTATTACTTTGATGATCCATTGTTTTATGTAAAGAACGAAATGTTAAAACGCCTCTTGCCCCTTTATTTTCGCAGTCTGGCAGCAAGATTAACATGAGATTATCACACAACTTTTTCTCTTATATTAAGTGTCAACACTTGTGTGTTGCAACTTTTTTCTTGTAATTAAGTAAAGAATTAGAGCCATTTTTGGATAAAATATAGGATTTTTTTTCATAAATTCTGTAATAACTTCTGAGTATATATATTTATGTTGAGAGGAAACCAGACTTGTGCACCTTCTCATGGTTCTGTTTTTTGGTCCAAACACAAGTTTCTTTGAGGCAAAACCGAACCAATGTGGTGGCTCCATTTTCCTATAGCTGCATTAAACAATGTCAAATTGCTCTTCTACTGCATATATTTTATGTTTAGGACAGAGAGGAGAGAACTACAAGATAATTAGCTAGTATTTTTTCAGACTTTTCTTACGGTAGCTTTGACGTATGAAGTCATGGTCAGAAATGATGTTCGGGAATAAAATACTATTATTATGTATGAGCCTGACTAAACAGACACTACAAAATATACTTTACTCACATGTTTTTTCACATGAAGTATACAAAACCACATGATGATTGTTTGAATTGTATGAGAGTATGAACTTCTCCTTTCTCACAATCCACTGTTGATGATTTTGTTTGTTTTTTCTGCAGATACATTTGCAAAAGTGATCCTGAAAAGTCGCACCACCATTGTGAAAGTAGGAGAAACAGTAGAGTTGATTTGCCTCATCAGACAGCTAAGCCTGCCAATAACACTGACATGGAGTTTGCAACGTGATGACTCAACAGTTAATAATATTCTTACAGTGTATTCTAACGGTACCATCAGCTGGTCTGGAGAACAGCACCGCTACCAGCTAAAAATACAGAAAAAGACAAATGATGATTCTTACTATTTGATTATAAATGGTGCAAGCCTCAAGGAGGCAGGACGCTACCAGTGTGAAGCCTCTGTCTTCCTTGAAAATATACACAAAAAGCTGCGTCCATCCAACCAGCTGGCTGTGAGGGTGAACAACCCAGGTATTACTGGTATTTTCAGGATTTTGTATCATTTTGCTCAAGCTGTTATGAATGAAATCTGAACTGTTTTCTCTTTCTCTTTGTTTCTCTCAACATATGACTCAACTGCCTCTCTTAGAGAGTAAGCTCAGCCTGACCTCCACCCCCGCCTTGACCAGAAATATCAACACTGACGTAAAAATGAAATGCTCAGTTAGTTCACCTACTTCTACATCCTCTCGCTATGCTGTCACCTGGTTGCTACAGCAACATGGAGAGAATAAGACCATTGTAAGTACTGACCGGGATGCCTTAGTAACATTTGGGCAACAGGTAGAGCTGAACCAGATGCAACGTATCAGCATGAGCCGTACCCAAGGCCCTGGTTTTGAGTTGACTATTCGGCAAGCACGGTCATCAGACAAAGGCTTGTACACATGTGAAGTGGTGGAGTGGTTACAAGATCCTCGTGGTGAATGGTTTGACCTCCCACCAACCTCCAAAAGCACTCAGCTAACAATTATTGAGCCTGGTGAGTTGGAGTCTCTTAAATGAGTTTACTGAGAGTGTCTGCAGTGCCATTTAAAGCAAATATAGTTGGACTAAAGTGAGGAGCAGGACTAAATTTCTTACTCATTTCTGCCTTTTTCTCCTCCTCCAGCCAATGACCTTCATCTGAACAAAACAACCCAACATTTGAATGTCATGGAAGGCACTGATGTGGAGCTTAAATGTAGCCTCATCTCAGCTGCACCCGGTGCCTCTTTTTTTTATAGAGTCATGTGGCGCTACACTAGGCTGAACTCATCCATTGTAAGTGCTCCCCTGGTGGAGCTCGACCACACGGGCCTACTGAGATACCCGCCAAATCCAAAAGTACGTCACCTGCAGGGGAGGCTTCGTCTCTCCAGACCCTCTCAGAGCAGCTTCCACCTAGGACTTCAAGGGGTCCATGAGGAGGATAGTGGGACTTATGAGTGCCAGGTGGAGCAGTACCAGCTGGATCAGGATGGCCAATGGCAACAAAAGGCCTCAGATAATACTGGCCCCATCACGCTGACTGTGAATGTGGCAGGTATGATCATATCATTAAGAGTACTCCCTAGGCAGGTTTATAGATATAGTTATATATCGTCCTGAGATCCTGGAGAACAAAAGATTTTGCTTTTTTATATTAAATAATTATGATTGGAAACTGCACAATGCAACAGTTTCTTTAGATACATTTTCTTTTTATGGAATGTCCTTTGCATTTTTTTTTTTTCCAAATAAAGCTGTGAAATTCCTGTCCCCTACAGAGGACAACAATGCTTTGCTGAGTCTCAAGAGGATATATAGGTGTTAAAACAGGCAGTACATTCACACTGTGTTACTCTATTACACACTTTGTCTGCCTTTGTTCTGTTTGCTCATGTTGCATAGCAATACATGCATCTCACAACCAAATGACCACTTCTCTAAAATGTTGCAACATTTTTCTCTTCTGGTGTTGTCGTTGTAGTCTCGCCTGTCACATACAGTATATCTGCAGCAAATTCATTGTTTAGTTTTACAGATTCTGTTTCTGTGCTTTCCTTTCTACCCCTGTCTCCATTTTGTCCCCATTTGTTCATCTTTTTCTTTAAAGCTGTTGGCTAGTTTGCTGGATTAAAATGAAGTTCTGAGAGATGTTATTTTTTCATATGTCTGGTTTTAACAGGAAATCAACTGTCTATTATGAATCAAGAAGTGGTGGTCAATGTCAGCACTTCGCAGAACTTCACTATACCCTGTAACATCACAGCACAGTCCAGTAATGAGTCGGAGTTCAAGGTTACGTGGTTTCGGCAGATGGAAACGGACAATGAACAACGGCCCATTTTTACGGTGTACCGAAACGCCACCCTACACTACTGGTTTGGGGACAGTGATCAGCTAAAGTTTGGCCACCCGCTACCCAATGAATTCAGCCTGACTGTCTCAAAGCCAATTCCTGAAAACAGTGGGCGATATTTCTGTGAGGTAGAGGAATGGATCCCATCTCTGTCATATGGGTGGAGGAGGGTTGCACTGGAAAGGTCAGGATATTTGACAACCAGTGTCTACAAGGAAGGTGAGTGCAACTGCCTACATAGCAAATATCAGTCATCAGTTGAATATTGTGAAATGTGTGTGAAATGTCATTGCTTTCTCTGTAGGGGTTATTGAAGCGGTTTCTGATCCCGGATGCAAGTCAACTAGCTGGATCGCAGTTCTCACTGGTGTAGTGATCATCGCACTGGTGATCATGTTCCTACTGGTTCTGAAGATATGTTGGAAAAAGGGCACAGGAGGGAAGAAGGCAACCCAGTCTTTATGGGCAGAGCAGCATGCACTGAATGCCAAACCCAGTGTGGAGGACTGAAATTAGGAGACCAACAAATAAAACAGGAGAAGAAATGTGCCCACCTTGTATGCTACGAGCTTCAGTTGTGTTTTCTGAATTATACGACTGCATTGTAAATATTTCTGAATCCATTTATCACTTTCTGAATACCACTTCTTGTTAATTATGTTTTATAAAAAAGCTTAAATGCTGTACTCTTCATGCAGCACTGAATAATTTTCCTTCTGTGAAATAATGAAAAGTATTAAACCCTTAAAATTAAACAGGCACATTTCAGTTTACAGCTAAAACTTATTTGCATAATCACCAGCTTCTTACTGCTTGCAATGGACAGTTGAGTTAGGGAGCAGATCAACTCTTTGGCTTTACTATTTCAAAGCAGCATACTGTGACTGACAGATTCCTTTTGATGCAGCCACATATCAGGCATGATAGTAGGGCTTTGATGGCAAAAGTCAAAGCATAGCATGCCTGTTGGAGAAGCCAAGCACAAAACATGGTGAGATTTGAAACTTATTTTTGGTTAAGTAACCAGGAAGTGTTGGTTCTGCTGTGAGCACAGGATGACAGTGTGGTCGGCAAATCTGCTGAGATGTCTGTGAATAATATTTGTGCAGACAGGTTGCAGGGTGCCATTTGAAGCACAAATCTGCTTATGCAAACATTATCTTGCTGTCATCACTTAGTGATGTTGTGAAAGGCTGCCCATTGCTTCTCTGTGATGACTAAATTTTTCATTTGTACATGACTTAAAAGACTGGTTTGTTCTTACTTTTTGGAAAATGTATTGAGTCATTGGTTTTAACCCATAAAGACCCAGTGCTTCTTCTGTGGCAGCACCCAAATAAATTTTCTCTGTATTTTTCTTAATTGATTTTTCACCAATTATTATAATATCATCCACTCTATTTTGTGTTTTTTAATATAAATCACATATTTTCCAATAGTTAATTTTCTGATCATGTAGATGTTCATAAAAGGTCAGATTAAAGTTGTGTTTTATTATATCAGAAACAGAGAAAACCGAAGAAAAAGTGACTTTTTTTAACAAAATATATTATTAACTGAACATAAAAACACGTGTCTCCATCCGCTGTCATTGATCCAACTACATGGGTTTTACTGGTGAATCAATGTTAGATGACAGTGTTTCCACGTTCACAATGGAGCCTCTGAACGTCCAAATTCGTCATATCTGATGAACATAAAAAGATGAAAAACTGCATTTTACACCAATTATTTACATGTATTGATGGGATTGGTGGTTCAACTGGTATTAAACAGTTTAGATCAGTAGATAGTTTTGGTCACCAGTGGCTGTTTGTGTCTTTATGGGTTAAGTATAGTGTAAAGCCTCGGGGTCTGTTCTTAATTTTCATTTCAAGACTAAAACACACCAGTGAAGTCCAGAATAATAGTATATGGTATCCCACATGCATGCTGATGCTTGTGAGTTATGCTCTCTAAACAACCGCAAATAAAAAACAATGGACATGATAACTTCAAGTGCTAATAAACTGTGAGAAGCCAAATCAACAAACATGTCCCCGTCCAAATTATTTATAGCCACACTCCATGTTTGTATGTACTTTATATCTCTTGAATCTCTGCCATAAAGCCATTGCTGTGTTTTAACAGATGCTCCCACTCAGCTAAAGTAGATAACTGAAATTAATTAAATCAAATGTAAAGAAGAGAAGTGAAGTCTGTTCTCCTCAGCTCTCTCCCTGCATCAGCTCTATCAATGTTTAACACCCCATCTGTGTAAGAGACTAGAATAGAATCCATTTCCTCCTCTCACTTTTGAGGAAACAGGCCTAGACATCAGATTACATCCACACAGAGAAAGCCTCTTGTCCAATGTGTGTACAACGCTTTTGTACAACGGGAGGTAAAACCAAGGTTTTCTAAAAGATATATAAAAAAAACTAGTACAACTGGAACTCTAAGACAGAGTGTAGCCTTTTTAGCCCCAGAGAGATGATGTAGCACTGTCTTTGGTCTTGAATTATACCAGCCCTTCACAGTCTGGTAGGCTGGCTCCTTCTTACAGCCTCTCTTAACTTTGCTGTAATTCCACTCCCTTGTGTTTCCATGGCAATGCCTGTCAGAGCAAACAAAGAAACATTGAAAATGGGAGGCAAATCGATGCTTGTGTCTATGCAGCAAAGACTAAATGAACGAACATGTCCAGTCACAACCACACTAGAACTCCTCTGTCCTTCTATTTGACCTTAGAGAAAGTAAGCATGGACATAAAAAAAGTTATATCCTCAGATCTTTTTTTTTACACTGGCACTGAATCATACAGCATATTAAGTGTAAAGAGGGATTTCTAAGTCTACAATAAAAATCTGTCCAAATATCCAAAACTCTTAGATACTGGACCACATTTTGGCTCCCAGTATCCCAGCATGAAGAGGGGATTATTGTTATCTCCATTGGTGTGATCCCATTCCAGATCTGATCTGACATCAGTTTGGTGTTCTGTTTTTTGTGTGCCATGTAAGCTAGATTTATGAAACTTATTATTCCATAACAGACCGAACCACAGCCACTATATATGCATATACGCAGAGGTAAGAGAACACAGAAAAGCTACTGTTGAAGGCATATAAAATAAGATGTCACATGAGTAATCAATTACACCTAATTATAACAGAAGGGATGTTACTCAGAAGACGTTTATGTGTGTATTTTTAATTTTTACTAACAATCTGGCACTAGTAGGAACTGTCAAGTACTAAAAATAAGTACTGTGTTTCAACAAAAAATGTGTTCTTCTCATACAGGAACAGTAAGTTTATTTCACTGCATAACACCAGGGTGTAACAAAGCATAAAACTGATTTAGTGCCGTAACAGGCAATGCAAAAACAAATTTATAAGCAAAGCAACACAGCTCTTGATTTGTTCAACATCTTGTACCTCCGTAAGTCTAACTTATGCCATACTCCAAAGTAAAAATTAATTTTCCTTTGTAGCTACCTTGAAAGAGAATGGGGGGAAGGAGGGGAGTTACTAAAAAAGTAATTTAAAAAATCATAAAATGTTAATCTATGATTTTTTTTCATAGAAGTTCTGTTCTAAAACACTTAGAATAATAATGAAGGTCATGAGTGGAAACAGCCTAAGCACACTCTTCTTCCTGTTTGTTTTGTGGTTGAGGTATACCACTGTGTGCATTTATGTAATTAAACCCTGTGTGTTGAGTCACAGGCACCTGAAATCATTACATGTTTTAAAGTACTGTCCATTGACTTATTGCAGTGCTATTATTAGCTGGAGGTACACACTCAATGCCCAAAGGTCCACACAAAGAGGTGTCCCAAATACTGCAAATATATAGGCAGAGGGCAGTGTTTCTGCAGACATACACCCCACTACACCCTGTTACTAATATTATATGTCTTTGATTAGATGCGTCCTCACACTTCTGTCAGGTTTGTCCCTCAGTCCATTGATTGCTTCGTCCTTATTACATTTTTAAAACACAATATCTCGGGAACAGCTTGATGGAATGTCTTAAAATTCAGCACAAATGTTCCGGAGGACTCGAGGGTGGACTGAGAAGGTTTTGATATGTGTCCTTTCTAATTAATGTGATATCTCAGGAAAGCCTTGAAGGGATTTATTCTAATTTTGCTCTAACCTTCACTTGACCTCAAGGATGAAATGAGTAGAGCTTGGTGGTTCAAGGTAAAAGGTCAAGGTTGTAAAACTAAGGTGTTACAAAGTATGAGTTGCCGACAATGGACAGAACTTTGTGAACACATTATAATGCTATAGAGATAACAGAAGCATCCTACGGAACTTACAGTTTTTTCTAATGTAATTTTTTTTTCTTACCTGGGTATTTTATAAAGATTGTAAAGGTCTGTTGTTACCTTGTCTACAATGCAGAGTTCATTCTACCTTTCATAAATGTTCCCCATGGCTCTGTACAATAGAGTGTTTCTTTTACCTTGATAGAGTAGTGTCAAAGCACACACACATACACACACACACACGCACAAACCCCAATACACAACTGAAGCAATCAAAGTTAGACCTCCTGAACTAGAGAATAACACATCCTGGCAAACGTAGGGACAGAAAGCAAGAAGGAAGACACTTTGCCATCTGCAAGGATTATGTAATACCTTTACTGAAATCTAAAACTCGTCTCTGAAGCACTTTTTGCCTTCTCTCACCTCAGCTCTCTGAAACTCTGCTTATATTCTCAACTCCTCTGAGCTCCCTTATGGCCTGTCTTGTCTTTGATATTCCCTTTTCTCACAAGGAGGGGACTCAGGCTTGCCAGAACAGCCTTCTGTTTCTGACTGAACCAAAGCTCTGGTATCTCTCTTTTCTCACGTCCTCTGTTTCCTCTAGACTACTCTTATCATCTCTCAGCACTAGAGGGAGCTATTGCTACTGGCATCTACATGGACAAACCACTGTATAGTCAACAGGTTAGCACATACAAGGATGAGTCAGTCACTAAGCTTGATTGAATATCCAAAAAGGGCAGATTTCCTTCTTTGTCTTTATCTCGGATGCAAATGGTGAAAAAATAGTGGTTTACAGTACAGGGGAAGAGCTGAGAAGCTTGTGTGATATCGCAGAGGATGCCAGAGTGTCATGGTCACACCTCCAACTGCACCCTGTCAACCCCAGTGAAGGTTTTTCAGAAATACAGAAATAAGTGACCGATAAATAGCTGTGGTGCTTGCATGCAAATGTATGAAGAGAACCTCACTTATGTAACTCACGCAAAGCCCCTGCACACAAAACTCTCTAAACTGATAAGAGCTGTCTGCCTTTTTTTTTTTTTTTGTTGAAGCCGATTGTTATCCCTAGAGACAGCGCTGGCTGGTAGAAGGAGCTGGAGAGTCCAAAATAAAAACAGCTTAAATGGTGCAATATGAAGTAATAGCCTGTTCTGCTCTCTGTCAAGGGAGCTCTCAACAAACTAAGAGCTGCCATTTTTTCAGTCGTATTCACACACTGGAGATGCACTGATGAACACCTGCTGTTTGTATGTATTTCCTTCTATAACAATGTAGCCTAGTTAGATACATGCACGTCTTCATGTTAGTGCACCTCACTGCATATGTATATACATATTCCTTGGTCGCTGCCTTTAATCATGTTTGCAGTTGGATTTCTGTCTCCACTGACAGAGGAGACACAACACTCTAGAGATGATGATAAGCTGAAGTGTGTTGCGCCTCATATTGTGAAGCATGTATTGATTTATGTGTCACAATAAAATCCACCTCACATTTTCATTTGTTGATATTTTATCTTGGAAGAGAACACACACAGCAGTGATTTCGGTTTTGCCTTTCCTTCACTCCCATTTACCCCAACTGCTATTTAACAAGACAGTGAAGACATTTCTATTCCAGCAACAAACAAATTGATTTTTCATTTGGAGAATAAATGCAACATCCATTCTAGGAATGCTAAAATAATACAAAACTTTTAAACTAACATGCACAACTGACAGTGAGGGAATTGTACATATTTGGCTTGAAGACAACAAGTTGGCATGGACAAATTGAATCTAGTATCACCAAGCAGACAGAAGTAGCATGAAGTCCATGATGTCAGCTGGAGTTTGCCTTTTTAATTTAGCACAACTGTGATTTCTGCCTGAAGTTGGTGGTGTGAACTTTTCCATGTGAGAATTGGAAAACAACTGTTAAGCTGGTTCAAGACTGGCTGTGTTTGGTCTTATCAGATTATGATACTGACAGGGCTGTGGTAGAGAAGAGGCCTCTTAGCTGAGGGATGACAGCAGAAAATGTCAGCTGCTTCCAAAACATTCGTTCATTGGTATCTCAGAGCCAGGGAACAAATATAGATCTGCTGTTATCAAGAAACTCTATCAGCAAAGGCCACGCAAGCTGCTGATCAGCCACTACATCAGCCTGTGGCACTTAAAGGCTTTTCTCACACCAAAAGCCCATTTGGATCTAACATCCAAAATGTTTTTCTAAAAAGCACAGAGGGGAGAAATGTTATGGTCAGTTAACTATTACCTACACCGCATTTTGTTATAGCAAACTGAGTAAGGGAAGAATAGTCCTAAAAAATAAATGCTGTCACATTTTTGCTGTTGTTTAAGGGTAGAAAATTTCAGCATCACCAAGTGAAACAGTGTGATGCACATTTAAGAGATGTATGGTCTGTTTTCCAATACTGTAGCCTTCAAATTGTCATGGTAACACATTAGTACAATAACAGCAGCCTGAAGTGAAAATGAATAAAATCTTTCATTTGACTTTGCGGCTCAGCCACTCGATTCCAGCCTTTATGGATCACTATATCAGCCTGCATACGCAAATTATGCAGGCAAACACAGACTAAGATAGAAAACAACTCGCATCAAATAGATCCATCAAACAAACAGAGCCTGTCTGATATTATTTGTTGTTTTCTTGAGCGTACTTTTGCACATTTGACTAGCTGTGTAGTGCCGACAGGGCACCACCATCCCAACTGGAATGAGATGATTGTGTATACAGGCACAAATGTTTTTGTTCTTTTCACAGGCATGTGCACGTCTGACAGTTTTTTTTGCACTGTCTGAGCATTTTATTCATGCCAGTTTTGACAGCTGCCTGTGATTTAGATAGCTATGCTAGTGAGCCGATGTCTTCATTAGCAGTGGTTTAGATGCTATCACCCCCCTCTTCTCCTGATCCTCCTCCTCTTCCTCAGTCACTAGTAGCAGCGCTCTGCTGCGCCCATCAGCTTCCATCAGCCTTTCTCTGCATGTGTGGCACTCCCCCAACTGCTGTCTCACTAACTCATGTTGCTAATTAGCTGACAAACACTGTACAGTTCAACCAAGAGTGTGGTGCTTTTAAAACATCATGTTTATATACATCTGAAACTGCGCATATGGACACATATGGACTTCCTCGGAATACACATGTGTATATTAGCATTCATATGGCCTTACATAGAATATAGCTACACATTATTTTGTCACTCACTCTGTGCCTATTTTTAATACAGCATATGTAGTTCTGTGATTCTCAAACTTGGGCTTGCAGCATAACTGTATTAGTTATCACAGTTAACTTGAAAATCCGAGCATATATCATGCAGCCTGTCACTTAAAGATAGAAGAAGAAAAAAGACAGTCGCTAAAGTGGAAAAAATATCACATGATGTCATTATATAAAGAAACAACACAACCCATCAGTTCCTTCAGTAATGGTTGCATAGCTGTTTTTAATGGGTCATAAGTTGGCAAAGAAAAATTCATAACATTAACATTATTTTGTGAATTCATTTTGCTAAATAGAATCAAAGAAAGCTGCAGATTAAATTTTCTAAGTTTCTTATTCATATAAAATCCAGAGGAAGCCTTGACTGTAAAAGATGTAACAATACAAAGGCAAGGTAAAAGTCATAATATCATAAAACTGTTGCAATGAGATCAAAACTACTTTAAAGAAAGAAATAATTACATTAAAGATGAAAACAACAGAAAACACAACAAAATCAAAGCAATAGTAAGATGCAAAAAGGCAAACATTTCCAGAAAAAAAACTCATCAGAGACCTTTCTTGACAGTGGTGGACTCAGTAAAAATGTAGTTTTAGGGAAATTCATGAAGTTTTTTTTTTTTTATGTTTGGGTCCTGAGGAGACTCCAAGTTTTTATCTTAGGTCTCTAGCTAAGAAAGTTTTAAACCATTCATTTTAATCCACATTCCTGAAATGAAACTTACACTGATCTCACATAACAGTTTTCAAATAAATATACACTGAAGCACATATCCAGATATAGTAGAATAATTTCAACCAAAAAGGTTATGATTTAAACTCCAATAACGGATAAGAATCACTACTATGTCTCAAATATAATCCACGTCAGTACATTTTATGTGATACTATTCTATCACAGCTCTCTGGTCAAATCAGGTAAGTTTGTGGAGAGATATAAAGGATTTAAAGGCTTCATTTCACAGTGCCTTTTTCCCCTCTCTTTCTCACTTCAGCAGATTTTCTCATCCTAAACAGCTGGTTGATGTGACACTGAGGAAGGCAGGGCTGTCAGACATCATCACGGTCTTCCAGTGTGACACAGTAAGCCTTGAGGGCAGAGAGAGATGGTCTGGTCTATGTCTATGAGTAGGTATCCTTTTTTTTCTAGTCCAGAGCGTAGCCAATCTCAAGCTCGAAATGGAGGTAATGAGAGGTCCCATGATACTTTCATGCGACGACTTCTTTTATTCATCATCTGCCAGTCTCTGACTAATTACATACTGAACTGACACAGCCATCACAGAGGCTGCTCTTTTTCTTTCTTTTTTTGGGTTTTCTAACCATGAATTAGGAAATGACCCACCAGTCACTGGGACAATTTTATTATTTGGAACTGTTTTGAAGCGTTTTAATTGCATGTCACTGATGTGTGCAGGCTGACTTTGTAATACTCAGTTACAGATTCTGTTATGAATTAAGCTTTTCTCTCTGCCTTTTGTTGTTTTGTTAAAGAGCAAATTCAAGACGAAAATTTCCTGGTGCAAGAACAATTTGCATCTCTGGCAATGTTGCAATCAGAGATGCCAAGGCAGGTAATTTTCCTTTAGAAAACATTACTGATTAGGGGTGTGACCAAAATTGCTGCATGCTGACAATTTTAACCCACACTATTACTGTTCTATATAATTTAGCACCATTGTGCCTTCTCAATTCTTTCTTTCTTTCTTTCCTCTTTTTGGTTACTTTTCTTTATGCTAATAATTGTTGATTTAAAAATATCCACCAGGCATTTAAGTTTTCAGAGGTTAAAATGCCTTAGTGATTATCAATTTCTTTTCGCTTTTGTAACACAAACATTTTGTTGCTTTTAAAAATCTGCATAGAGTGGAGATAGCAAAATCAGCTACGGACACAGCTAACATGAAAGTCTTACCCCTGGCAAACCTCAATCAGGAGACAAGCCTATTCCCTGTAGGTTGTTTGTCATGCTTTTGTGCGTGAAAGTGTGCAAGGAATAAAGCGTAAGTGAGTTCATGTTCTGTTAAATGGCCATTTAAAAGCGCAGGCTGTCCTTTTAATGGTCCACATGCAATATTTTACCAATGAATAAGCTGAACAAGTCAAGATATACCATAATAGGTCTTTATCATAACTTAGTGTCAGTATCAGGTCCTTCAAAACTGTACTCACACTAGTGGTTTTACAGTAAAAGAAACTGCAAAGGAGGGCTGAGATGCAGGTTCTACATTGAGAAAACTTACGAGTCTTTCATCCCGAGTGCCTCTTTGCCACAGCAGGCCCATTAGGCTCCAGGATGCAGTGTGCAGTAATTGGTATTTCTGTTGGTAAGCAGCTTCTTTATCCCAGAGCTGAGCGTCATGCTGTGCAGGAAACTGTCTGATATCAGAGCAGTAGAGAACCTGTTCAGTGAGCGACATATCACTCTGATAAACACCTCAGAGGATCCAATACTTTACCAACCAAATTCAATAACACATTTTTTGGAGTAGATTCAGCTTGGTTTTTCTTCACATTCTGCCACGGCTTGTCAATACTTATTTTTTTCTTTTTCTTTTTTTTTTTTTTAACATATCAGTGTGTTTGATGAGCATGAAGAAATAATACCTTCCCCCCAATGTAATGGCTGTTACTTATACTGAGCATCCTCAATAGGATGACCCTAACAGTGCTAAAGGGAAGTTCATAAATTAGCGTTTTTCAGAATGTTTTTAAATGCTGTGTGTCATCAAAATTGCCAATTCAGTCTACACAAATAGCAAGAGGGTGGTTGTCCCTTTGATGTGGTAATAAGCTGGTTTGATTTCTGTGTGTCAAGCATGTTTTAATGTTGAGAGGCAATCCCAACAGCTACTACTTCAAAATCAATTAAAAGCCCATTGCTAACAGCCCTGCCTAGTTCAGAAGGAGGAAAAAGCTAATTCTCTTAGCATCTTTTCTCAAATTTATACCAGCATTCATTTCAGGAATGTGGACTGAAGAGAGCATAGATAGTGAGTCCTGAGGGACAGAGTGTTACTCCTGGCTCCAGATAGCTTGGCTGCAAAATTATCTTTGCTTCATGTATGTTGTTCACAGTAAATTAGGGCATATAGGCAAAAAAAAAAAAAAAACTGGGTCATTATAGTGTCTTTGCAATCTTGGGAATTGATTGCATGTACAGTTAGACTATATCTATATATATCGCAATTTACAAATATTGCAGCTCAGGGATAGACTACATATTGCATTTTGAGTCACGTTCAGCTAATTCCTCATCAGCCATAAAATCCATGCCAAATCTGCCAACAACAACCTTGTTAATTAATTCCCTAAGCATCCTATGGCATTTGCAAGTCTTTATACTAATATCCACAGGAATGTTTCTCTGGAATGTGCATTAACGAATATCACAGGATTTGATACCGTTGACTCCAAATATATTATTGATTTTAAATGCCAACATCTTTTTTGCTAATGAAAGTTTACCCTCATTATCGTATCCAAACAGTGCAAAAGATTAAACCCAAAAAATCAATATGATCCAATGAGGATTATTTCTGGCTTCTTGCTGTAAAATGAAAATGTCAAGACTTGCAAAGGGTTGTATGTTATGATTCACAGCAGGGTCCTCTATTGCATAAGAGCAATTTTTCAAGTGTGTCAAAGTTTGTTTGGGAAAGATCAGATATTGTGCACTCCATACACATGCTTGTGTGAGCCTGTATTTATGACCATGTTGGTCTGCAGGTCTATGCATGTTGGTTATTTTCCTAAAGCAGTCTCTTCAAATTGCATGAGTTCTTTGGCATGTTGAAGTTTTGTTGTTTCTTTACCTCTAAAGTACAGTGGTATTCCTGTAAGACGTTTTCCAGGAACCAAGAAATAGTTCCCTAATACCTCTGTTTATAAGTGCTGAATGACATAAAATCATACATGACTGCAACCAATGAATGCCAGTGCAAAGAAGAACGAGAGCAGACTACAGAGAAGTTCAATTATTTTGCATGGGAGTACAGTGTTTGCATGAGAGGGAGTGCTTTTCATAGCAAGTGTGTGTGTGTGTGTGTGTGTGTGTGTGTATAAATCTGTGCCTATGTGTGTCTCTGACTGTGTCCACGCAGATGAATATGCAACTGTGTTTGTTTAAGAGAGTGAAGTGCATGACTCAGCCTGAGGTAGGCAGGCAGCTCATGTTTCTTGTGCTTGGCAGGCAAAAGAGATAAGATCGGACTGACCCAATCATTGTAAGAAGCCCTGGGCTTTACCTCTGCCAAACAACACACAACCTGCGTAGAATTCCTTATCTGCAAACTTTTAACTCCCCTCTGACTTGATGAAGTACCACTGAATGATTAGATAGATAGATAGATAGATAGATAGATAGATAGATAGATAGATAGATAGATAGATAGATAGATAGATAGATAGATAGATAGATAGATAGATAGATAGATAGATAGATAGATAGATAGATAGATAGATAGATAGATAGATAGATAGATAGATAGATAGATGGGCCTCCTTTCAGACCCACTGTCCTTTTGTTTGTCATCATTATGTTTTAACTACACTGGAGCCATTCAGGAGTTTTTACAAGCAGAAAGGGAGGGAAAGGGTTAAGTTCAATGGGCCTTTTGAATCCATTTGTAATACTACACATCCACACTAGCATCATTTTAGAGTTGAGTTCTTTGACCTTTACGGCACACTCTCTGCTTCATCACAGAAAAGACATGGTCGCTCACCTGCCTGTGATATTTTGACTTTACTTTTCCATAGCAATATAAAGCAACATTTTGTCATCCATCTTCATATACAGTCTATGTTTATGCTAAAGATCCAGGCGGAGGGTGCTTATTTTCACTTCTGGCATTTTCCTCTGATTTCTGCCTACAGTCTCTTTAACCCGTAAAGACCCAAACAGCCGCTGGTGACCAAAATCATCTACTGATCTAAACTGTTTAATACCTGTTAATCCACCAATCCTATTAGTACATGTAAATACTTGATGTAAAATACAGTTTGTCATCTCATCAGATATGACCCATTTGGACATTCAGGAGCTCCATAGTGAATATGGAAACACCGTTATCTTCTACATCATTGATTCACCAGTAAAACCCATGGAGTTGGATCAATGATAGAATTTGTAGGTGTTTTTTTTATATTCAGTCACTGATATCCTTGCTGAAAAAATTAACTTTTTCTTCAGTTTTCTCTATCGTAAAAAAAAAAAATCATCTTTGAATTTACTCTGAGTTTTCATGCACATCTACATGATCGGTAAATTAAATATCTGGAAAAATACCTGATTTGCACTGAAAAATGCAAAACACAGAGGATGATATTATAATAAATGGTGATAAATCACTTAAGAAAGGTTAAATAGAGTGAAAAATTCACTTGGGAACTTCCACAAAACCAGCACAGGGTCTTTATGGCTTAAACGAAATTCAGTTTGGTAGAGCTTGTTGATGATATAAACTTGTCATTATGTACTTTAACTACACTGCACCCACTTGTCAATTCTTACAGGTGAAAAGCAGAATGGGATGGTGCAGCTGTAACACTGCTATGGCAGCAGGTTTTACATTACATTTACAGGACCTTATCTGAGCCTCTTGCTGTGCACCAAGTTTATTTTGTGGCTTATTGTCTGGCAGTAGCGTCAGTACCTCAATGTCACCTTTAACAGGATTTAATACTTGTGTCCTGGAGACCGTGACACACTCAGTCGTCCCGTCTCAGATTTCACCGTCAGTGATGATGTTACACAGTTTCCTCTGTGCTATGACAGTGACACAAACAGACAAAAGTGTTTGTACACATTTATGCATATTTTAAGTTTGTGCAGTGGCTAAGTGATAAAGGGAATGGTTGCACATTGTGTGAAGTACCAACAGACTTTCTTACTAAGAGTCAAATGAAAGGATTGATAGCTCTTTCATATCCGTACAGTAAGAGTAGGTGGTTAACACAGCATAAAGAAGAAAATATCTACAGCTTTGTAAGGGTGCTATATTTAGTTTCGCGGTACATGTCTGTTTTGTAAGAACCAAAAGATTCAATGAAACATACTCATTTACACAAAAATGTACAATTTTAAGACCCCCTGCCTTGTCTATAGAGATAAAGATTAGTTTCTAGATGAGGGTTTCCGCGTGTTTATTATACATGGATCTTGTTTTGATGCTGCACTGAATTCAGGAAAAGACTCCAGTCTCCTGATGATGCTGAAAATGAAAGCCAAGAAAAAACACAACACAGTGACCTACAAGCGCGATAGACGGAAGTCAATTTCCTTTTTATACCCACCAATTATGTGCTAGATTTGATGCTAAATAATTGCTTTTTAATTTTCCTACAGGCAGTTGAAAAGCATCCTTTAATACAGTATCACTTTGATGCACACAACCCCATGTCAGCGCAGAGTAATATTTATGGCGTTTGACCCATTTTCCCATTAGACTGCTGTCATTAACCCGTAACAGTGTTTTGCAACATCACAGAATTAAACCAGACCTATTTACTCAACATAGTGTGGGCTCTAATTCCTGCTCTGTTTTGTGGTTAATCAACAACATACAGTGATTCAACTGAATTTCTAATCATGGCTTTTCCTGAGAATTATATGCTGTTAATTTTTTTTTTTTTTTTTCATTTAGAGCCTTCGATCTTGTTCCTGAGAAGCACAGATATAACAGTTTATAGGAATAGAGGCTGACACCACAATGCAACTTTCAAGATAGTGTTAAAGTAATCCCATAATATAAGCATACAGTAATCCCAGTGGTAGTAAGAACACATCATTATCGTCCTTTTGCAAAAAGTTGAGGAGTGTCACAGCTGTGTTTATAGCCGGTCAGGAGCAGGGTTGTTAATCTCAGTCTGATAATACATATTGTCCCTAAACCCATGTTTGTGGTTATTTGCGTGTTGCACTGACAGGGGAATAACAGAATAACAGATTTAAGATTAACCTGAGACTTTCCGGTGACAGAAATCCCTTCACGAATTCAACAGCTTGTAATTGCACCACATTCACTGCTGCCACAGTAAAATTGACAGTCAAGATGTCAAATTTCTTGGTTTACTGGTTATATTTCTGGTGTCACTGTGCAAGACATTCATAAACACCTTTCAGTGTGTTATTTTTAAAGTGATGTGAATGTAAACTAGACTTCTGCCACCCATCATTGCTCTGTTTTTCGGTTAGAAAATTGCACCTATGACAGGAGACTCAGGATATAAAAAAGATTATTGACATCTGTAATGACCAATTACTGTCAGGAATCAACAGTCAAAACAGTCAGACGCATCTCGACTTTGCACACCAGATTGTATTTGACAACTGTGTGGGTCCACAGTGGAGTTGGTATTTTGACTGTTGTCATGTTGGCTATTTGAAGCCAGAGGTGACCATCTGACAAACATGCAGATCTAGAGCAGCACAGGGGTTGAATGCTGGCTCATTGGTAAAATAAAACTGTAAATGTCAATGAACCTTTACTTAACAAAGTCATTTGACTAGACTTGTTAGTGCAAACCCTGCTTTCCACCAAGTCGTGACTAACATGTGGTTTAGCTCCATCCCCTGCCAAGCGTCACCACCCGGACACAATGCACCACTGCTCAGGAATGGTACACTGTTATTTTTACTTGATTTTTGTGTTTCAATAGATAAAATGGGCCATATATTAAAACGGTCTCTTTCTTTTTTGTCTGTTCTATTTGCTTTTACTCTCCTACTGCAGCTTACAAAGATAATACTGTTAAGTGGAGTACAACATGGATTACATATTTATAGCTCATAATAGTTCTCATATTGCTTCATGTCAGTATTTCACTGTAGTTTTTGTTGGTTTTGATCATCTGATTTTATGTGAGTCTGAACTATATTTTATTTTGAAATCTGACTGGATCCTCATACTGTTCGTGTACTTACTTACTGCCATCTCATCTGCTCTGTGCTGCTTGCCATGAATCGGGTCCATCAAAAACAGACTCCCAGGGTATTATGAGTGAAGTGGACTGCCAAGCCGGTTCTGGGATGAGTCTGACAAGTGTGAAGTGTCTGCAATTAACTCTGGAGGCTGTGGCAATTCCACAACATGATGTAGCCAGATCTGGTGGCAAGAAGGGGAAACCTTATTAACCACAATAGAGGGGCCACCAGAACACTTAGAGGGTCTGAGTAAAATGGATGAAACCAGGATGACCAGGATGCAGTATTTTTACAGATATGTTCAATGATATTTTGCAGAAGCCGAGACTTTTTGTAGTTAGCCCCTAGTGGCGACTAGTGATACTACACTTTTTGGTACTACAGGTTCATTTAGTCAACTTCTGGCTAAAAGGGGAATTGTAATCGTTGTGTTGTCTGTCTGTCTGTCTGTCCATTCAATGACATAATCGCATTATCTGAAGAATTCCTTAAGATATCTGCACCAAATTTATCCTGTGGATGCATCTGGGCATGGAACAGAAACCTATTGAAAATAGGTGACCTTGACCTACTTTTTCAAGGTCCAATGTCCTTGTGCGCCTTGTGCGGTTATAATGTCTGAGTACTACAAACACAATCTAATCTAAATTATAGGGCAGAATCAACAGATTCAACAGACTCTTACACTACATTTAGCTGAAGGATATTAAAAGTGTGCTGCACATTGTGTTTGGAGTTAAGTTCCTTGCTCCTTGTAGAAAATCTGCCTCATTACTAAAGTAACATGGCGTCTTACCTACCTCTAATATTTTGGCTTCACTTTTCCAGCACTGGACCATCTATCTTTTCTTTTTTTTTTTTTTTTTTCATTTCTTGACTTTATTGCCATCTTTTTCTATAACAGGCAGTTAACATCATTGATGAAAATAGACAGAAAAAAATATGTAAATAAAAATAAAGCATAGCAGACTGGGTCATCCATCTTTTTTCTTTTCTTTTCTTTTTTTTACTTTATTGCCATCTTTTTTCTATAACAGGCAATTAACATCATTAATGAAAAGAGACAGAGAGAAAATATGTAAATAAAAATAAAACATAGCAGACTGGGTCATCCATCTTTATATACAGTCCACTACATATGAAAGAAATCCAAGAGCTGAGGGTGCATGTTTTCATTACTGAATATTTCCCCGATTTCTCCCTACTGTACCTTAAACTAAATGAAATTCAGTTTGGTAGAACTTTTTTGTGATATGAGCTTGTCGTACATAACAGCTCCAAGTCCTGCAGGAAAAGAGTTTGCATTTTTAATTCTGGCTTTTTTCCATGATTATTGTATCTTGTACTGAGGGAAATGTCTGAGTAAACCTCACATTGTGTTTTAGCGGAACTTGTTGGTGGCATAAGTTAACATTATTACTTCCCTTTAGACACTAGATGGGAAAATTGTGTGATCCTGTAATCAGGTGGTGTGTGCACCGTGCCTCCATAAGCCTCTTTTGCCTACGTACTTCCTCTTCAAGTCATGAGTCATGTCAGTTTCACAGGGGTGTATTGTGGGAATGAGTTACCTTTTTATGCATACACAAAGTTGAAGCTCCAGTGAGTGTGACCAGGAGAAAAAAAAACAAGAGCAAATGATAACATCTGCTTTGTTGTTACCCAGCAGCAAAAAAAAAAGAAAGAAAAAAAAGTCACGCCTGTACCTGTGAGCGATGATGATGAAATGTGTGTGTGTTGTGTAATGTGTTCAGGGTTTTGGGGCATGAAGTCGAACACTTTTCACCGAGTGTGTAAGCTCACCTTGACACCCTTGCTATCACGAGTTGTTTCCTGAGAATAAAGTGTCTGTGTGTGTGTGCGTGTGTGTGTGCGTGTGTACTGTATGTGTGTGATTGCGTGAGTGTGTGTCACGTAGTCCGGTACACTATAGATGAATAATGTAAGGCACTCAGCTGTGTTTGCGCGCTGGGTAACACCCACATAATCAAGATGAGAAAGGAAGACAAAGACTGAGGAGAAGAATAGAAATGAATAAAACACAAATGCAAGAACCAATCTAAAATTACATTAACAAAAATTACTAGAAATTAGCTGCAGAAACTGACAAGCGGAAGTGTACAAAGCTGTCCCCTATGATAAAGGCGAATTTTTCATCACACTATTGCCAGAAATTGTCACAATTTTATGTGAGTTTTTGGGTATTCAGTCTGACCTGGTGGATCTACTGCTCACAATGTGCGCATATGAACACCTGGTGTAACACAGTGTAATAATACCTGCAGTAAACTTAATCCGGCTCGGTGAAAGGGTCCATTGTGTTCACATGCTTGACTATTTGTTCACTTCATTCAAGAGCCTTTAATTGATACTTTCAGCTGGAGTAGTCATTTGCAATAGAATAAATATAGGATATTTCTCGAACCACCTGCCTGTCTGTAATGATTATAAAAATTACATGTGGTACACTATGCTGTTACTGAAACACCTGCATTATCATTTTAAAACAAAGGGAATTTCAATAAACATACATTAATCTTGTAAAGATCACCTGTAGGGGTACAAGAACACTCACTGCACGATTGTACAAGCTAGTTTTAATGCATACTCTCATGTATACATGCGACTGAGATCAATTTTTAAAATGCTTTTTTGTTGATGCTTTGTGGACAGTACATGCAAATAATTTAACATAAATAGACGCATGAAAGTAGATACGGAGCATGAAAGAAGAGTGTCAGGCAAAAAAGACTGAACTCTAACTTGCATGTAACAGAAAGGGCAAGAGAAGAAAAGGCCGTCAGAGGTGAAGGATGGCAAAGGAGACACAAGCAGAAGGCGAAAGATGGTAGCCTGACAGTCATTTCATATTAATACTCTGCATTAAGAGCCTGTATGATGAATAATTAATACTCTGGAAAATGTAGCGATTTGTGCTGCTGGAAGGCTAATGCAATGTAAAATAAAGCCCTGTGACTGTAACCATACGGCTTAAGTTTGGTGTGTACTGTTTGCAGAACATAAGCTTTTTAAAAGAAACATCTTGCGCATGACATTTGGTTTATAACATAAAGTCAAAATTACATCTCTGACTGCACCACGCCGCAGTGTGTAATCACAGGTTATCTGGCAAGGCAGCGTGTAATCTACCAAGCAGATGTGAAGTGTGGCGTAAAGACAGAAATTGCTCTGTATTATGCTTTGACTGAGTTAGTGACTCAGCTCACTTTAAATCCTAGATAGAAGAATGGCACTCCTGAGTCTGGCTGGTCCCGGCTGGAGTGTTTCAGTTTGTATCCTGTGTGTCAGTCTACTGGATTGTCAAAAGCTACTTTGTGTGCATAATATTCACGTGTGTCACTTCGCTTAGAAAAGTGGCTGGGACATAATGGCTTGCAAGGAATAAACATTTTAAGTGGTCTAATACATATGCAATTTTACGCCATGTAACAAGGGGTCGGTATGAGGTATGAGTAGATAATTGCAGTGGGAAAAGCTGCATAATAGCACATCAAAAGGACCTACCCTTGACTACCACAAAATATTAACTATGAAACACACATGTTGATCCCTCCATGCATCACCTTGACAACTGCATCACCTTGTCGATCAAACAATGTCTGTATCACACCTACCGAAGAAAGCACCAGCATATACTGTATTTGACATCCACTATCATTGCACTAAAATATAAAGAAATAGAACAAGTTGTTCATGTTCACAGAGAGAAAATCAAAAACTCGGACATGATGAAACTGTTGAGAAGTTGCTAAAGCTACTGACATTTTTGGGTCATTTAATATTTCAGCTTCTTTTCATTTTTGTTTTAAGACAATACACATTTATTTCCGCTATATTTACTTGAAGTGTTTTGATTTATCATGCACACAGACCTTTCTTATATTTGTTCATTAATATTTATAAGCAAGTTAATTTTTAGAATATTTTAACAATTCCAAAAGTGATAAAATCTGCCATTTCATTAAATAGTAAGGTCATACCCGCAGCTTTACCAGTGGAAATGATGAATACTATCATCGCTGCATGCAACCACAAATCCACTCACATAGAGGAGTTTTACCCCTTTTACCTTCATAAACAAACCTACTTTAACTCATGTTTAATTCAGACATACTGCACACTGCATATATAGTAACTTCCTTTTGATAAGAAGCAGTTCAGCTTTGTCTGTACACTGTTTATTTCTCCTTTCTTCTTCTTCTTCTTTTTTTTTTTTTTTATCTTTACCCATTTGGATTATTTAACCATACCTGCCATGCTCGCTTTGTTTCTAGGGCTTACTTCTCCCATCCTTTTAGTATCAATATGTCCAGACCTACTTTGAGAAGTGTTCCCATCTCGTTTTTTGCATTCTTAAGAACAAGAAGCTTTTGTTTACTTCTCTAAACTTGTCTTATTTGTTTTAAGGATCATTTATGTAAAATGGTTCCCCCTGTGTTTTCAAATTTGCAGTCTACAGAGGTAGAAAATAGCTGCAGTCATTAACATTTTATTTGTTTTGAAAAATCTTTTAATATCACCATGTTTGTAGAAGTATGTTAACTTAATTTCATGTGACACTTGCGTCTCTGTTTTTATGTTTGCATACATATCTGTTGCTCTGGTGTTTCGCCTTTACAGACTCTGTGTAATACTGATGCATTCATGTGAGAATCAAGAAAAATGCACACAGATATCTAATAAATCATTCATATACTTTTGGGACATACTTTGAAAATATGTGAATGATGAAATAAGTGAACAAACGTCTCTCGTTCTTCACATTGAGCTTCTCTCGGCTATACTGTGTAACCTTGTTGACACCAACTCAACACATGGGGCTGTAAGGATACTAAAATATTAAGGTTTTCAAACATTGACCCTTATAAAGTGCTCAAATGTGATAAAAAAAAAAAAAAAAAACCTCATAATGAGGATGTGACTGTCAAGAATTTATCTAGGTGATGGACCTTGTTATGAAGTGCACACAATGCAGACTCCTGTTTCCATGGAGACCACTTATGATCCCAAGCAACCACTGTGATTACATACATTCCTCTCTAGCATATTTCTTTAAGCAAACCTACTAGGAAACAGTTGCCAGAACAAGTGTTAAGAGGTCAAAGGCAATCATATCCTGATCTAACATGTTATTACACTCAAACAATGCTGCAGCTCTCTTTCAGCTGCCCACTTGTGCAAAGTGTGTCATCACACGGCTATGCAATAAGAAGTCTATGGAGAACTGATCTAAATTTAGGTGTAGCAATATGTGGACCAGGTGTAATGCACATGGCCTACCTAGCCTGTGCTGTTTGGTGTGTTTGAATTCAGCTGTGATGGACCTGGGCAGACCTTTGAAGAAGCTTAAACCACATGCCTCATACCCATATGCGATCCCATTCTAGTTTATTGTTCGTATTATTTCTTATTATTTAACCCTCTTATTATATAGACCCAACATAACCTTTGTATCAGTTCCCAAGTGAAATTTTCTTTATATTTAACCTTTCTTAAGCGAATTATCACTAATTATTATAATATTATCTTCTGTATTTTGCATTTTATCAGCATAAATCATGTACTTTCCTATATGTAATGTACTGATCATGTAGATGTTCATAAAAGCCCAGACCAAAGGTGAGGGTTATATCAAAAACTGAGAAAACTGCAGAAAAAGTGACGTTTTCAGTAAAATATATCATTAACAGAACATAAAAACAAGCAACTCCATCCACTGTCATTGCTCCAACTCCATGGGTTTTACTGGTGGATCAATGTTGTAGAAGATGACGGTGTTTCCACGGTAACTACGGAGCCTCTGAACGTCCAAGTGGGTCATATCTGATGACCATGAAAAGATGACAAACAGTATTTTGCACCAATTATTTACATGTATGGATGGGATTAGTGGATCAACAGGTATTAAACAGTTTAGATAGTAGATAGTTTTGGTTGTTCATGGATGTTTGGGTCTTTATAGGTCAAATTATATTTAGAGAGGGACAATGTTATATTTATACATTTAAGTATGCAACCAATGTAATGTATAGAAGACTTTTAGCCATAAGACAGAACATTAAAATCAACAAAGAATGAACAATTTACAAAATGCATAAACACAGACACAGATCAAGAAACAGTTAAACGATAGTGCAAGTTAAGAAAACTAAAATTCAAAAACCAACTGAATACAAGAGCTTGGTACGAACTTAGATCAATGATAAAATATGACTCAGTTTTCACAGTTTTGTCATTGCTTGAGCCAAAGTTTAGCCTTATTTTTGAAAGCTTTTATGTTTTTATTGATGGCAAGGTTTTCCAGATCTGAAGCTTTTAACCAAGAGGGGACTGATCAAATGTAATCTGTTGTTTTTTGTGTTGTTCTTTTTTTTTTTTTGCATCTTATTGGTTTGCAGTTTCCACTCGCAGCTCCCCTTGGGGTGACTCCTCTACTGTTATACTTTATTTTAAGATCATTTCACTAATCTTTCTGGTACCAGACACCTAAAAATCATATGGAGTTTATAAAATTCTCAAAATATAGCAGATTGTATAGTCTCTGAACTATATAGTGGTGCTATTTTATTTGTGTTTAGTCCATTTTGAAAGCATTTTTAAAGCTTTAGTAGTATATTAAAGACAATATAATATGAAGGTGGGCCATGTTTTTAATAATACCATGACAGACTTAAGACAGTATCATAGTCTTTTTTTCAATAAATTAAACCAGTTGGTACTTTAGGTGACAGAGAGATGATAATTTATTGACGCACACTATTCTGTAAACATTTCTCTTGATGCCTCAGGGCTTAGATGCATTTCAGCTGTTGTTCAGGAAGTTTTATCTGAGGCGAAATCCATGAGAACAACATTGAAGGAAAAATCGTTTTTACTGCTTCCAAAAAAACGGGTTTTCATGATGCACTCAGGCAGTGTTCGGAACTTGCAATTCCCAGTTGATAAAGTGAATACCAGATGGGTCCATTGCAATTACTTTTTGTATGCACATGCAAAGGCTTGCTCATTTATTTATGTATTACACAAGAGGGAACTTTGAGTTTCACTAAGGAAAAGCTTTTTGGGTATTATATTCTAGTCCAAAACACAATGCTCTGTCATAGTTCCACACCAAAGCAGTTTTATCTTTTTGTGTTATTTTCTGAATCCATGCAAATTCCTGTCACCCTATCTATTCTAGATTCACCTAATAATGTAGCAGAGTGCTATACATCAATAAACTTGGCTTAGCTCAGAATGTATTAAAGAGTTAGAGTTTGTGATTTACACCTTCTGCAAAAAGTGAATTGTAACTGTTTTTTGTATTTAAAAAAATGCTGTTTGTTCTGATATAAACCAACACTTCCCAAGTAGACTGGCAGCTCATTACTGTGATTGCCAGTTTTGTATTTGCTGGTGTTAGGTGTGAGAATAAAGAGGGGGTGGGGTGATATAGCCTAATACGTCTGTCTAGACTCTTTGGTAAATTAATTCTGGTGATGCTCAGTGTGCTGCATGAGAAGATGACAAGTGACAAGCAAACACCATAAATGTAGAGGCTAGTGTTTAAATAAATATGTCTTTTTCTGTAATAGACCCTATCATATGCAGCGTCTTAAATTATGGTTCATGTCAGGTTTAACCTTGAATTTCCTCGGGATTAATAATCTATCTATCTATCTATCTATCTATCTATCTATCTATCTATCTATCTATCTATCTATCTATCTATCTATCTATCTATCTATCTATCTATCTATCTATCTATCTATCTATCTATCTATCTATCTATCTATCTATCTTTCTTTCTTTCTTTCTTTCTTTATTGGACAAGTGACTATTTTTGGTAATTTATGCACACATTGCAAGACAGTGACAGCAACAGTTCCAGTGAGGACAGTGAGTCACCAATCTCAGGCCCATTTGGGTCTCCAGGGTCTGTAAGGTCCACCTCTGCATGAACAGTGAGTGTATCTGCTTTGTTAGGTACCATGAAGTAATGGTATTAATGTAAGGAATGATGTTCAAAGGGATAATGTGGATTGTGGATGTGGACAGGTGTCTGGATCAGCACGCATGTTACTCTAATGTTCTAAAAATGTTGTTCTAATGTTCTAAAATACATGTTCCTTTCTCATTAGAAGTGATTTTACCTCCGCCAGGAGGTACTGTGATGGCTTTGCTTTGTGTTCGTGCATACATGTTTGTTTGTTTGTTTGTTAGCAAGATAACTCAAAAAGTTATGGATGGATTTTTATGAAATTTTCAGGAAGTGTTGAAACTGGCACAAGGAAGAAATTATTCAATTTTGGTGGTGATTGGGGGGGGGGGGGGGGGGGGGGGGGGGCAGACGGGGGCCCACTGATCTGCCTTGGCGGAGGACTGCACTCTCCGAGTGCTTTTCTTGTTCTCATATTTTTTATATACAGTATATATGCTTCTTAGAGTTTTTTTTTCTTGACACTTATGGGCAAGGAACCAAATATGGCAACTTCATTTATCTTAATATTCTATGTGACAATAAAATTGAAAAAATTCACATAAGCAATAAAGTCTTATTATTTCCTGCAATAACACACTAAGACTGACATTTTGCATTTCAGAGTCTCTCCATGAGTGCCCTATAAAGGGTTTGAGGGTCAATCAAACCTCAAATCTGACATAAGGCTTGGAAAACATGCAACTGTTATGAGATCAACTTGTGCACAGCCGTAAACAGTATTTATAGCTTTTTTGATTTGTCTTTATTTTTGATTTTGCTCTTGTGTGCTTTGTCTGTACTCCAGTATTGCTGCTGTAAAAGTGGAATTTCTCCTTATGGGACTAATAAAAGACTATCTTATCTTATCTTAGCACACTAAGGTTGACATTTTGGATTTCAGAGTATTTCTATCAGAGCCTTATAAAGGGTTAAAAGGTGATCCAACTTTGCAGAATAAAAAAAAAGATGGGAAAATTGGTAGCCTTTGCGCCATAATTACCCTTCACTTCGTTAAACCTATTCAAAGTATAAACATGGTGGCCTAAAAATTACATTCAGATATGCATCCCGGCCTCTCCCACTGGGGACAGTGTCCCACGCGGCCGGGGCGTGGTGTTGTAAAGGGGAGGGGTCAGGCAACACGCTGTTAAGTTTTCAAACTGCCGTGCAAACAAAGTCCTTTGGCCAAGCAGGAAGCAAAGAAATAACCTTGGAAAAGAAGACGCGTTGGGTTGTTTGTGTCTCGGATCGGATCATAACAATTGCTGAGACTGATTATAATTGAGGAGTGGGGGTGGATTTGATGAAGTGAGTGGGTTTCCAGACAGGTAAAACTCTTTATGTGGCGCAAATCTGGAGCGCAGACGCACGCTCAGGTGTAATAGTAGGACAATAGGAACACCTAACCCTGCAGTTTCAGACAGTTGAGTATTCATTGATTAATGTGATTTATTGTGTCAGTGCACAAAGCCCTGTCTGCTTTATCTGGAACGCCCGCCCATTGGGCTTTTCTGCGGAGCGATAGTGAGAGATTGATTATAGTCTCCGGGATTTGCCGAGGAGGAAGACGGAGCCTGCTTGGACTGCGATTTGCTCTCCCAGTGTAAGGAAGGAAGACCGGAAAGGACTTATTCCAGCCTGAGACCGCATCATAAGATTTTCCGGTCCTGCACAGCCTAAGTCCCTGTTCAATCAGGTATCCGTCCTCGTTACGCGCAACCCATCCCAACGCCAGACTCCACTGAGGAGGAGGAGGAGGAGGAGGCTGGAGAGTCAATCGCCTCCGCAGTCTCGGATGCGTAGTAAACGGGGAGTGGGTTGGGTCGCCTAGGCTCCTGGCATACGCACACCACGTCGTCAGTGATAAAAGCAGATAGGTGAAGGGGAAGAGACACCCGAGGATTTTTTTTTTCCTCCTTTATTTGAGCAGGACACCAGAGGGGCGCGTCGGACATTTGACTTCCAAGGCAGCCTAAGGGATCCGTAGAGCTTTTTTCTCCCCCACCTTCTTCATCTCTTATCAGGATCAGTGCTTAACCACAGTGTAAAGACCCAGCAGACACCACCTTCTCATCCAAAAGGGAATATTGGAAGTGGATCTGAGGGGCGACGCACAATGGCAACCGGTGCGCTCCTGCTCGTCTGTGCGCTGCTTGGTAAGTAGTCTGAAGAACCTTTCAGCCTTCATTTGAGCCGTGGGTTCCCCCTGTCTGAAAGATTGATGAGGTGCATCCGTGTCTGGTGTTCCACAGTCAAGAACACACCTGTATGAGACGTGGATGTGAACGTGGTTAGTTATGGAGCAACTACTAGTCATCATGAGTCAGGTGGAAGTGGGCTACGTTGATAATCACTGCCATAATAACAGATGCCCGTGAACAGATGTGTGTGTGTGAGTGTGTGTGGTGAACTAGGTTAATGTGATATTTGGACCTCAGTCACAGATTAACCCTTTACTGTCTGACCTCCTAGGGCTGAACCTACTATTGTATTGTCATTAACACACGCATCTACAAGGGCATATTTACACTTACTCATCAGTGACACACCTGGATCATACATCACACACACCAAAATATGAAGTCATCCAGCCCAGCCTTCTTTGTTCAGATCTAACACATTTGTGACTTACCTGCAATTTACTGGATTTTACAACAAATGCAAGTTCAGGCGTGTAAATGCAGTGACACCCGGTGACACATACAAAGGTGTATAAAGGCATGATCGCTGACACACACACACACACACACACACACACACACACACAGGATACAAACAGTACATCCTGCTTGTGAACTGTCCCAAACAAACACCAGATGGCTTTTCTGTTCCTGGATGGGAGGCCTGTGAGCGTCGGAGGGACAGGGGAGGGGGCAGGAGTGGGAGTGGAAGTGGGCCCACTGGAGGCCCCCACTTTGGGCCAAGAGGATTACCAGTCTGCGCCTTGAATCCCATCCCCTTTCAGAAGTCACTTTCACTCATAAAAGGGGACTTGAAACCATTCTCCCTAATTAAATCTTCTGCTGTATTGTTCCTGGCAGTGCTGCATGGGTTAAGACTGCACACGTTGATGCTCAGATCTGATCTACTGTGTAGGCTAGATAAAGGCTGGTTTTCAGATTACATAATAATGACGAATCTTACAGTTAAGTGGGAAACTGTTTGAGCTGGTTGGGAACATTTCAGGTGTTCTGCGACGATGTAATGAGCACAATAGCGAACAGATGAGCATCACAGATTTAGTAGTATGCCATCAAAAGCCTTACCTTGCAGAAAGCGTATTTGTGCTAAAATTGTATTGCTTTTTTTTTTTTTTGCTAAATTGACTGATCTTCTCCTCTCCTGGTGTATGTGTGCAGTTTAGTCAGATGTGCTTGTGTCTGTAATCATGTGATCAGATGTCAGATTTTGTGACTTCGACCTCAGAATGTAGACTTTGAAGTAGAATAAAGGTAGGTGGCAGCTGTGTTGGACTGTGTCTATATCAGTCACTGTTAAACCCACAGGTGCCCCTTACACAATTTTTTGGCAAATAAACTTACACTGAGGTTATTTAGGCTGCTGAGTGTGCAACCAGGTGTGAGTCTGCGAGTGTGCAAGCGCTTATTTGCAGCACCGGGGTGTATGATATAGAGCAAAAAGAGGGTTGCCTGAAGGAACAAATGTTTATTAGCTTCACAAACATGATGCCTTCCCTCTCCCCCACAGAGAGCGAGAAAGATGTCATGCTTTTGGTGTGGTATAACACAGTCTGCTTTTTTTGGGAGTGTGCATGTTGAAAGGGGAGCCAACCAAAAGTACCCAAGATGTCCCAGTTTATATAACTAAACTGACAGTGTAATATGTGAGAGACTGGCTGGTTTAACTGTGAAATGCCTGAGTGCTTTCCATTTACTGGGCTGACAGAGTAGCTTGCAGCGGCTCAGGCTGAGACGAGCTGCCACTGGTCCTGTTTATCATCTGGTCTCAGAACAGCCTCACATTGTCCAGATGCAAATCTTGAAGCTTATGTTTGGCAAGATGCGCATTCCTGCCACCTGCAGTTTTTCACGTATTTGCCATGATGTGATATTTTATTTATATCTTTATTAGCTCTGCCAGCTCAGTTAGACAGGTGCTGCTTTCACCCAATTTATGCAACGTCTGAACTGTTATGAATGAATTTACACAAGATTGTGGAGGAGTGATGTGGGTGGAGGAAAACACATGGACGATTCTTCATATGTGTCGGCCATGAAAGGCACGAGGCAATGAATGTAGGATTTTGTTCAGGAGAAAAAAAAGGAATAACTAACATTAAATTGTTTTTTTGTGTCTTCATAAAGACATCCTTCCATGTTTCTTTTCTACTTCCTGTATGTACAGGTATGCATTAGATGTTTTCTTGTTTTCTTTCAGTCATGCTGACCTTTTAGGGAGAATTTTGATGCTATTTTTTTATCCGTTCTTTGAAGTCAGAAACAAGAGCCGGTTATCTTCACTTATTATAGTGTTCTTGATTTAAAAGGGAAAGTTGTAAGTAGCTGTTGAAACACCATCAAACTTTGTGCTTATCAGCACACAGAGTATAAAGCAGGCCCTGTGTAATTTGTCCAATCAAACAACACGAGGCTACTTAAGAGCTCATTTCCATTTCAGGCATACAGTTAGATGTCTCTTTTTTTGTGTTGTTTTGAGGATGGCATTCATAGCCACTTGATTGTACATTTGATTGTGTAAGTTGATCTGTTGAAGTTGCGACTGATCAATTAAAGTGGTTAGACTTTAAACGGTCTCATTTCTATTTCTGAAAAACTAATTAAAATGTGAGCATTTCTTTGTCTGTAGCAAGTTTATAATTATAAGAAATTAGAAATCTTTCACATTCAAGTGACTCACCAATCCAACTTGCGGTTTCCATTTCACCCATTGCAGTCTAAATTGTTCATATTATGATGCAACCAACAGAAAAAAAACTAATTGGGTGCATCCGTTTTAGCATTCAGCAAAGGTTGAAGTGGTGAAAAGGATGCATTAGGAAAAACTGAATCCATATTTGTTGCAATATTTTATTCATCGGCAGAGGATTGTTGCGGTCCATGCAAAGTATGTCAAACTTTGTCAGGATTCAAAGCTTGTGCCGGCACTCCCTAATCCCATCCCCAGCCTCCTCTCTGTCTCACACAGGAAGGACAGCTGGAAGTCCTCATCCTGAAATGAGTGGGGTTTTGACTTGTGTGGTCAAGTTGTGTGTCGTGGTCCTGCTGGTCACCCTGAATCAGCTGTTAACACACTGGGAATGCTTTCCATGTGTGGGTAAGTCTCAGCTGACACAAGAAAGACTGGTGTCTAGACGGTGAGCTCCAAAACCATAACTCACTGTCTGGCTGTATTTCTATTATCTCAGTTGTTTTCTTGTGTATTAGTATTCCAGTCACAGAGTTAGCTGTCATATTCTCTAGAAGGTAATTAATCTGCAGTGTTTGGAAAACCCAGATGGACACTTGAAAACACTTAACTGTTATCTGAAGATATTTCCAAGCTCCTTTTTTATATGGGCTAAAAATATTGTTTCATCAATGATATAAAAATAGTGTAAACTCATTTTCAGAGTTGTGCCCTTATTTTAAAATCATGGCAGCCAGCCAGGTGTCTAAATAAAAAATAGTGTCACAACTTGGAAATTTATAATTTAATTCCTTTTATATGTGAGAGTATTTTTTTCATGTAAATACTTAAGAGCCTTTGAGGATCCTGGGCATGCTGTCAGACCAGCTGTAAGTATTTTTAACTCGCAGTCTGGTCAGTCTTTTCTAAATATTTTGACAGTCACATTGCCGTATGCATCTGTCGAACACCTTTTTTGGAAAACTACTGAACAAATGCTAATACACGAGAGACATGAACTGAATAAAAATACGTAAGGGAAAAGTTTGATGGTTGTGCAGGTGACTGTTCCAAGTTTTGTTTCTCATTATTTTGTATACACTTAGTGTGTGTTGCCACCTGAAGCAGAGGATCCTCTTCTCTCCGCTGCTGAAAAAATATGGGCTCGTGCAGCTGTCTGATTGTGGTGGCGTTTGCTCTTGTTATGTTGTGTGCCTGCTTCTGTAGTTTCTCGCTTACTTGTTTGCATCATAAGCACGAGACTTCACATCTTTATGTATACCAGTGACACAGTGCCTTTTGTGCCATTGTTTTTTTTTCCACATCATAACAACATACTCTCGTCCAACATAAACTGAACATAAAATAAAAACAGGACTGCCAGCTGTGTCATCATTTCCCAACTGTGCGGTACTTTCTTATAAATATATCTTCAGCTGAGATGCATAATGTTAATAAACTGTAGGTCAGTACAAAATGTAGGTCGATGTCCTGCTTTTGCAGCGTCCTAAGGTGTCTTACTAGTTATGGATCGATAGGACTGGATGACTGGAGTGTGACCATGCTAGCACAGACATGTTTTTGTGCTTTGTGGTCTCGCCTAAAGACACGTCAAAAACTGGCTACTACTGTCTGCTACCCATAGGGCAAGTAATTAGGCTGTAAGACAGACTTCACAGTCAGCTCAGAACTCACACCCAAGTACCACTGCAGTTTTACAACCCCCCCCATAGTACTAGTACAGAGCTTAGAAGTTTCCACACTCTTAGTGTCTTCACAATAAAAGTTAAGGGACAGAAGCTTTTCTCTAGAGCTTTCAGACCAGATGATGTAGGATTCCCAAAACATTTCAGAGTAAAGTACACTAACTATAGCTATATAAGGGATGAACCTCCCCTGTGACCCAGATCTGAGCGGGATTTTACCTGCAGTTTACATGGAAAGATGAATACCTGTGGTGTGAAGTGAAACAAAAGTTGTTGAGGGAGACTTCCTGCCTGTCATAGTGAATCAGGAAAGTGGCTGGAGTCTGAGCCAGCGCAGAGGCAGCATCTGCTTTGTGTCTGATGTCGACTCACAGCAGCACCTCTGGTTAACTGTCAGGTTTCCCTACATCACAACTTTTAGCCAGGGTCATGCGCCTGTGTTTGCACAGCGCCTCAAACTGGAGATTGTATCTGTTGTTTTGTGATAACAATCCAACAACAGCCCTTTAGTCGTTGAGTTTCAGTTAACTGCTGAAGTGTTCTTTAGAGCTCATCTGAATATATCTCTGCCTCTCCAGCTAAACGATACTCCAGTTGCCTCCTCCTCCTCCTTCACCCCCTCCCCCCCCCCCCCCCCCCCCCCCCCCCCCCCCCCCCCCCCCCCCCCCGTCCTCCTCCACTGAATAGCCCCTGACCTTCCTCCCCCACTCGTTTCTAAACAACACTCTGGCCGGCCCACCTCCTCTTCAAACAACACTAATTACAAACTGCCCTCAAGTGTGATCCAAACCAGATATTTTCATCTCCACTGCCTCTGAGAGATTCTGTGTTAATATCCGCATCTACCTAAGACTATTTACAGGAACCTTCATCAACTTAGGCCAACTCAGCCCCTTTCCCTTGAGATTTGGTCTGCTCCTCCCCCTTGGTTGTTTTGCACTGGGAATGAAAATGACTGGAGGGTTCCACTTTACTCCTCCAACACAAACACAAAAGCACCCCGTATAAGCTGCTGTTCTTCGACGTAGACACACTCTGGTGCTCCTTGCTGCGTTGTCCAGCTGTGCAGACCCCACAATGATGGCGCTGTAGCTATGGTGACTGCTCTCCACCTGCACGCTGCTCATCTACATTCAGTGGAACATGCCTAGCTCAATGTGCAAAATCAAAGATGGGGATGTGCAAATGAGTAAATACCATGGAGGTTAATTTTTTTTCCACGCCTTTAGAAATACTCATCTGTGATAATTCAGTGCTCCTCTTTCTCTTTTCCATTATGTTGTGTTAATATGCTCCTTTTTAGTATACTCTTAAAACCAAAAAGATGCATGCGTGTGTTTGTGCATCTAATTGCTTATGCATAAATGTATGAATTTACAAGCGCACATGTCTTTTTCTGCCTGAAAGGCAAAATGACTGACAATGGCAAAAAAAAAGTCTGTTTGAAGTAGACTAATTAATAGTTAATTAGTTTCCTTTCCAATCTACAGCTTAATGCACAAACGTTGGAACTGATAGCAAGCTGCCAGTCACACAACAACTAACCACTGTATATAAAGTAGATACAGCTGTCAGGCTTAATTGTGCACAACCGTAAGATGGATAATGACTGAAGATAGCAGTGTATTTTTGTGGCTGCTCATTCTTTTGCAACAATTAATGCTGAATGTTCAGTAGTTTGGGACAAGATATTTAAAGTCTCCTTATCTGTGGAGATGTGAAACACTGTGTGGGGGGATTGGAGCCCACACTGCTTTGTCATGTAGTGGGGGTGGGGGATGTGTGAGAGTCTGGGTGGTGTTAGAGGTTGGGGGGTTGGGAGGATGAGGTTAGTAGGGGAGCAGGTGTCCATAAAGAGTTAATGGATTTGGTGAGGGGGAAGGATGGCTCTTAATGTACTGGAAGTGTGTGTTTTTTGTGTGCACGGACTAATATGAATGAACCTTTTCTTTGTCTCCTCCACTACATTTAACAAAATACACAGTTGATGGGATGATGAAAGGATGAACAAACAATTCCATGTGGCTTTCACACAGTCCAGCCTCATGTTGTGGTTATAACAGTCCAGACTAGTCATTACCATCTGTCTCACTGTAAGTGTTAACCAAGCGTCATCTACTACTCAATGCAAACTATATGACACAAAGTTTTATTTAGGTTTTGATATCAAGGCAAGAGCGTGCAATGAGAGACGCCATTGCTCTGTATCAGTTATTTATTATCTATTGTTCTCCTTAAACTATCTATCCATAATAATGTTAGAAAAGAACACAATTCTTAAGGCATAACCATGTTTATTTGTGAATGCTTACTGTATCTGTACCATATGTACCAGTGCTGCAGTAAATGAATTATCTCTGCACAGGCTCTTCCTGAAAACTGTTGCTGCAAATCTAAGTATTGTGCTTTCGAAAAAGATCTATAGTAATCATGTTTATAGACATATTATGATGTGGGATTGAGTGATAAGAGACACAACATCTGATAAACAGTGGCTTTGATTTGGTAAAAAAAAAGCAATTGAGTTTGTCTGGCATCTGTGATGGAAACTTTAGATTAAATGTATATGGAAAAATATAAATAAAATGGGTATTTTAACGGTTCAGAGGAAGTCACCGGGTGCTTATTATCCATTTCAAACGACCGTTCAAGATGAAACAATAAAATTCAAAGCTATTTTCCATTGTGAACCGACAGGAAGGGAAAGCAGCTGAGGATGTAGGAAGGAGGATGAAGAGGCAGCTGTTCAGTAGAGAAGGATAGATTATGATCTGCTCTATGTTGTTGACACTATCAACAGATACAACTGGCACTGGAAGTAGATAGAAGGAAAATATGAATCAGCTCACATAGGCCAATCATATTTTTTGCTCTGTTTGAGAAGCCCCTACGTATTGTTACATCTGTGGATGCGTGGCCACAGACACCTACAGCGTACTGTTACTCACAAGTATGAATCAGGCTCAAAACCCTCCATTATTGTCCGGGACTCACCAGCTGATAATGAGCAAAAGCACTGGTGGGGTTATGACTGTAATAGCCCAGGGGGTCCATAAATTAGGATTAGTTAGCACAGAGAGAGCCAAGTACAAGGTGTGAGCCAAAACAGGGCTTCAACTTCAAAGGTGTAGACCTGAATCACAAAAATGGAGACTGACGACTGTGAACCATGGCTCTTTATAATGATCTAATCTGACACAAAGATAATTCAAGTCTGAAGGTTTAACATGGCATAATCCCTGGACAATACACTTTATAAGACATTTTAAGCCTTGAATGTCTGCACATTTTGAATATTTAATAATTATGAATTTCCATTGAAAGGATTTAATCACATGTTTGCAAAAATACAATTATCTTAGCCATGAAAGCAAAACATTGGCATCTAGGGTCATTCTCTAGACTTTTTACTTGACCCGCAGTGGGCTTTGTAGACTTAAGACCTGACTTGGATTTACCCCAAAAAACTCACAACAGCTGTGTCCCACTGAAAGACACCGCTATGGTGCTTGAATGTTGGCTTGTGTATAGATCTAGAACACATTTGTGATATACTCTGTACATGTAAGTGTTTTTTTTCCATCATGTTCCCTTTTTGCTTCAGCCTCTGGCTATTTTCTCTGCTTTCAGTCAAACATCCAATCCGGGTTGACACTGGAAAACAAAAATGGTTTACCTTATTAGAGTTACAGTGATGAAGTTGTGTACTATATTTCTAATCCACTTCATTGTTCTTCACTCGAAACACTTCCGCACTCATGTTCCTCCTCTGATTAGACCTGCGTGGGTGTAATGAGCAGTTGTTGTAACTGTTTGTCAGCTGTTAGACTGGCCTCCTGGCCCGACTTACTGGCCTCTAACAAAGGTTGAATACACAGTCTCTCTTTCTTGCTGTATTTCTACACGTCGAACACGCACACGCAGATTCCCACCTGTTTCCCAACTGACAGACCTCCAGCAGAAACAATGTTTTCCCTTGAACATGGAAAAATAATGTAGCCTTTACTTCGTGTAGCTGGCAAAGGGTCAGAGGTTCTTAATGACAGCCTTGCTTCACTGATTTACATTCTCAGGCACATGATAATTATCGCTGCGGGAAGGACAAGGACGTTATTGAAAGACAGCGAGGGGATAAGGGTTGTAATACTTGATGCTGCTTTGAGCCTATCAATCAAAAAGCCAAAAATATGAGAGAGCCTGTGGGGAAAAAGTGGTGAGGATATTCATTCAAGGTTTGGGCCGTGTACAATGAGTAACCCTTTACTGTTTATCATAGTTGAGCATTAGTCCATGACACTAAGATCAAAACAGGCTCAGTCACTTGTGGTCGTTTTTGATAAAGCAGATGAGCTGCAATAAAAGAACAGGCAATTATAATTATACAGGCCACAATATAACGAAGCTGTTTCAAGTTTATTTTGCAACATTCCAAGAAATTCACAGTTTGAATTGTACCAAGGCAAAACCCCCTCTAAATCTTAATGTTGCCCTTAAAAACGTCTTCTCTCTCTGCAGCTTTCATCTTTCTCCCTCCAGTTTCCCCTCATCTCAGAATCTCTGTGTCTCTCTCGCTCTCTTGCTCTCTCTGGTAATGATGTTAAAGGGGCCAAATGCTTTTGGGGGCCTAGAGGGTAAAGACACAGAGCGATTTTGGAGAATGGTTAACCAGCGCTGGGAAGCGTGCAGAGTGTTCTTCATCTTTCTCCAGCATTTATTTCACTCTGTCACACATGTATGTGAGCATATAAGTCAGTGGTAGACTTGAATATTCACTTAGTTCTGTGCATTTTAGTGGTCTCCACCACCCGGGAGGCACGCGTCTTTTTCCCTTAGCTTCCTTCCTCTTCCTTTCTCCTCTTTTTTTTTTCCCCTTCCTTCTATTTTTTTCCCTTTCCTCATTGCTACCTCGCTGTCTGAGTAGCTTCACAAGATTTCACATCTGTGGGATGTGTCTGAACCTCCCTTAGGGAGACGGGACATTGACTGGGTCCATTTTTTTTCATCCGTGTGCATAATTAATTCACATTTCAGTAGTTGGAGTTACTTCGGTTCCCCCTCTCTTTAACTTCCGCAGAAAGTTTGTGCTGAGAAGTTTGAGTGGTGGATGATACAACAAAATTTTGCTGTTAGTACTAGTACTAATACTACTTTACATATACTGAGTATAATCCTGGAATAAAAAAAAGGTCACTGTATTTTCTTTAGTCATTGAATGTGACTGATGTCGTACCAGGAGGAGGTGGGTGGTGCATCATCATTTCAATGGTAAATGCAATATTTATTGGCCACCTCTGAATACACAGCTGATGAGCCTGACATTAAACACTTCTTTTTTGTTGTTTCTTTTTGTTATTTGGCATGTAAGTGAAAGATCTCCAGATGATGCTCATCTTTAATTCAGATATCTCCGTGTGTGTATGTGTCTCCTCTGACTTAATGGGGTGATCACTGCACGCATACACAAAATGCTGCCAGAGAGGCTGAGTACATGCATTCAGCACTATGTTCATTCACCAAGAATGACACCAAATTTCACACGTTTAAGACATAACATTGCCATTTTCTTATTTAGAAAATTTTCTTCACTATGATGAATCAAAACAAGCAAGATCCTGTGACATCTGCTGATGATGTTCTTCATTAACCACAAATGCCTTAACTGTATTCTTTACCGAGCAAACACTTCCATAAAAGAAAGAAAAACCACAAACCCTCACTGCTGAGAAGCTGAAACAAAGGACTTTGATAAAGTAATTTAATATTAACTAATTAGCTCTGATGAAATGTTCATACAGCATAGAAGAGAGATGGAGACGCTGCTTTTTTTCCCCCTCAGTCACTTGCATTAGTTCTGGAATGATGTTCATGTTGTAGTTTTTGTATAGGCCCACAGCAGCGGGCATGTCATACCTTAGTTTAATCTGTTTTCGTGTACATGCATATTCCTGTGTGTGTATAATCAGGAATGGAAACAAAGTGAGATGATGGACAGCCCTAGTTTCCACATTAGCATCACAGTGCATGTCCTCTGCATTACTTAACACCCTGCAGTGTTTTTATTATACACCTTTCTAGGTGTATAATTATCATGTGCAGCTGAAGAGTGATGATGTGAGTAGGCATGGATGCTAGTGGCCTTGCTGCTGTTTCCACTGAGAATAAGGCACTGGCCACAAATGATTGGATTAGTATTTAACCCCCCCTTCCACTTAGCATAATCCTCTTTGCAGCTTTCTCTATGTGTGCATGTGTGTGTGAGTGTGTGTGTGTGTTCAGAATCATCTCTTGCCATTGCTCTGTATGCTCCAAACATTAAACAGCAAGGTCAGTTGGTGAGTGGGTGTGTGGTCATTGACTGTCGTCTGACATGGGATGCATTTGTCCTGTGTCCATTCAACAAGCTGTGTGGGAAGTAGCAAACTGGCAGTAAAGATGTGAGATGTGACACTGGGCAGGAAAGCCAGAAAGATGGAAGGTGGGAGGAGAAGAGGGGTACCAAGACATCTTTGTTATGCAAAGAAAGAGATGAGCTTTAATCATGGAAAATCTGAGACCTTGTTGAGCAAACATGGGCACTTGGTGAGTGAGTGAGCCAGCCAAGCCAGAGGTGAAGAAGAAGGGGAGGTTCCGGGCAGGGGATTATTGTGGAAAGATGGTGGAATTGAGCGATCAGTTGAAGGTCTGCGGGGTTTGGTATGTCATTGTGAGCCTTTCTGAACAGCCTGCGGAACGATGGGCACTTTGAAGTTTCACAGAGCTGCTTAAATCCTGCCTGAAAAGACACAGAACCACGAGGCATGGAGAAGAGACAGGAATATACAGAGAAAGGGAGAGGGAGGCTGGAGGGGCAGGAGTAAGGGAAGGATTGATGATGGGTGAAACATGGAGGAAAGGGAGTGAGAGTAATCAGAAGTAAGGAGGCAGCTGGTTTCTGGTAGATGACAGGAGACAGGCGAGGGGAGGAAAGGTCTTTTTTTTTTTTTTTTTTTTTCTTATTTTTTTTGGGGTGGGGGTGTATGAGTAATGTGTTTCCAGCATCTTTTAGAAGTGTAGCTGCAACATGAGAAGTAGTGATGCAGCAGTACAGCACTGAGCTGATCTGAGCAGGATGTGGGTAGACCGGGTGCCGCCAGATTAAGAACACTGACATCACAGTAAGAAAAAAAAAAAAAAAACAGTCAGCCCAGGTCTGAGTCAGAGCCGATGCCTGCCTCTCTTACCTGATACATCCTGAACATGTCGAGCCAGTTTTACTTTGTACCCTTCACTGTGGATTTTCTATCAGTCAGTTTTTACCTTTCTCTCTGTTCTGATCTCATTCTGTCTTCCAGTCATACAAGCTTCTGATATCATTAGCGTCATCACAGTAGAAGAAAAATTACACCATAGCCTTAATTTAATCAGTTTCCTCTTTGGTATTTCACCTACTGTGACTGGAATCAGATCCAAGTGAGGAAAATCTGATATGGTAAATATTTGATCAGTTCTTGAGTGGGAGGAAACTTGAAATCACACAATAGAAAAACTTGGTGCCTTTCCAAGCATTAGTATGAAATTAGATGCAGAAATGTCATTTATTTATATAAACTGTATCTCCCTGAAATTATAAAAGTAACTGTGTAAGAACTCTAGTGACAGAAATGAACAGATTCCTTTAGACCAGATTTGAAAAAAAAAAAACAAAACAAAAAAAAACAATTTTATGTTTATCACAGACCCAAATTTCCAAGTCATCAATTGCCATATTATAAACATTTTGACTCACTCTTCCAAGTTGTTTTCATCTTGTTGCGTCTTTTACAAAAAAATGTTTTCCTTTAATGTCCTTTAGATATTTTTTTGTCCTCTTCTGTCTTTTTTCTAAATGTCTTCCAGATAAAACTCTTCTTTTATTTGAATTGGGAAGTGATTTCACTCATTAAATTATTGTCATGTATTTTATTCTGCCAACTGGCAATCCAGTATAAACAGATTTGTATCCTGTTCTGGGTCCCAACGCTAAGTACGGGAAGGCTAGTCTGCAATGTTCAATGTGGTCTAAAGACCCTCAAAGATTAGGCTGACATGTGCAGTATTACAAGTTGTTTTTCAGCTGGACCATTTTGTTAATACTCAATTCGTCATCTGTTCAGTAAAACTAAATTTAACTCTATTTAAACCCTATTCCGTGCAATAGATGAGCACCAAGTTTATACTGGTGGTTTTTTGCTTGTATACTGTACATATATGCACCTAAATTTGGCAAGTCCTCAATTTGTCAACTCATTAAACACAATCTGTGTAGCTGTCTTCAGATAGATACCTTTTTATTGTAATATACTGACTCATTTTGCAGGTTCTGCATATTGTGCACGCTTATGCACGGACACATTTATATGGCATGAATACATAGAGCAACAATAACAGTAAAAGACGGATGGGATGGTGTAGTGGAAGTGTGATAGAAAGTTACTATGAGAGGAAAGAGGATGTTGAAGTTAAAAAGCTGTTCTAGTGAATTATTAATGCCAAGTATTGTGCTCACACACAGACTCTAACAGACTTACTCTCACACACATACACACAAACACAGCTGCAATCCCCAGTTGCTTGTGCAGACAGGAAACAGCGTACTTGTCGCTCTGTCTGAATTTGGGGTATGTGTAAGTGCTCTGTTGTCTCCGGCCCCAATGAGAAGGATGTTTGTAGTTGTTCCCTCAATGGTAAATGGTGCGTGTGCATGTCTGTGTGTGTGTGTGTGTGTGTGTGTGTGTACATATACAAGAGGTCGAGGCAATGTTCACATACTGTATGCCATTTACATAATTATAAACTACAATGCAGCCTCAGTATTAGTCTAACGCGCAGCTCTCAGCTTGCTTTGATAATCAGAGTTGGTTCCTTTCTGATGTAATGTGTAAGTTTTGTTAAAATTAAAAATCAAAAGTAAGGGATAAGTCAGGGTTTTGTGAAGTTAATTTTGGTAGTGGTAGGCTGGAACTGCTAATGGTGTTCTATTAGCTCTGTTAAAATAAAAATAGTTATGCATCTTACACTCAAATTCACTGTAGGGTAATTAGAGTAAATTAGTATTTGAATAGGACTGGGTGATTTAGGGAGAGCCATTTTTAGAAATACAAGAAAATAATTCATAGCTAGTCTTCCGTTCATGGAAACATAGGAGAATTGTTGTGTATTCTTTACCATAGAATGAGGACTTATACAATATACACTGCTATATTTGTAAAGCAGCGCAGCATGGGTCGCTTCTTTTCCTTTTTCTGTAACAAGCAGCATCCAGCAGTAGTGTACATTATTACAATGTTTGAGTATGGAACGGAATTTTTATTGTCTTAATCCCATAAAGTCCAGAATGAACACATCAGACACTGGCTTTAGAGATGAGCTTTTGTTTTTCACCATAGGAGTGAACAAGGAAATGATTTTTCAGTTGGTTCTCCGACTTTTTCCAGCTGATAAATGCCACAGTAGATTACAAATGGAACCTTTAAAATGAACTTAAATCAACATTTTAACTTTTTTCTCTTGTTGGTAGCACTATTTACTTCAGATTGCAGGGTGAGTTTATATGATTATATTGACAGATGTAGCATTTGATGTTTGTAAATTCAAAATTTGTGTGATTTAGTAGTCATTGATTAATTTTTTTTCTCCATCGTTCATTTTATAATATTTTAGACTTGTTTGGAATCAGTACAAACACTAAAGAATGGATGTGTCAAAACACTGTTTATCATCGATTTCAGAAACACCTGTACTCGGTTAAACTTGACCCACTTAACATGCCCTGCTGACTTGTGTTTTACCAGCTCATACTGACCTCTCCCCTCAACTCCCAGATGGCCTCCTCTCACCTCCGTGTAATACAGCTGCAGAGCCGTCCTTGTGGTGAGGGTTAACATGCGAGTGCGTGTAATAGCGTTGAGAGTGATTGGATGACAGCTGTTAAAAAGAGTTACTGGGAATGTATCAAGTGGTTTGAGTGGTGTTTTGAAGCTGTGCATTTGTGCGAGTGGGTTTGTGCACACCTCAGCCCCGGTAAACGCTCTCAGGAATGCTCAGATGCACATGTCACGCTTTTTTTACATTTCCTGAGAGACACGCAGAGCTTAAACTCAACCAATGCTAAATTTTTAATTTGCAGTTTTGTAACCCGTGTTCTCTCTTTCTCTTTCCCTGCCCTCACCTCCGCTCTCTCTCCTTCTTTGTGCTTTCTCCATCTCTCTGGCCCTGTCTCTGTTTGTAGCCGGTGTTGCTGTGGCTCAGAGAGTGGTAACGGTGCAGAGTGGACCGCTGGTACGCACCGAGGGATCCCACGTGACCATCTGGTGTAATGTGACGGGCTACAAAGAGGGGGTGGAACAGGACTTCGAGTGGTCCATGTACCTGGCATCAGCACCGGACAGGGAGATCCGCATCGTGAGCACTGCTCAGCCAAACTATGCCTACGCCGTGTATGCCCAGAGGGTGAATAGTAAAGAGATCTATGTGGAGAGGCTGAGCCGTGACTCAGCGATGCTCCACATCACCAAAGTGCAGGCCAAGGACCAGGGTCTGTTTGAGTGTTACACACCCAACACGGATGGTCGATACCTGGGATCTTACAGCGCACGCACCAACCTCACCAGTGAGTGTCTAAGCATACATACACATACACACAGCACCAATGTATAGTTCAGTGGTTCCCAACCTATTTTGGCCCATGACCCCATTTTAGTATCACAAATTTCTGGCAACCCCACATATTTTTTTTGCTAAAATTAATTAGTTTTTGATCATGTAATAGTTTGCTATACTGTGTTGCAAATAAACGTTAATTTTGGTCTATGTGACGTACATTATTATGGATGGACGCAGAAAAGCCAAGTTAAGATTACTATACAAAGTGAGAATTTTATTTTCCTTGGTCAGGATATGTCCAGTCAGTCCAGCTTGGATTTACAAGTCTGACAGTTAATACTGAAAAAACAATAACTCAAACTATGAATTATGAAAGAGCTGCAGCATCTTAAACCCACCACAATGAACATTTGAAAGATAAACAATACCACAGGGTTTCAGTTTCAGCCTCAGAGATTGCAATGTCTTTTATGTGTTGTGATTGTCTCTCTGAACTCTCCACATACACAAATATTCGGTCGACCCCATTTTAATTCCACGCAACCCCATGTGGGTTCCTGACCCCGAGGTTGAAAAACACTGGTATAGTTCAACCAACTTCGAGAACACATCAGTCACATACTGTTACCACAAATGTTCATTACACACGTGGTTGTAAGTGTGTAGGTTTTAAATACAACACCAGTCCCACTCGAAGGATATGTTGATGGATTCAGCAACGCTTACACGTCAGTCAGCCATGAGTCATAACCACACAAAGGCACCCATCACCAGATTTGTTGAATACTACACCACATATATTTATGGTTATTTGTCAAAAATGAATGCAGCCCTCTGTGTTGATGAATGCATTTGCCATCCTTTAAAAGTAACCCATGCACTTGTTGCCAGCTACTATTGTTGTGTTGCCCTGAGGAGATGGTGTAAGTGTGTAAGTGAGTACTTGTTGCTCAAGAAGAGCTCCACCAGTTAATTTGTAAGTCAAGTAAGATGAACTGTTGATTTGGATCAGAGTCAGATAAGTCAGAACAGCTAGGCTTTCATTTGTATCTAAAATGGCTATGTTGTTTTTCAGCTTACATTTGTTGTAAATTGTCATATATATTGCACAGACATCATTACACATAGGCTTTGCACTAGCCTACATGTTTATAGCATTCCTGTCACTGGAACAGGCTAGGCTAGTGAGCTTATTTTAGTCCATTTATAGCAGTACTTAAACATCTATCTACATTAATATGTTCAGGTTTAGTCTACATTTACTTGAAGAGTAAATGAAATGTGAGCCTCATTTACACCATTGTTTTCGTTATGCTAAAGCATTCAAGTTCAGTGTGTTGAACTAGTCACTCTACAATCTGGGTAATTAATGGAAACACTGCAGTTCATCGATGTATTAACAAATAGCAATCATGTTAATCCAAAATTAGTTCCTAGTCAAATAAGAACAGATACTAGAGCGATCTCACACACAGCTTAAGCAGAGAAATAGATGTAGATTGTTATTTTGTGATTTTTACCTCCAAACATTATCATATTTTGGCCAGATTACGCAGCTCTACATTATATTAAATGTTTCAAATAATGGTCAAATTCAAAGAAATGTTTAATAGTGCTCAGCGTAATGGCCCATTTCATTTGGTCGTCTCATTTAGTTGTGTCATATCCCTCATCTCTTATTTTAACGTTTAAAGTGACTTGTGGCTGTTTAATTGGAAAACCCGTACAGTTTGTGTCTCTAAACATAACTTGAGACTTAACCTGGTTTATAGACATGATTATACCAGCAACAGTGGTGAAAACAACAACTTGTCTCATCTTCATCCACTTCTTTTATTATGGTTTTGATTGAAACCCCACTGGCAGCAGAATGTACATACTGCATTTTTAAATATAAATCACCAGATCTGGTTAAAGTAGAAGACAATGACCTCCCTATTTGCTGGAAACCGAGTGAAAAGAACTGTTGACTTCCAGTGTCACAATCTTGAGTGTTGCGGCAAAAAGAAATTATGGTTCATCACACACATGCCTCCTCTCACACCTAGACCTTCATTGTTTCTGAGCCATGCTCTTTTTGGTGTTTTGGAGGGTTTTCCAATAGAAACATAAGTCTCCCAACGTCTCAGACACTCTGTGGTATATTGAGATCCACCAAACATGTCCGCTGCACTGTGGACGCAGCTGCCATGCTCGGGAATTTCATTCCCAACATAACTTCGTGCCTTCAAGGCTTAGGAGCTTGACCTTCTTCTTAGGGTCAAAGTGCAAACAAAACGTATACCAGCGAACACTTTAGCTGCACTTGCTCATTCCGGTCAGTCTTGAGTCTGGCACGGCAGCCTATTAAAAATGAGTCTCTCCGTCTTTCTTTTGGGTCTCCACCAGGTCAGGCAGCTTAATCAGTGCATTTGAGAGTAAAATCAATTTAGCCATTAACAGATCTGTCGGTGTTATTCTAAGAAGGATCCCCAACAGCTGCGTTTGTACTATGAGCACTATGATCTGAATGTGGGGCAGGGCTCAGACACAGGCCACTGTAAAACAGTACTTCTGATAGCACAAAGTATTTATAGAGCTGCACATGAGAGCGACGCAGAGTATGAAGAGGTGTTGAGGGACTGGGCTATCTGAGTCTCTTTCTCTATCTCCAACCTCTTAACCCAGTTTCAGAGGTCAGGGGTACACTGCGAGGTCTCTCCATTTTTTTTTTGCTGTGCTCTTAAATTCCAGTGAGATCTCCTGGCAGCTCCATGTTTCCTTTGACTATTATTGTCAAACAATCCCTGCCCCCATCCTATCCTTCCTCCTTCCTCTATCTTTCATGCTGTCATCTCAATCATCAGCCCTTGCCTCTTTGACTAATTTGCTTTCACTGTAATGTATTATAAAAGCCATTAGCCGATGCTGCCTATGAGGATATGTGTTTCAAGGGTGATGTCAAAGGACATCCTCAAGCAGGAGAGAACAATAAAAGAAGGATATGAAATAGGGGGGTAGACAGATGGGATGTGTCCATGTCTGTGTGTGTCTGGCATTGAGGTGGTTGGGTTAATTGTAGGAGTAAAAGGCCGGCCAGTAATCTGTGCCCTGAGAGGTACATTCAGGCTTACTCACAGGGATGCGTTTCATCTACTGTCACCTTTTTTGTACAAAAGACCAAAAGGCTCCAACATGAAAGTCAATACCTGCTGCCTGGGGAGGAAAGCAGTTTCAGGAGTGCACCTGGATACTGATACTCTGATATTCTGAGGATCAGATCCTATGATACCATGAGGGGTTTTTTTTATGTGTTGTATTGTCTGTCAAATAATTACGCAGAATGAGATGGGCTGGCTGGGTGTGCGGTTAATTGTATGAAAAAATGATCCCTGCTCCTCTATGTATATCTGAGACTTTGCTTTTTCAAGGGACTGAATGGGCAGAAAGTGTGAGTGTGTCTCTTTATATCCTCAGTGATACTAAACTCAAATGAATCAAATTTAGCTCCTCTCAGCCCGCCAAATGCCAGTACTGCCTCGGGTTGTGCAGTAATATTACATATGTGAGATGAAATGTGAAGCCAATGCCATTGCTGCGCATAGAGCATACAAGTTGCATGATAATGTTGCGTAGTCAAGTGATTTTTTTTTTTAATTTATTTTTTTGCTGCCTCTGCCGAGGAAGTTGTGTGATCCATTGTTTATCTGTTTATCCTGTACCAATTTTCATGACTCTTGGTGAACTATGGGTTATGGACAGACTCCTTACAATTTGCAGCAGGCCTATAAAAATATGTGGACGACTTTTGCCTCTATTGTCCAGCAGTAATGACAAAAACAGTAGAAAACATGGGTCATAATTTGTGATTTGTTTGTGTTTTATAATAATAATGTGGAGAGCACACAGTCTTTAGTTGAGAGCTGTTATCCCATAGTGCACCTGTTGTTGTTGTATGTGATTGGAAAAAATACTACTAATGAGAATAGTGTAGTAGCATTATTACATTTTAACCTACTACTGTCCCATGGGATGCTGTAACAATGACAGTCATGTAAATTGAATGTCTTTTTTTATTTTCAGATCATTTATTGTCCTTTCCCAGCAGGTGTAATTGCAGTTGTTTTTCTCCACTGTCACTGGTTAAGTGTTTGACAAAGCATGCATTTAACCTACGTCTTGAAAAGCTCCCTGAGGTCAAGAGTCACCTTTATTTTTTTTCTGTGCAAAGCTCTATTCTGTGATCTTGGACTTGGTTCCTAAACAGAGAATGGGTCCCACGAGGGTGACTAAGCTCAGTCTGTTGTGTTTGAATGTGGGTTTTTTTTTTTTTGTCCACATGTATGTGTTTGTTTGACTTCCACCTACACATCAGATTGCAGAAGAAAAGGACAACAGCCCGACATGGCCATCATGGTCGTCCATAGCCTACGCACCAGCCTGTGTGCGAGCGAGTCCAACCGCTAGCAGAACAACAAGCCCCCAATGAGACCAGTATCATCCCGATTTTACTCATCAGGCGCTCATATATACCCTCTCTGTCATAGAAAGCAGCACAGAGTCACAGTGCTGGCAGATATACAGATTGTTGCCTCCACATTTGGCAGCAGTCATCTATTCCCTGCCTTGTAGTAATGTAGTAATAGAGCTGGAGAACCAAAGCCTGGGTAAATTCTCTTACAGTGGCATTTTTCGCTCTTTCCTGTTTAATCCACCAGACGAGAGAAAGGAGGAACACGTCCATCTTTAGATGTGTGACACAAGAAAAAAATTAAGCTTGGCAGCAGGGTTTTTTTTAAGAAATAAAGAGAGATAGATGGTGTGAAAAGGCCGAGATGGAGGAAATTGGAAAAGAGAGGAATGGGGACAGAAGGAGCTGTATTGGAAAGGGTAGTGGGGCGATGCTGAATAGAGTGTGTGACCAATAAATGATGAGCTCTTCCTCTCGACTCCAATGTGATTGGTTACACCTCCCCCAGGCATTACCCACAATACAACCGGCGCTATAGGGGTGCGTTTTAAATAGTCCCTGCCTGATGTGACTCCTAGGGTTAATGCAGTTACTAACCGCCATACAAGTTCTAAATGCAATTAGCCAGCACAAATTGAGGAGCTGGAGACAGAGGTAGAAAGGAGGAAGAGGGTCGAGATGAGACGTAGGAATTTCAATTAAGCAAAAGAAAAAAACGGAGGCGAATCATTTTCAGAAAAAGCTGCAGTAAAATAGCATATTTCTGAAGTGACAGTTTTCAGTCAGTATATGTGTGGCCTACATTTTATTTTTCTACAAACTTCAGCAGAGAAAAGGAATCCTATCTCTTTGCCTGATGAAACAATAAGCTAGAAATCTGTTTATGTAGTAAAAAAGTAAGTATGCATCCAAGGGCAAAACACAGTTATCTCTTTTCTGTGTGTGTTTTTCTGTGTGTGCAAGCGAGTGTGTGAAAATGCTATACACGTGCTACTGTCATGTGTGTCTGCGTAGAGGGCAAAGACCAGAAGTGTTGGTTTTTGTTGGACTCGTGGAGCGTGTGCACTGCTAAACATACATACAGAGTAGAAGCAGCTGAATCATGCTTCTGCTGAGCTCAGCTGTACGTGTGTGTGTATCTGTGTGTATGTGTATGTGTGTCTGATTTGTGTTTCTGCCCTGCCTTGCGTTTCACGGGGAAAGTCAGTGCTGCCAAGTTGCACTCCTCTACTTCACTTAATGAGATAGACCGAATCCGGAGATGTCATCTCACATTCTATATTTTACACTGGGGTGACACCAAGACGCCGCCCCCCACTTCTCTGTTCTCCGCTCTCTCTCCATCAATCCCAAGATCCGGAGTCAATTCAGTCAGAAACCTGCCTCGGACTCCAGCTGGCGTCGGTCATCCAGGTATATGGATATGTCAATACAGCTGTTAGTTAAGCTTCATCACAGGAAAAAGGCAGAGAGGTGATCGAAACAGGTCGTGTAAGATACTTGAGAGAGCCAGTGATTGAATAAAGACACAGGAGGAATGATGGGGAGAAAAAGGACGGGGACAGCAGTATTTTTAGGGAAGACAAACATCTTGATGAAGCCTTGTGTTGACAAAGAGAATTATACTAAGACATCAGAAGAAAAAGTAAATGGAGAGGAGCAAATACAGATGAATAGACAGGGAAAGTTGTTGCTCTGTGTCTTTTGGTATCGATTGAGGGCAGAAGGCTGTGTGCAGCTCAAGCATTTTTATCTCTCTCGTCTCTCTTCGCATCCCTGCAGTGACACTTCCAGCCCAACCCCCCCCCCCCCCCCCTCTCTTTTCTCTGGCCTTACCATCACCTCTCAGCTTCATTTACAATTACATTCCCTTCTCTGTCTAGTGTGTGTTGGTGTGTACGTAGAAGTGTGTATGCACATACTGGCTCTAAGCTGCAGACCAGGCAGGACTCCAGATGGAAAGAGATTTTATCACTAGGTCTGGCTTGCCATTTTCTTGCACATCTCATCTACTTTAGCAGACAGGGCTTTCTGCTCAATAACATTACAGCCACTCAGACCCTCCATACACAGACTGAACGCATATGCACACAAAGAAACACAAACACAGCCACGGTCACACACTGTAGCAAGCTGTCAGTCAGGACAGATGTCGCACCCATAATTGAGTCTGAGAGAGACGGTGCTGTAGTGCTCCCATCGGAACACATGCTTTCTACTGAACATCGCTGAAGAGGGTTTTAACAACCCAGCGGATCATGGTGACAGACAATACAACTGCTGAATAGAACGTGCAGCACGGTGAATAAAACAGTGAAAATCAGAAAGACGTATCTTACACCTTGATCCTGTGTAAACCCAAAGGGCAAGACACACTACATGTCATTGACACGTGTAGTTGGCAGATAAGTGTGGGGTTTTGTCATCATGTCATCAGACTAAAACAGTGCATAAACTAGTACAGTAAATGAGAAATGACAGCCATTATTTTATACCTTAGAGAAATTTAGAATTTGTCTCCAGACATGCAGAATCACATCTACCTCGCTGACACTAAATACTGTATGCTGCCTCAAAATTCTTGTCTGCTTCTTACTAGTAATGATAATGACTTGGACAAAATCGAAACTAACAATCAATAAGTGTAAGTTAAGCAGGAATGGGGAATTTTAAAGTAAACAGAAGTCAAAGGTTCATAGTTTTTGTACTAAATGAGCTTACAAACAGAAAAACCCACTAGACCAGAAAGTCAAACTGCTTTAATATATTAGAGAATTAGCAATATTGATCCACTAGACGAACCAACCAAGAGGACACAAGTGTTCACAGCAACATGGTCAGAAATAGTGGCGGTACATGCAGTTTTTTTTCTCTGTGCATCACATTTCTCACTGTGTGCGTGGGCTTGTGAGACCTTCGAGTTTTGACCCAGAAGATTCTGTTAAAGAATACACAAGGCCATACAAGAGGCTATAGCTATTAAAATTATCTAAATGCTCTTGTAACCTATAAACACTAAAATAAAACAAACACTGCCCTGTAAATTTTGGTTGCTGCATGAAAAAACTAATGATGTCAGAGATGTGCTTCGTTTGTGTACACCCACGCGACTGAGGTACGCTAATGAAAAGGGATAAAAAATTTAAAAAAAATGCACACATATATCTGTGTTGGTGTGTGTTCTACATAGTATATGTTTATGTCTGTGTTTATTAATCTTTATATAATTGGTTAAAGATGAGCCACTGCTGCTGTAGTTGATTTGATTAGTTTAGCTAAGCACTAACCCTCAGGGGTGTGCTGCTATTTCTCTCTGAGATTAACAAAACACCCCGCTATGAATGTGGTTTCAGCATGAATATGGATATGAATAAACATGTTAACAAGTTTCGGTGTCATTAAATGTATGTTGGTAAAAGTGGAACTTGCAGTGTAATAGCCTCCAGGAGTCATGTGGCTGTAAATGTGGTCCAGGACACTGCTGCTGCTGCTGCATTGTTTGATGTTGGAACCTGCTTTGAAGGCTTATCTGAGCACAACAGGGACAGGAGGTTCTTTCCTAGTTCAGACTATACATCTGATAATGCCTTTGACACAGAGACAAATGTATATACTATTATATATGTGTATGCATGAGAATGTGCTCACATGCGTGAAGAAGATGACCTGACAACAGTTCAACCCTCCAAGCTGTTGATGATACAGATATAAAACAGATCTAATTTGTCTTTTTTGTCATTTCTAAGAGTTGGCAGAAATATTTTCATTTAGATATATCCGCAACAAACCATGTGAAACCGTTGCAAACTGTGGGACTGAGGTTTTATACATCTAAATATTTTAGCCAGAGGTCAGTGAAGCAGTGCTCTTCTTCTGTGCCAGATCCAGTGGGGGTGGCATCGCTCTCTTCTGTTGCCAGTAAAAATGACCAGTACCAGTTTAAATAGAAGCTTTTGAGCCACACATGTACACAGGGCATCGAAAGAGTTCAGCTTTGATGAACATTTTAACAAGTCGCCAATACTCATCTGTGGCTCTAAGCACAGTGTAGAAGTCTGTAGAAATATCTTTAACACTAAATATAAAAATAAGTCTAACGATATGAGGTTAACTTTTTTTTAGGCTTTATTTTTAACAGATTTTACTTCTTTTTTTTTTTTTTTTAACAAACAGACGATTAAACGAAAATGCAGACACTAGAAGAGCATCAACAAGCACAGACAGGGAAGTATCAAAACTTAAAGTACAGTGGTAACGAAGTGGGTCAATGAGTCACAATATTATCTCATCATGATAAGAGGGTTAAGTTAGCTTAGTCCGGCCCAATCCCAATTCACCCCTTGGCCCTCCCCCTTACCCCCACCCCTCCGTTTTGCGCATGCACGTGAAGGCGTAGTGTTGTCCCGATTCTCAATTAGACAGAGGGGAAGGGCTAAGGCGGAAGGCTGTATAGCCCTAGAAACAGGGATATTTCAGGACCACACTATGAACGGAGGGGTAGGAGAAATTTCCCATAATTCTGTTCGAATCGTTGGCAAGATGGAAATAAACACGGCCAAAAAGTGCTGCAGTGTGATAAAGGAAACACACAAATGTACATATTTTCTTCATTAATAACTTAATCATTTGATCAACCGTTTAATGCCATTTCAATGTGTTATAGACCGCATCTCTGTGGTATGTAGTTGATAGCCGTAAAAAGATGACCAAAGCCCATGGAACAGAGAAGGTTATAGCTGCTGATGGGGAATACATTCGGAAACAAAGTTATCACATCTGTTTATAGCGGCATCGATGACTGCTGATGATGTAACAGGTCACGAAGGGTTGTCTCATTTCATAGGGGAATGTTTCAACTTCTACCCCTCGCAGCTCCGTTTCAAGGGCTAGTGTCAAGTGCAAGGGGTAGGGGTAAGGGGGAGGGCCAAGGGGTGAGTGGGGATTGGGCCTTATTGTCCTATTTCAGTCCATGTCAGGTCATTCAGATATAGTCTCATGTTGCGTCAGATCACGTCCACATGTGCGAAATAGTTCCTCTGTGACAAGCATTGAGCTAGGATATGAGGTTAACTTTAATGAATTAGAGGCAGTGGTCAACTTAATGTGTAAAATGCGCTTTAAACATGCAGTAATAGCATGTGGTATTATGATATGTTTATTCACTTGACAATACTCTTATGTGTGGAGGCTAATTCCAGCTAATTTACTTTCCCTGGATCGTTTTCTGTGGCATATTGCCGCCTCACATTCAGATCTAGACATCCAGTCCCAACTCCCTAATAAGATGGCAGCAATATGGTAACATAATACGAGGGCTCATTCCGATCTCATGTTTCTTTCTCTATGATTGCACTCTCCTCATTAGCATGCATTTCACACACTCATTATTTGCATTAGGAAACAGAGGTTTAGTTAAAATGTGTGATGTAATGGCTTATAAAGTATAGTCTGTACTGCAAGCCATGGGCTGTTTGCTGGAGCTGGTGTAGAAGTAAAGTGGAGTAAAGTAGAAACGGAGAAGCTGGGGATGTTAGAGTTATTTTGATGAAGCAGGAAATCTGACGTCCCCCAAGCTCTGTTTCAGGGACACACTGCTGTCTCATAATGCGAACATACACAGAGAAGTATCTAAAAGCATTTGCAAAGGCTTATATACACACACATACACACAGAAACACACAAAGAAGCAGAGGCATGGCTGGTCTGTCCTCACTTGACTGAAGGATAGACAGCAGACATATGCTCCCACCTGTGCCCCAGTGCCAGGGTGGCCACCTTGGGACACGCACGGGCAGATAGCTGGCTCTGTGTATGTGAGTGTGTGTGTGTGTTTGTATAACAGAGGGGTGGGGTGGGGTGGGGTTGGCATATGCCTAATTCCCCTCAGTGTTGGCAGCTTAGACAGACAGTTGCTCCCTCATCTGCTGCCCTGCTGGATGGGTGTCTGGTGATTGAGCACAACCCACCTCCCTTAGCCACACTTTCTGTTTTTCCCCCTCGTTTCTACCTCAGTGAAATTTCTTACACTCTTGCATAACACAAAAACAGCTGCTAATACATTTCAGCAGCAACACCTTTGGCCAGCCTCCATGCTTTGCTCCACTCAACCATTGCGCTGCACTGTGGTATAATGAAGTGATAATCTACATTTGTCACTGAGTGCTTTTACACGACACAAAGAGCTTTAGATATGCCTGTACTCCTGAACTCGACGCCAATGATGCCAATGTGTCTATTTAAGGGAGAAAGGTGAGGAACTGGCCATAAGGCACGGCTTTGTACACTGATTAAAACGCAACAATACGTTTTTTGTTTTTGTTTGTTTCAAGGTTTACGTGCAAACAAACCAAAAAAAACAAAAACAAAACACACACACTCGCACGAAAATGGTCAGATGGCTGGGGCTATAACTGGTTCTATCCTCAGGGAAGCCTTTAATTGGTCACAGTGCTTTACCATCTGGGGCTGGAGGAGCGGACAGAGGGTAGGATGAAGGGAGATGGTGAGAGCTCCTGTAAGGGGTACAGAGAGAGCTAAAATAGAGGCAGGATAGACAGTAAGTGCAGCTCAGGGAGAAGGCTTATTAGTTTTAAAACTGGCACCTCCAGTAATATTCCAATGATAATATACTTGACGAATGATGTTTATGGGAGATGTGTGTATGTGTGTGTGTGTGTGTGTGGCCAGGTATGACTGCACATGGTGTATTCGTGTGGCGGTGTGCATTCATGTGCGCCTCTAGGTAGACCGCTTATTGCATGGCCACATCTGTGCGTGACAGTCCAAGTGTGTTGTAATGACTTTAGGGGTGTGCGCCGATGTTGGCAGATGGAACGAAATCGTGCACAAGTGCTAACAACCTCCAGGACAGTAGAGATGGAGAAGATAAACAGGCCCAGTGAGCGGTCTGTTTGTGTTTGTGTCTTGTAGAGCGTGGCTGTGTTTTACTGTATTTCATATTATTTGTATACGTGAAAAGATCGACAATGCGAAAGGTATGTGTGTGCCAAGGAAAAAAAAAAAAGAAAAGAGAAAGTAGCCTTAAGCAGGTGAAGAAGAGATGAGCAATGCAAGGACAAAAAGAGAGGGAGGGTGAAACTGATGGGTGTGTGTGGAAGGAATATTTCATGTGTTTAGGCTTGATGAGTAAATCTTTGATGCTCTAAAGGATTTCAGTCAACGATAGCTTTGCGCACAGCTCTTCCCAAACGCTCTTAGGAAGATTTGTCTTTCATACTCCCACCTCTCTTCAGACTACCCCTCCTCTCACGCCTTGCCTTTTAATCTCCCGCTTACTCTCCATCTTCCCTACACACTCACTCAGGCTCATTTCCTGGCTGGGCCTCAGTGAGAGGTACTGTCATATTGTGTGTGCACCCATGTGTGTTTGTGTCTTAGTTAGTGTTAAATCCTCCTCTTCTGCCTTTGTGTAAACACCGTCTCATATTTGAAAGCTTCTTCTCACCACAGATGCCTCTCTTATCACAACATTCAGCCTTTTAACTCCACGTCACTGTTTCTCAACAAAGCCCACTCCCTTCACTCGCTGCCCATCTTTCTTTTCTTTCCTCTCCCACTTTCTCCTTTTGTTAAAGAGCCTCCTCTTTGCTAACGCCGTCCAGCAAACACCTGGACACTGAGGACGTAAGTTTAATAAAAACCTAAGGAAAACCGCTTTAGCTGTATGAATATTATTCATCTATTAAACCAACTATAGCAGTTTCAGTCTGTAAAAAAATAAAAATGCAACGTACAGACTGTGAATGCTTTCAACATACCAATTCTTACACCGTCACCTTGAATTTCCAGTCTCTAGTGTAACTCTTTCAAGTATTCCTGTTGTTTTACATGAAACTATTTTAGCTCTATCAACTTCCTTTTTCTGTCAGACGCATCAGGCTATACCGGTCTCTTCCTGTTAAAATCATGTGTCTCTTAGCCTCTGAAATCCAGTCATTCCTTATTCATCTTCTCATGAAACTTCACTTCCTGCTTCTTCTGCTTGGAGAAGTCTGAAGTGTTTCCAATATGATCGCTGAAATTGGTTAAAGAAATGGCCATTCAATCTAGCTTTATTTGTAAAGCACTTTAAAACAATCACAATGGACCAAAGTGCTGGACAGAAAAACAAATAAAAACCAAAATAACAGAATAAAATACAAGAATAGATTGAAATACATAGAACAACTGTAAACAATAAAATAAAAAAATAAAAATACAGAAGAATAGATCAAACCTAAATAAAAGAATAAAATACAAGAATAGATTAAAAACATAAAAAAGCTGTACAATTTAAAAACAACAACAAATAACATGTTGCATCCAGTACTTTAAAAAACATGGTGCACCATCGTGGTGGCAAACGCCTCATTTTTTCCAGTGAGTTTTTGTATTTAACACGCTGTTTGTACTTTTTTAGCAAATAACATTAATAGGATTGTTAGTGATTCAGTGACCCAGTCTGCATGAGTCACAGCTCTAGTGGAATTGTGTGAGTACCCTAGTCACTTATACTACTCGGTGTGTGTCAGAGAGCAGCTGTCCCCTCTAGCTTAACTACATTTGTGTGTTTGCGTGTTTGGGTGGGTGTGTAATGACGAGAGAAACGACCTGATTTCGATCCGCCTTCTCTTCTACCTTTAGGTATAATGAGCTGTAATAGCCACAGGGGGTTTTCTCTGATTCTCTCTCTACTACTTTTTTTTTTTTTTTTTTTTTATCTGACATACACAGAGCATATGTTACTGCCTTTGCTAGTTTCATGACTCTAAGTAAAGGATGAAAAAAAAAAAAAAAAAACTTCCAATAGGGTCATTGTCTCATTTAGATGTACAGTATTATACACTGGTTGGAGAGGACTCTGAATAATAAATGCCTGTCTGTGGTCTAATGCAGTCAAGAAGAGGACGTGCTGAAGGCTGAGAAAAACAGAATAAGTGATAATTGGGTGCTGACAAGCAACTTGTCTAACGAAAAGGAAACCCAGCCGATAATGCGACTGAGAGAAGGCGGGTGTGGATGGTGCGAGGGGCGGGGGGGGGGGATCGCATAGATGCAAGAAAGCTCGAATGAGGAGGAAATGTGAGGAGAAAAAAAATGTGAATTGTGACAGAGCCCGAAGAAGCATGACAGTGTAAGGAGACAGAGAAGAATGCTTCAGAGACCCTTTTATTAAATGAAGAGGCCTTTTTTCCTTTCAGTCTCCGTGACCTCTGTGTTATAGCGCAGGACGCACACTTACACTCACACACCCACCAAGAATGATGTTCCATTAGCAAGGGACCTCACAGCTCCTAAGTAAAAATCTCATAACAGCATCTATAAGATCTCTCATATCCTCTCAGCACTTTCCTCTATCCCCTCCTATTTCTTTTTCATCTCTTTTCACATTTTTTAGAAGATTGGATGTGGTGTGTTATGATAGGACTGTGTGGAAGCCTCTTTGATCAGATTGGATGGTGTGAGACATTTTAATCATAGCGCTTCAATTTCTGTGCGGTTATAGAGAAATTAATTTGAATTTGTACTTGTTTGTTTCATAAAGTCTCAGTTTAGAAGGGTTAGATAGTGATGGTTTATTTTACCAATGATGTGCAGGCTAGACAATTAACTATTTTTAATGTATGAGAATGTTGGTATGGCAATTTTATTCTTCTTATTATTATGGGCCGTTAATGGAAAATGAATAATTAGTTATAAATGTAAAAATAGAGTGGCACAATCTGGCATTAAGCAGATTTGTTCCGGCTTTATTTTTTTTTTCATATTTATTTTCTGTTTTGTGGCTAGGAGCCCAGGCCAGAATCCAAATCTGTTTAGTTTACATACACATAGATGGTTCTGACCTTTCTGAATAACTTTATAACAGCTGGAGGGAAAATAATATTTGAGTCGGAGTGACAGATTTTAAGACAATTAATTGACTCTTCAAAGTAACCGTTTGGCAGTTGAGGAGTTCGGAATTTTACGTAATCAGGGCCACTCATACATCATGCAGATGCAGTAATTATGTGGTTTCGAAAGAATCTGGGATTGTCTTGCTTTGCTTTTAGTTAACGGTGATGTGTTAATCAGGCATTTGCGTATCGTGGCCAACTTAATTCAAATTCAACTGAAAATCATTCATGCCTCCAACCTTAGCTGTGTTATCTGCAAATATCTGACAGCTGTGCAATCTGGAAACTGTTAAGTAGTCATGAATAATGGTGTGAAGTTCTACCCATTACAATACAGACTAATTATGAGTTGGCTCTTGTATTTCTACATTTCAATTCATCATTAAATGAATCCCAACTCAGAGTTGCTACCGCTATTTGTTTTGGATGTTGATGGAAGATAAATCCAGGTTTCAATTCTGTGCCAATGCAAAAACAGCAGTTTTACCTGAAGTTGAGCAAGCAGTGCTTTTTTTTCTGCCACAAATATAACAACCCTCAAGCCACAGATGCACTGTACAGTTTTGTTTGGATAACTTTACATGTGGCATAAAACAGTGGTCCTGCATCGCACAGTCGGAGAGGAAAACAGCCACTGTGTCGGTCTGGTGGCCAAATGAGTGTCAGAAATTTAGGATAATCATCTCATAGTGTGACCGCTACTATGACCTACGTCTACTTAACCGATACGCAACATGAAATGACATGTTGGTCAACAGGAGCTGTGGCTGTGCTAAAACAACTCAAGGTTTCTTTGCACATGTGTCATCCCAGGTTACCATCCTTTCCTGAATCATGACCAGATCCACATTCTCCTCCTTCTCATCGTCTTTGGATTTTCTCCATTCACATAAATATCACTTAAATTACAACACAGGTAAATACGCCAATTGGATTTAATGTAAAATTGCTGAAGCTGATGAAAAAATTACCAAATTTTGCAGCTTGCTCCTCTTATTCCAAGACTAAATGTACCATACCATACCATACCATACCATACCATACCATACCATACCATACCATACCATACCATACCATACCACTTTTATTTGTATAGCAGTTTGCCAACACAAAGTCTCTGAAGTGCTGCACAGAGTACAAACTAGCATAAATAAATTAAATAAATAGAAAATAAAATTAAATAAAAACATGTTCATAAGCATGCAATCAACAATATATTAAGACAGTCAGGGGACCACACAGTTCTCATCCCGGGTCAAAAGCCAGTGCGCAAAAGTGCATTTTTAAATGAGACTTAAAAGCATCCACAGAGGTGTAAAGATATGTGACCAGATGTTGTCTCATGCTGTAACAGAAAAGTAAAGCCACTTTTCCAAACTTGGGATAAAGCTGCACAGTCACATCCAGATCGTGTCCGACGGAATCTGACCAATGATTAGTAAACTCAGCTGTCGGTCACATACAGTTGAGGAAAAAATTATCACACCACCCTTGTTTTCTTCAATTTCTTGTTCATTTTAATGCCTGGTACAGCTAAAGGTACATTTGTTTGGACAAATATAATGATAACAACAAAAATAGCTCATAGGAGTTTAATTTAAGAGCTGATATCTAGACATTTTCCACATTTTCTGGATAATAACCAAATTCACTTCAGTTCTTACATCAATAGGTATGGCGTTGTACTGACAAAAACAGTGCTTTTAGGCATTCCACGTTTTCTTTTCTGTCTGTTTTAGTCACATGAGTTAGTACTTGATTGCATAACCATTGTTTTTGATGACTTTTGAAGGACTAATAATTTTTTCTGTGACTGTATTTAACCGCCCCTACTTATCAAAAAATGATGCGATCAGTCAAAACCAGGCCATCATGGGGTAGACAGCCTGGAAACACAAGTGAGGAGGAGGAGATGCAGAAGTCTCATATCCTCTCAAGGAAAGGTATTTTAATAATGGAAGTTTTTTTTGTTTTTTTTTTTTAAGGAAAGATTCTAAAAACTATCAAGCACTGCAGGTTTAGTGAGGGAAAGTGTAGCATCCCTGGGTGTCTTGTAATTTAAAACAACAACAATCCTCACTAAAAAGAACACAGCGTCATAAATTCACAGGAGAACAACCTATGAACAAACACAACACTCTGACTTCAGAACTTAATAAATACATAATCATTTCCCTGGGTCCATACAATGCACAACATCTCTTTTGGCTGTATTACATAACACACAAATATATGAAAAACACATGAGCTGACAAATGAAGTCGTGAGGCTCTGTATCTTGGATGGAATTAGGTGCTTTGCTCATCTGATCATGTGCATGTGTTGTATAATGTATGTACCCCCTGCTGCTGTTTCAGATCCCACACTGCAGCCTCTGACTCCCATCTTTCTTTCCTTTTCCACTCACTCCTTTTTTCTCTGTTTAAGAGGGCTCCCACATGTCTCTTTGGTAGCTCCAAGGCGTCGCTCTTACCCTGCCCTTTTTTTTCCTGGTTGTACTCCACATCCTGCCCTTATTATCAGTACAAGCTCTTGGGGATCATGAGTAGCCCCTACTGTGTCAAAGTTAGCTTTACTGCTTGCTCGCTTTGTTTTGTTTGAAGGCTGTGATTAATTTCCCTCTCTTAAAGGACGCTGTTCATCATTTGTAGAGATCACTAGATGTGTGTGTCTGCATCCACAAGCCTGAATTTAGGATGCTGAAGTGGGAGTGACAGCACCCCATTTATATAAAGGCTGCAAACAGAATAATAATAATGTGCTTGAAGAAGGTTTTTGCACTCCTTATAAAGGAGACAGAGATGGAGTGTGTGTGTGTGTGTGTGTGTTCGTGTGTGTGTGTGTGCGTGCGTGTGTGCGCGCGTGTGTGTGTGTGTGTGTCTTGGGTAAAATTTCATGAAAGGGTCCGATTGAGCGAAAATGAACATCAACATGAAAAAGTAAATTTGCATACATCATTAATCAAGTGGGCTAATTTTTTAGCTAAAGAACTCTATTTTTTGGAATTGTTATCCTTTTTGAAATACCAGTTGTAGAAAAAAAGTTTATCGATTGTACGTTATACACCATAGCCATGCCTCAGACATAAAAATATAGCTCAAATTTGATGCTAATAATTATATCAAAAAAATTTGAAAATGTATTCAATCTGTTGATTATATAGATGATTAAGTTTCAAGTATTAGATTTTCATTATTTTGTGAATATTATTGAGTTGTATTTGAGGTTGACCTAGGCATGTAAACAATTAATCAACTATCAATTAGTTGTCAATAAGAATTTGCTTGATTAAATTACAATAATTGTCAGTAATTGCACAGCGTGGGGGGGCATGGCATCTCCCCGCCCCTTGAAATCTGTGCCTCACATGAACCTTTCCTCTAAATTGCCCCTCTTCAGATCCATTTATTTTATTTAATGGTGCAGTATGTAGGAATTATGTTGTAAGTAATTATAAAATGGCCTTGACTGTCACCAGACATTAAGGAATTATGTTCATTTGAAATACTGATCTCACTGACAGTAGTAGTCCAGCCAGAATATTTGCATTTCAAAAGCGAAATGTCAGCTCCGAAATAATGTTTATGTTGTCATTGTGTGTTTTGGTCTGATGCTCCGCCCATTACCTGTTTTCCGATCATGAAGTCAGTAGCCTTTCAGCATCCAGGTTGCCAGTTCCCACTGAGCTGAAGCTGGAACATTTCTGATCATAAATGTCTGACATTAATAAACCTAAAAGGACTCTTATTGTTCCCAAATACGTCATAACAAAGTGAGAAACAAAACAAGAATATGTATTGGAGATGCTTTTGAAACATGGAGAAGGCTGAAAACAGAGAAGAATTTGAAGGCCGACGCCGGCTCTGCCTTAGTCTGACCACCCAGTAAGAGCCACTGAGAGCCAGGCCACAGTCTCTTCACCCAGTCCCAGACCGTCGGTGTCTTCTCCCGGGGCCGGGCTGCGGTCTCTTCTCCTGGCTCCGGTGAAGAGACTACTGGTCCGGGAATGGTGAAAGGGGGGGGGGGGGTACGGTACAGTAGTGATCTGTGCTGCTTGTACTTCGCAGAAGTAAAAGTGAAACTTAAGGCTCATTTCCCTTTTCCCTATCTCCTGAATCTTTCATTTGAGTGGGCAGGACGTTTGTCCTGGCCTATTATATGTTATACTTATGTGTAATAAGACTGGTGACCATTTTTTATATAAAATTTATGGTGTGGTGACAAGGATAAGTGGAAATGCTAGTAGTAGACGCCCATGCTGGATCTGGCAACCCCTAGTCTGGGGGGAGGCAGAGAGGATACCACACCCTACAGTATTTTGAATGTGATTGCAGTACCAGTTTTGGCCACAATCCTACATACGGTACTTTTAACTTCTCTGCAGAATTTATTTTATTATACTACATAAATGTCATTGCCTGTACTCTGTCCCTAATGGTACAATAAATCAATCATTAAGGAATATGACATGATTTTTTCATGAAGTATATAAACAATTTTTAGCTTTTATTCTTATAGACCCTATTGAAAGAGAAATTCAGATTCACAGGAAAATCACCGCTTATCAATCAATCGACAAGGTCAACCAACTAATGATTAATGACTTTGCTCCCTAGTTTGAACATTTGTGAGTTGCTTAAAAGGCCCTGTCCACGTGTTACCACACAAATGCCAATTTTACATTTTCAAGTTACTTATAAATCAGATATTTTAATGAAACTTTCAGAAAGTAATGATCTTTTGATACATTCTGGGAGATGCATACAATGGTAAAGAGTCGTCCATGTGTTACTATGGCAGCCTGTCTGCGTGTTACTACATTCTTGTGTCAATAAAACAGAGACTTTTCAATATTTTACTCCAAAATTAACTTTCAGCATAGTTGAACATAATATCTAAAAGGTTTTGTCCTACTTGATATCAGTTTCTGTCAAGAACCGTATGTTTTGAATGTTTACATTAAGCCTAAAAAATTGATGTCCCTTTCAAGGCCATGTGTTACTGAGCAGTAATTTGACATTTTTCACCTAAAAAGTTTATCTCCCCAAACTGTGTTATACATAATGTTAAAGCGCTTATAAATACCTACTCAAGTATGTATAATACATGCATATAAGTTACTCTACTTACAAGTCAGAGACTGTTGAACACCAAATGTGTCCATGTATCACCGCTTGATCGGACCCTAAAACCCTTCGTCTTCTTTTTATGCTCTCACACCAGGCATAGTCATGGCCCGAGGCATCATGTTTTCAGGTTGTCCATCCATCTGTCAATTCGTCTGTCCAGTTTTTGAGAACACAATATGAAACCCCTCAAGGGATTTTCTTCAGATATGGTACAAACATTGCCATGGTCTTGATTAGACTGGTTAGGATTTGGCGGTCAGACATAAAGCGTCTAGGTCACTGTGACCACCTTTGACATCTTTGAATAAATGAATAGAGCATATGTGCTGTCACCCATTAGTTTCTGAACTGCTGTTTTGAAGCCAGTACTTTGTTATATGGCTGTCATAATCTTGGCTTTTTTGTTTTTTTTTACTCATAAATGACCATATTAGGACAACAGAGGTAGAACTAGACACACACATTGGTTTCTGTTGATTTATAAAACCCTATTTGGTAAAACTCCATCTTATCTCTACTCATTACTCAACAACCATTACATCAGTCGTGGTCTTTGTTCCAACAGCTTTATTAACTTACTCATCCCTAAAGTCAGCATTACTTTTGGGCATTCATCATCTGAGTGTTCTGCTGCTCTTCAGAGGAATCATCTGCAACAGACAGAAAACTCAGACTTTGTGACGATTACCCCTACTTTTAACTATTTTCATCGATAAAGACAAGTTTACAGACTCTGTAAAAATGTAAACTTCATCAAGCGTTGTATAAGACACTCATTTTACAGTTTTGTTAGTTGAATCAGTTCACAACAGTCAGAAAAAATGTGTTTCTATCCAAACTCTGAAGTCTGACTCGGCAGGCAGAGCTGTCATACAGACCTGTCAATCAAAGCTTGATATGGCAAACAAGACTTCTGTTAACAGAGGATAAATTTAAAGATGGACCAGATCAACTATTACAGGATCCAAATAAAACGGATGAGACTGAAATGAGTCATGGGGGAAAAAAAATCAACTTAGCATTTTTTAGGGAGAAGTTCAATGTAAGTCTGGAGCTAACACCTAGTGGCCATCAGAGGTATTAACTTTAAGGTAATTTGGTGCTCACACATTTTACCACCACCACAATTTTGACTAAGTTCATGTGCTTATTATGATGAGTTTCATACAAATGTGTAATAAGATTAAACTGTGACACATCCTGAGGGTTAACTTTACTGTGGCATCATAATATTTTTTTTTTCTGGTCATTTTTCCAAAATCATATCATATCATCAGAACAGAATAGACCAAAAATACACATCGCACAGCTTTTACCAAATTTCCTCTAAGTCTGAACTATATACATTATATTATGAGTTGGGGCAGACACGGATGTAATCTGCTGGTGTAAAACTGCAAAGCAGTAATTCTGTTTTTCCTCTTTCCCTTTGTCTTCATGTTCCTCTTCCTCCCACTTCACCCTCCTCTCTCTCTCTGAGTGTCCCAGTTGAGCCACTTCAGCCCTCTTTCTGACTCATAAACAGCTCTCACAGAAAAGAACAAAGAAGTGGAGGATGTGAATGGGGATGATAATGGATAATAAGTATGAGGAAGACAGGTGTAGGCACAGTTCTGTATTTATATCTCTGTCTATTACATGTTGATGACCTAATACGCCTGCGATGGCTACCGGCTTCCTGGGCCAGTCATTGACGTCTGTTTGGTGGTAAGGCTAAAATCACATGAAGTAGAGCTGAGGATCGCCCACTCACTCTGTTTTCCTCTCAGCAGTACTCTCAATTTCACAGAGTAATTAACAATAATTACCCTACTGGCTTTGCCAAATGGCCATTTGTTTTGCAGCAGAACGCAGACAGAGACACTTAAGGCCATTACACACCAAAAAAACTGTAACTAGTTCAGATGGAGCGGTCATTCTTCACAATGAAGTGCTAGTTTCAAGAAAATCAAACATAAATTTTTGATTTGTCATGTGTTTTTGTCATATATTGTCATATCAAACCTCATAGGATGTTTAGAGTGACTGTCTCTTTATCAGCAGAATTAGTCTCCAGTTGGTACCAATAGTTAATATAATATTTCTCAGGTGGAATAATTGACTTTGAGAGAAAATGATTGAGCAAAAACTTAGAACCTAGAATCAAACAGTTTTGTGCAGTTTGATGTTCAATCAGTTTCATTTTTTATTAATAAATTACTTTGAATTTTAGGATCAATGATGTGATTTATTTAATAACTTGGATTATTTCAATAATTAATCACTTTCTCGTAAAGTCAAATATAGTTCATTTCAACACTGTGGTGATACAGGCTGTTTAATCATTGATTGGCTTTTACCTCCAATCTATCATCATTATATTTGCCTGTAAAAATCTGGCTGTTGATTTTTACTTACACTTCTGACTCGATAACATGATTACCCACTTAATGAATTATTAATGATAAATCAGTTAATTCTTTGCAACACGTACTAACTATTGATCTATGTAAGGACATGACTGATAGATTTAAATTTGTAAAGAAAGTCATGTTAATGTTAGTGTTAGTTTTAATGTAAAGTCTGCATGTCTGTCTACTTGAAGGTTTTACTTTTACACCATTTCATTCTGCAAAATAAACCTTTTAACTCTATGACTGTTACATGCATACACTTGACTTAATTTATTTTATCAATTTGTGGAGCCGAGCAAAGCCTATATTAATAAAAAATTCAGTCTGCTTCATATCATGTGTCCCATGTATTCATTTTTACATGTCTAATTGTGCAAGAGGGAGAAAAAGCACAATATACTGTGAAACTGCTGGAATCTTCAGTACTATTCTGCAAGTATTTTGTGTCAGCGCTCCAATTTACCAGTTATCCACATAGTATAATGTACTAATATACCAAACTGGGCTTGAGCATCCATCATGCTGTCAGGTAAATGGAGCCAAATGTTCCATTTTTCTACTTAATCTATACATTTGTTTTGTTTAAGCTGTTACTTTACCTCCATTCTGACTCTATACATACACTCCATGATACTAAATATTGCTACAAAGCTGGAAAGAGGATGAGACGGGGTAATTAAAGGCTTAATGGCCAGGTGCGGATGTGTAGTTCAGCGGCATCTACACAACAGAGAATCACAAATGCCGAGTGTAGCAAGTATAGCAGAAGCATACGAGGCTCTGAAAGGCCTACTTTGAGTCTTTGTTTAGGCTTTACTGCTCAAGAATGGCCTGCTAAAAATATCAATATCCATTCGATTCTATACTTTATATAAAGCGTATTTTCACCGCTCTTTCTAGCTGGCGTACAGGTTTTTCCCTATGGGGAGCTGAGGCCCTGAAGTGCTTGTAAACCTACCAAAATACCATGACTAAAAGAACCACTGCAGCATGTGTTGTTGTGTCACTCTGACCTTTTAATGCATGTTTTTGGAGACAAACTTACAAAGAAATTAACCCATTGAGGCAGCAGTTTCACGGGACAAATTGCTGCCCCCGTAGGAGTGTAATAGCTTTGAGTGGCGTGATATAAGTGCATCGGCTCGACCCCTGTTTGGAAAATGAATGAGGTTTGGCAGACTTTAACTGAAGGACAGGTGGGCTGAACACGTCTGATTAGAGGCGTTAATGTTATTCAACAAAGTTCTTCACGGGGGGTATCATCAAGGTGTGAAGATTTTTATAACAGGAAGTTGAATGTTAAGCTGTTTTTACCTGATTTTATGTAGATTTCCACAGCTATTGAATCAGAATCAGAAAGCCTGTTATTGTTGTTACATCTAGTAATGCAATGAAACTGGTAAGCACTCCAACTGTAATATATGCAATAAAAACACACAAGCAAGAAGACATCCAATATATAAATTACAATATATAATCATGTATTGCCTATATATATCCTTATTTGTTTTGCATATTTCTCATCTGTAGTGTAGATTTAACTTTTTGTATATTTCAGCAGTTTTTATAGTACTTTAGTATTATATTTCTATTTAATATTTTATGATGTAGCTTTTGTACATTGCTTACGTTTTTCAGTATTTTGTGTGATATTTTTACACAGTCCTGTTTTGCACTAATTGTTTTTGCTGCGAAAACGAATTTTCATTGTTCCCGTGATAGTGACAATAAAGATCTATTCTATTCTGAGGAATGGGGAACCACGGGTCATATTAATCCAGATATCAAGGGACTGAAATGAGTAAAAGTATCGTTCCTGTTTTTAACTTCATTTTCCATCATGCAGCGTGGTACTGCACTTCCAGTCAACCGTCATGGGTGGGCAATGCAATGTGATTGTAAGGCTATTGTATTCCAAAATTACTAATATCTCCCAAAATATTGGTCCTATCAACTTGCTGAGATATTTAATGTGGAGATGGTACTATTTCTTCAAATGTAGGTATCAAATTGGCCAGTTAAAAACGTCTCAAATTCTCAGAAGGGTCATTCCATATAATTTCATCAAGTGGTCCCCACCTGACCCTCTCAGATTTTTCTAAATTTGTACATACTTCCAGTACATTATATATGATGGAAAAATCCAAAATTTCAAGGCTTAATTGTAAATGGTTCCAAAGTTATGACCATTTGAAGTAGGTAGGGGGTACCCTAAAATTGCGACCAAAATTAAGATTTGAAATTTTCGTCTATTTTCAGGCTTCTATAACTTCTGAACAACAAGAGCTAGAAGTCTGAAATTTTCAGAATCATTTCACAGGAATCTATAGTCCTAAGAAATGTGAAAATATTTACTTAAATTTATAATTGCATGTTACAGAGAATGACAAAGTTGAGATTTTATCCATCGCGAACTTCTAAAATGCTACTTTTGGCCACTCATTACACAAAAACTAATCACCATATTCATTAGAAATTTTATGTGCTATATCTTGGCTACTTAGGGAATGGATCTGTGTAAAATGAAAGTGCTATGTTATGTTATGTTATGTATGATATATGAACAGCTGAAAATCAAAAATATCTGTCCGACCTTTGGATTCAAAGGTCAATATCAGCACTGGGGATAGGTAGTATCACAAAATGAATGACACCATGTGAAAGTACAGGAATTGCCCTAAATTTTGACACCAAGCACAACTTGCTTCTATAAATCCTTCTATGTTAAATGTTCAAATTAAATATGCATCGGAAATTTTCTTAAAATCTGTTGATTTCACATGGAATGACCCAGAACTGTTCAGATACACACACACACAGAGACACTCTGAGACCTTCCAATATTGGACATATCCTATTCTATTCTATTCTAGTCTAGTCTAGTCTAGTCTATAATATACATCATGTAAAAAGTGTTGAGAAAAATGTTACCATGTAGCTAATACTGGAACAGAAGATATTTGGTATTGAGTTGAGGATTGTAAAGGCCAAGTGTAACTATGTAAAGTATGCATTTAAACACAAAGAGCATTGAACTACTTCACCAGTCCCTACCGCCATCTTTTCAAGAAACACTGATATTGATGTTTTATTACAATTCATATAATGGACTATGTAAAGTCATATAATCGTATATTTAGCTTAAAAAACATGTTTTAGTGTTTAGTATATTTGAGGAACCATATGAGGAACGCAATGGACTGATATCTATGGGGATTCTTTTTACATATTTTGTTAGAATTACTGAGCCAGAGTATGTGTAGCAGCGGTAACATCCAGAGGGCAGTGAATACTCCTCAGTTTACACCATTATCTGCACCATGACAAGACTACAACTGAGAGAAGAAAGTGTTGGATGGTTAGGTCTTCACTATCTGCTTCTCAAATTTTCAAAAGCCTCCCAACACTAGCACACACAGATAAACAAACCCTGCTCTTTCTTATGCTTTCGTGATATGTTTTTTTTTTATTTTTATTTTTTTATTGCAAGCAATATTATCTTCTGCAACTTCAGCATCCATCTCACATGCTCCAGAAAGGCTTTCATGCATGCTCGTGAAAATGTATAGATCAAACTTCACGAATTACCATCTTTCTTTGTCGCCTTTTTGCGGATATCTTTTCTTCCATATTTTCGTCCCAGAGTGCCCCTGTGTAACTGGACTTAAAAGGGCAGCTTGAGGGATGACAACCGCCGCTCACTTCAGAGGGTTAAGAGACTAGAGGAAGACCGGGAGTAGAGAGGGATGAAAGCAAAAAATTGCAGATGAGGTAGAGCAGGAAGGGAGTGTGATTTTAAAGATTTATAAAGGATTGACAGCTTGTGTGTCACTCAGAAGCAGAATAACGCAGACATGTTTTTCTTCACTTCACATATGAGAAGCTTCATCTCAAAGAGCAGGAGATTTCACCACATTCACTGATTAAACCTCATTTAAATCACTCATACTTTATATTTATGCGAGTGTAAAAGAAAATTACCTGAAATCCGTCATGAATTCCTCACAGTGTTCAGCCATGTTTGCGGTAAATGACTTTTCATCTGCAGTGAAATGAAATCTAATAAGAAATAAGCATAAAAATAAGAATAAACTCTTTGATTAATTAACGCATATTCATCATTAACTACTTATTTAAAAGTATACTCACAGTACCGTGCAAAATTTTAATGTTTTTTAGCGAGAGTATAATGATGTAACATGATGCAAGTGAAATATACAGGGTGTATCAGAAAAAAGTAGACTCAGAAAAAAACAACATAAAACCAAAATGCGAAGACGTTTTGAAAATCTGGTCATATGTGTTTATTGACCATGTAATTCTCCTTTGATTGACACCAGTGTCCTGGGTCAGTTTTCATGCTGCACTGAACAAGGCTAATTTGAATTGTGCAAAATAAAAAAGTCTTTTGTGCTTAGAAGTGTAAGGGTTAATATGAGATCTGTTGCCATGGATGACAAGTTCCATTGGTCTTTTATTTGCATGCATAAAACTGGAAAAAATAGTTACATGTTAACCCCCTACCATCTATACAAAGATTTCACATTAATGACAGGTTTGAGCCTATCATGCCAAATGCAAGGAGTTAATGCTGTTAGTGAGGATTCTTTAAGCTTGCTTTGAGCTGACTGTTTGAAATTTTAAACATTTCAACTGGTGTAATTCATTGCATCATCTGGGTGTTCCCTCTTGGTAATTTCATTTGTTAGAAACAGACCAATAACCACTGGTAATTTTGGCCTCAAAATTGCATAATTCATGGGTATAAATTTGTGCACACTGGCCTTCCTGTTTATCTGGATGTCCATGTGGCTTAGCAGAAGATGGTCAGACCTCAGTACAGTACAGTATTAACATCACTTGACTCACAGAGCAAATTTTGCTGTTAATTTTCAGTTTCTCACCAATGTGTGAAATCTTTGCATCGATGGTAGGGGGCTAACATGCAGTTATTTTTTTCCTGTTTTATACATGCAAGTAAAAGACCCATGGAACTTGTCATCCATTGCAACAGATCTCATATTAACCCTTACACTTCCATGTACAAAAGACTTTTATTTTGCACAATTCAAATTAGCGTTGTTCACCGAGGCTTGAAAACTGACCCAGGACACTGGTGTCAATCAAGGGAGAATTACATGGTCAATAAACACATATGACCAGATTTTCAAAATGTCTTCGCATTTTGGTTTTATGTTGTTTTCTTCTTTTTTCTGATACACCCTGCAGAACAGCATTAAAAACAAGAATCTCAGAGGAAAAAAAACTGACTAAAGTATCTTGTATTTAGTGTGACCTTCCTTTCTGTTTAACATGTCTTGAACTCTCCTGTGCAGACCGTCTGTACCAGATTCACTGAAATAATCTGTTAGTCTTTTACACAAGGTTTCATTCGACACATGTTCAGTGTTTCTTATTGTTTGGACTACTTTCTGTCATGGGAACATACATCACACTAAATACTGACTGTAGAAGCCATGTAATTAATATTTTTTGTGAGTTTTTAATGCTGTGAATGATATTTCCCTCTATTTTTTCATGTACTTCAAATAGGAGACTGAGGAAATGGGCATTATGCTCATTACAACTGTGTAAAATCAACATACCTAAGGGTGACTAAGCCTTCTGAACAGTACTGAAAAAAATCAGTAGGTTTTTCTAGTATTGATTATTACCATTGATATGTATTATGATGTAACATTTGGTAATGTTGCCAGCTTAAAGAGTATCCTGATAATGCCTGTAGGCTGACGAAAGAAGGTCATTTGCCTCGATTTTCAGAATATTTACAAGTATTTTCATATGTAAAGAAAATGTATTTCAGTATTTTCTAAATTTGTGGCCTTTTGTCTATCAGTCACTAAAATTACAGGATGTGTAGGAATGTATCATTGCATGTTTTGGCATGTTTTGCAGTTAGATTTTATGAGGGGCCATAAATGCATTCCCATTCTCGACTGTGTGTGTCAAACTCAGTCAGCAGGGCAGAAGCAGTGCATCTGTAAATGAGACCACAACTCAGTGTGGACTCTTGGCACAGTTTTTAATAAATGACAACTTCAGTGCATTTTTCTGCCCGTGTGCTGAACAGCCTTCCAAAATTTATTTGCCGAACAGAAAATGTAGCCACATGTAATGTTGCGGATGTCACATTTACTTCAGTTGTGTGAGAGGCTGTCACTCAATATTGAGTTAAACCTTGTCGACATTAACTTCATAAATTTAATCACAATGGCAATTTAGAGATTGTTTTGTCGTCCAGCCATAATACTTACTAATAGCATATTGACTCCTTATTTTAATCTTAATTCATGCACAACAACTTCCTTACTTGCTGTTACTAAACCGTAAGTTATTAGGTAGTTATTGAGGGAAACACAGGGAGCCAAAAGCAGGGGGAAAATGCTGCATTTCCTTCTGCAGCTCCCTCCTCTTGATCCAAATCAAAAGGCCAAATGTAAGGATAAATAGATAAATGGCCTGACCGCTTTTTCTATCAAGCTTCCATGTTGAGCTACAGAGTAGAGGAGTACAGTCGAGTCTGATGAAACCTTAACAGGTAATTTCAGCTGTCGATCATGTATTCAGCCCCCCTACCTCTCTGCAAACACCTGTGATTCACACAACTCTTATAGTTTCTACAGACCAAAATAGAATGTGGGTAGAATTCTTGCTTTTTCCTGAAATGTAATTATATAGTTATTGCCCAGTGATACTTAAAAAAAAAAACAAACAAAAAAAAAACATAAATCACTGCAGCTTTAATAGCCTAGTTGTTGTTGAATATGGCCATAGTGTAACAATTAATAATACTTTTCAAAGTCTTTTAACAAAGGCCTGATATGCTTCTGTTATATGTGCTAATGGGCAACTAGTTATTTGTGATTATGTATATGTTAAGATAAATATCATATTTTTTATATACATAAAAATTGACTTAAAGTGCTTCCATTAACCCTAGCACACTGTCTTTGGCATTTTTAGTCAGGGTAAATTAAAAGAAACATTACTAATATTGGCATTTCTCATAGAAGGAGTTTTAATATCACTAGATGAACTGACATTTAAGCCTTATCGTTGTTTTTATTCAGCTCATAGTGCAGATGCATTGTTTGCAAAATTCTTGGCTGATACAGATGACATTATGGCTGTTAGTTGTAATTCTCTGCTTTGTTATTTTGTGTTTTTTGGTATTCATCACCCCCTTAAAAAGAAATCTTCATTATAAATCGAAAATGTGATGCAAGGCTGAAAAAGTTTTCATATAGAACAGAATAGAATAGAATAGAATTTATTGCCATTGTGTATGTCTCATAACAAAACTGTTGGTGCTCCTCGTAGCAGTAAATAATTGAAAACAGAGAAGAAATTCATTATGTATACAAAGTACACTATGGGAAAAATAGAGAATTTAAAAAGAAAATTAAAATTGTAATAGAAAAACACATTTTAACCCATAAAGACCCAGTGCTACTTATGTGGCAGCTCCCAAATTAACTTTTTGTCTATTTCTACCTTTAAGTGATGTATCACCAATTTTTTAAAATAATATCATCCTCTTCATTTGGCATTTTTTGGTGTAAATTCTGTATTTTCATATTTAATTCACAGATCATATAAATGTTCATGAAAAGACAGAGTAAATTCAAAGTTAATTATATCAAAACAGAGAAAAATGAAGAAAACGTGACTTTTCCAGTGAAGATATCAATGACTGAATGTAAAACGCAAGTGTGTCCATCCACTGTCATTGATCCAACTGCATGGGTTTTACTGGTGAATCAATGTTGTAGAAGATGACTGTGTTTCCACATTCACTATGGACACTATGGAGCCTCTGAACATCTAAATGGGTCATATCTGATGACCATGAAAACATGAAAACCTGCATTTTACACCAATTATTTACATGTATAGGATTAGCGGATCAGCAGGTATTAAACAGTTTATATCTGTAGATGGTTTGTGTCACCGGTGGATGTTTGGGTCTTTATGGATTAAATAGACATATTAAAAAACATAACATGCAGACTGCTGTCAGTAAGAAGACATCCTATATATTGATACTGATATTGGCTGACATAATTATCAAATCAGCTTATAATAAATGATTGGTCTGTGGTTTTGATTTGCAATGTAGTACCCCACACTTGTCAAAAATATGTATATTTGCATGTACACATGAAAATGCCACCCTATGCTGTTGTCACTTGTTCTCAGATTGAGGTCAGTGGGTTGTAGATTGTAGATCTCTGCGTGTTACTACTTCATTGTAACTTTTTGGAGCTGCTCAAGTTGGCTGATGCTGTCTGCCTCCCAGACATATCAGTGTGTAGAGATCTGATTGGCCCAGAGGACTTGAGATGCAGTCAGAGTGTTAAGTATATCTGTAAGAAGCGGGGCCAGGGGACACGGAGAATCAGCTTGCTGTTTTTACACTCTGTTCCCCAGGTGGGCCCGCCACGGGAGCAGTCTGTGTCAGAATTGGGTTGGAGGTGGGGGATGGAAGGGGTGTGTGGTTGTTATAGTAACTCCCGGCTGTTCTCGGAGGCCCTCGGTACCAAGTGGGAGGGTTGCTATGGTAATAACAGGTTGTAGCGTAGGTGTGTTGTTGTGGTAACAGTATGTCTATTTGCTACACTGCTGTTCAGTCAGCACTGACGGAGGAGTCAGGGAGCATTTGACAACACTAGGTCCTTGAAGAGCCATTTTACAAAAACTGAAGTGTTTTGTTTTTTTTTATTCTCTCATTCATATAAAAATTCACAAATCTATGGGTAATCTTTTAAAACATCTCTCTTCATTGAATTTTTGTCTGTTGAAAAAACATTAAACATGAAGCATTTATTTTGACTGTTGAAATGGGTAGAAAAATAATAGAATCATAATATAACAATATGACTCCACTGAAAGCTAGAAACTAATAATAATAATAAAAAAAAAAGTTTTATTATTATAGTTTAGCAGTTGCAGCAAATAGCAGAGGCAGATCTCTTTATCCAAACCTGTGAAGTGAAGCACCTCGGTGTAAGTGCTGATACAGTCCATCTAAGATTCCCATGTAAGTACTTTCTATCATAAAACAAACAAATATATCAACACAATGGTTTTATTGCAGCCCACAACTACCATTTCTCTCCCTTGCTGCTAGACTTTTATCAAGCACCCACAGTAACTGAGAAGTGTGTTAGAAGACATATTCAGTCACACCTCATCATTATTGTCAAGATCTCTTCACTCTGCATTTATTGTTGGAGGGTATTTATTCTTAACAGTCTTACAATATATATAACACCGAGAACGCAGCCTCCCATTAGTCTGACCCACCTGATTAGTTGCTTTCTTCTCCTGCCACATCTATTTTATAGTTGTTTCTTTCTTTGAGTGTCTTGTTAAACTCTAGTAACCAGATGTCAAGCTTCCTCTCTCCACCTCCCCTATCTTTTTTTCTCTGATCTCTCTCTGCCTTTGTTCCCCTTGTTTGTTTCATTAGTGGTGTCTGTTTCTCTATTCTTGCAATCCCCATCGCTCAGTTGTTCTCATGTTTTCAGACAACGATACATACAAGATTAGCATGGCCACAAGTACACACAGACTCATGCTCACTGTGTTTTGCATGCACTGTAGGTAGCTTTTACCTGTTCTAATGATGCCTTTCTGCACATCTATATTTAGTCGAACTGAGCGTCTTGACAAAAGCCGTATATCTCAAGCATACTGGCTTGTAGATCTGACAATGACTATGTCTTAAGAGCCTGAATGGCCAAACATCTTTACAGAACACTCCACTAGCCTAAACCCACACAAAGCACTTCTATTTTCTGGCGTCTGAGAAAGCCTCACCACATGGCAATTCAAGAAAGCTTCCCTCTGCATTATTTCCTCAATTCATTTCATTCCAGCCTATCTTAAATGGTTGACTGCCGTCTATTGTGAACAGTGGCGTCTTGGTGTACCTCTTGTTTGACTGTGTACATGTGTATATGTACGACTTGACAGTAATCTTAACATAAAAAATGCTTGCGACCTCATGATTGGACCAAAAATGACCAATATGAGAGAAATATATCATGTACAAATATGTTCAGTTAACTCATGTCCTTCCCAAAGTTTTCCAGAACTTCTTTATGTTGTCTTCTACTATTCACAATTATCCTACACGATATTCAAGCAAATTTTATATTCTGTACTGCCGAACTTCTGTGAGTCAGTATTCTCTAAAATATCATGGACCACATTTTTGGAATAATCTACAACCTAAACTTCAATCAACATCTTCTTTATCATTATTTAAAAAGCATCTGAAAAGGACTCTAATTCATGAAAAAATCTAAGGCTGTATGTCCTTTGATTTCTATTTGATGATTTCTAATTTGATTTGCATTTTTATTGTTTTTACTTTAGATTATTATTTCAGTTATATCGTATTTTTTAAATTCTTTTTTACTCTTTTTTTTTTTTCCTGTGTATTGTTTATTTCTGGGGAGGTACTCACATAAGCCTTTTTTGGCTTCTATCCTCTCCTGCACAATGATGTTACTTGTTTGAATGTTGTTGGTGTTTTTTTTTTTTTTTAATTTATTTTTCTCTTTCTGTTTTATGATGTGCAAATAAACAAAATAGAAAAAATAGAAAAAAAAAAAAAAGGAAAAAAATATATATCTGGTTGTGGCTCCAAAATGATGGTGTCTCACTAGACATTGCTAGAAATCCTGGGATAAAATGTTGAAATGTTGAAATTTAGGATGACTATCGTAAAGTTGTGACTGCTACTATGGTCTACTGTGTGTCTACTAACCAACCAACAGGAATGCAGAAAGAACTGATGCACTATGTTTATGTAAAATACTCTAAAAGCTTTTTTTTTTTTTTTTTTCAAAATTGGTATCCCAAGTTACCTTATTTTCTCTAACCCCGACCAGATTCACATTCTCTTTTTCTAAATAACACTATTGTAAGGGTAATTCATGCTCATGACATTTTATTTTTGTATATTAACTTGTGTCTTAGCCTCCGATTCAGCTCGAGTTATTATCATACACTTTACATATATTAAAATTGATGTTGCACCCAAGTTTATTCGGTCCATATCCCATAGTGAAGCCGAATAAACTTATAATATTGCTGAAATCTCTCAGTCTGTAGGCACCTTCAGTCAGTGAGATGGTGCATTTTATAAATGAGATGGAGCAAACAGGATGGCAGCCAATAACCACACAGACACACGTACGCAGTTGAGAAAGTTCACTCTTGAGAGCACACTGGAAATACTTGTTTTTTACGGTGACCTTTTGACCTTTCTGCCTGACTATGATTAATACATTCAGCTTCACCATCTTAGGTCCAGTACAGTCTGTCAGTCTTTTTCACAGTTCTCCTCCTCTTACTCACACAAAATGTTGCTCTAACTATCCAAAAATACTTCTTTTGGCTAATGCAGGCTCCTTTTAAAAGCAATGGGAGTTTATTTCTGTAGTTGTGTGGAGTGTTTTCAGTCTGCTCTGTGAAATTATCACATTTTGATGTCTACATTGTATTGTTGCTCTTGACTGTCCGCTTCTCTTTACTCCTGTGTTCTCAACCATCTGGTTTGAAGTCCATCCTCTGTTCTTGTTTGAATTGCAGATACTGCCAGGAATTCATTACAGCGGTTTAAACTTGATGTTTGTATATTTAGTATGTAAGATCAGAAAATATTTTTAAATAACTGTAGACTGCTGCGTGATGCTATTATATTGACAGTAACCATCTGGTGTTATAGAAATACCTGAAGAGTCTCTTGAGGCTTCTGACTGTGTGAGATTGAAAACATGCTATCAAGGACATATGAAAATCATGTATGGAACAGCAAATAGAGGGCAGCACCCTCAGAGGAAAAGCCTGGTTGTATTAACACATTTTTTTCAGCGGGGTGGAAGTCAAAGTTACAGAATAGTAGATGTAAACAGAGAGTGTTTTATCATAGGTCGCTCTGGAGTAAACAATACTGAACTTTATTTGTAGATTTAAATAGCATCTGTTGGTTAAGACTTCAATACATGGTGTGTTAACAATACGGTACACTGCAATGAAGAAGCAAAGCAAATAATAATTCAATTTATTTAGCACGTAAATAATAAATTATGCATGCACATTATTGATGCTGAAGCTGCTGACAGATTGTGACACCCTCAGCCCTGTTGGCAGTATGTTTCAGAGGTGATGAGGTTCAACAGAATCATCTTTATTCAGCAAGTACAGGAACACATGCAAGGAATTCTTTGCCGGTAGATGTTGTCTCCACTAAATTATGAATAAGAAGATATAATACAAATACAAGATATAATAAAAAATTTAAGAAAAGTAAAATAAGAGGAAATAAGCTCTATATACACATAGACTATATACATAAGGGCACAGTATCAACTTCATATAGGTATCAAGTAATTTATTTCTGTTATTTTGCTCTTAACTTCTAATGTTAAACTTCTGCTTTGTTTTTCTTTTTTTGTCTTGCAGTCATTGCCGACTCATTGACAGTAATGGCTCCAGCACAAACACTGTCCAAGGTGGAGGGCGACACGCTGCAGCTTACATGTGAGGTATCTCGGACCACAATGCAGCACACTCATTTGTCAGTGGGGTGGTATCTGCGGTCCCCAGAGGACGCCACGGCCCCACCTCAGGAGCTGGTCACCTTGTCAAGGGACTTTGTGCTGCGCTCCGGTGGACCATACAGGCAGAGGATGGCCGCAGGGGACCTTAGACTGGACAAAACCAGTGCCACAGCATATAGGCTGACTATTCATAAACTGCAGCCGGTGGACCAGGGCCTGCTGTACTGCCAAGCCACTGAGTGGATTCAGGACCCAGATGGCAACTGGTTCGCCATGACCCGCAAGCAGAGTGATAAAACTCAACTACGAATTCAGCCCACTGGTGAGTACAGGGTGGGAGAAGGTACAGACACTTTGAGTAGATGGTAGGAGGAGTATGAGTCTACTCTTAGGTCCCCCCTTGTCCTCATGACAGACTGAGACACACACATGTGGGCCGGCTTTCTCTGATTACTGATCAGTATCTTGCACTAAGCTCATTAGTTCACTAAAAACGGCTTAACTAAACCTCCAAAGACCCCCCCACTTTTGTATTTGTGTCTGTTTGATGAGTAATATTACAAGCAGATCCAAGAATAATTTCCCCAGCTATAAACAGAGTGGGTGTTTACCACAGGAGTCTTATGGCTTCCACATGTACAGAGCCATCTCCCATGGCAACGAGTGGCCAAGAGACTAAAAGACTTAAATGGATGTTTCACTCATTGCTGAGGTGACACCCCTTTTTCCAACAGTTATACCATTCTAGTCATGGTTGAGTGCATTAGTGAGACAAACCATAGCAGTTTAAATTTAGCCGCTAAGGAAGCGTATTGTATAATGGAGAGGAAGCAGGGGCGGCAGGAAGACGTGGGGTCAAGTAAGAAACCAGGAGTGCATGATAGAGTATGTGGGAGAAACAAAGAGTGTGTTGGGATGGAAGATAGAGGAATAGCTCTATATGATAATGATCTAATAAACTGTCAGTGTCTAGGCTTGATGGGCCACAAACAAAGACAGTTTAACGGCCTTGCACAGACTCCCTTTCACAAGTACATAACCTCCCAGCAGACTTGACCCCGTCACACCCCTCCCAGACAGACTGAGCTGTATTCGCCATAAAAAAAAAAAAAAGAATCTATTGTTGGCTTCCAAGAAAGGGCCACGGAGATGGGTGATAAACTGCTTTGACATTAGCTCAATTACCAAAGCAGCACGCAGTGGCGAGTGTCTCATGCCAGTAAATCACTTCAAAGTAGAATCGTATTCTCTTTCTCCATTAAGCATCAGATTCACTCTGGACCAATACAACTTGATGGTGCCCCAGATAGTGCTGGATAGATGAGAAGGCAAATGGGAACTCAGATGTAAAGCAGGTTTGTCAGATGAGTTCCTGCTACTTTAGGGAGGAGACAAAAGGCACAAAGAGCTCCACTTGCTGCACCCTTCGTCACTCTCTGTCTTCCCTGTAATCTATAATGGATGGCAGTGTTGTTGCATGACAAAGAGAATACAGCAGTTGTGCTGCTGGGTGGCTATGGGTGTGAGTTCTCCAACTTGAGTGTGTGCGTGAATTAGTTTTGTTTTCTTTTTATGTGCTGACGTATTACCGATTATTGAGTACAGGACTTTCATACCTTTTGGCTAAACATAATGTGTATTTGATGTTGCACCTGTCTGTATGAATATTTGAAAGGACGCTAGAGAGAATGAGAGAAAATCAGGAAAGGAGAGTGAACAGCTTCTCCATTAGCCTCCTATTATAAAAGATGGAGTGGATCTGGAGACAGCCCCATCACTCGCTAATCACCCACAGCCGGCCTTAGAGAAAGGAGCCATACACAGAATTCTAATGTACCTTTCACCCTCTGTTTTTACCACCTCTCTTTTCTTTCTTTGCTCTCTCCTGTCCTCCCTCATTCCCTGCTCTCACATCACCTTTCATTTTCATGTCTCCTCGCTGCATCGTTTTCTCCCTCCCCCTCTTCCTCCCTCTCTTCCTCACTCTGCTCTTTCCGCTTACCACTTAGCTTTTTCTAATTGCCTCTAAACACTTACACATGCTGGACCTGTGAGACCGTCTTCATCCCATGTTTATGTATCCTCTCAGCTCAGTTCTTCCAGTAAATACAGTCTTAATGAAGCTCCTTGCTGAGTGGTGACCAATTCTCCTCAAAGCAGGTCAAGGCTCTTTTGACTCTGCTCCTCTTCCTACACATTTTGTTAAATGCCATAATGCATTGTCTTTTGGTTATAATCCTGCTGCCTTGTTGTAGGAGCAGCAATCTTTTCTTTGTTTTAGCATCTGTGGGCTGTTCTCCTCACACCTCTGCTGTCTTGTTCGTAAACACATATTTTCAGGGCTGCGAGTGGTGATAATTTTACTGTTGGTTAATCTGGTGATTATTTTTTAAAGTTTGATCAATTTGTTGCTTAGTGTAATTGAATGCCAAAAATGAAGAACAGTAATCCAAAACTAAAAGATGTTGCATTTCACAAAATGTAAAAAGACAGCAGTTCTCCCAGTGAGGAACCATAAAGTGTTCGCTGCACTTGTTTGATTAATTCTGTCAGTTTCTCAACATCAGTAATACTGTGCAACACACTACGACTACATTTTTAGTCTGAACTAATAGGCACTTGCCTTTTGACATCTACATATGTAGCATAAGTGTATGTATGCCATTATTTTGTATACAGAATACTGTATGTGCGTTCATATTTGTGTGTATATGTACACAATGCCCCCCTCCCTCCATCAAATTTTCACAGCATAATGATCTCTATACCAACAGCAGGCTTTGAACTTTTCCACATGAGTGTGTTTCTCAGGAAGTCTGTTTAAAGTCTTTGTAATTACAGCTTGGGGCTACCACCTCACTGTGAAGCAAAGCAGCCGTCTCTGATACATACCGTGCTCATCATCTGGAAATTAATACAGCAAATAAAACTGAGCACGCAGGCATGCACGCACACATACAAATAAAACAACACAGGCATAGACAACAAGCGTAATTGTGAAAAGCGGTAGCACGAGCAGTGTTTACTCTGTCTGTTCTGTCTTAGACCTAGCAGGAGGAGAAAGCACATGACTCTCTTTCAGACTGCTGAAGAGAATTTTAATTAGATGTGTTTTTTATTGCAGAGGTGAAACCAAGGGGGTAGAGAGCAGAGCTCTGTGAAAGATCAGCATTTTACCGGAGCGCTGCACTATGTGACCTCAACCTTCTCTCTTTTCTTTTCTCTCTGTCTCACCTTTTTCACAGTTGTTAACTGTGTATTAGTCCCCTCTCACCCATCTCTAACCACCTACAACCGCGTCTCTACCACCAACCCTCTTAATCCTCCATCTCTCCTTTTCTTTCCCTGCTTTAGCATTCAGATTCAGCATCTCAGACTGTGGATGTGCAGAAAATGTAGAAGTGTTAAGAATTTTAATTGTACCCCACATTTAGAAATAAGTCTACTTTTTGACAGGAATAAGTGGTTTAGTATGGATATGTTCCTGAAAAAGATCTTCCTCAGATATCTTTGCCTTTTTGCTTGTTTGTTTACTACCATTAATGTACTGTGCCTTGCGTATAACTTATAAAGCTTTCATAAAGGGTTGTAAGCACTCAGGTTTTCACATATATTTATCTGTTTTTCTTATTTCTGCTTCTGCTTTCTTTTCTCATCCCATCTCTTTCACTCAGATCGGGACTTCAGCATACAGGTGAGCACAGAGCGACGGTCCTTCACGGCCGGTGAGCCGCTGGAGCTTCGCTGCACCATTGAGGCTCAGAATGTGCCTGAGCGATTCTTCTCGGTGTCGTGGGTCTTCAGCAGCTCACCGGTGGCCGTGGTGGGCCCCAGTGCCGTGCCTGTTCTAGGCCCCGATTACATTGCCCGTGAGGCTGCAGGCCACATGACTGTGCGTAAAGAGAGCGCCAACGTTCACCTGCTTAAGCTGCAGCACCTACGCCCTGAAGATGCGGGGAAGTACATCTGCCGTGTCACAGAGCGGGAGAAGACACCCACCGGAGACTTCATTGACCGCAGCAAGAGGTCCCGCAATGTTCAAATCACAGTCCAGCCGCTCAGTGAGTAGTAATCTGTCTGCATAGCCACTGGCTTAGTTATGGTGTCCTTAGTTGTCAGTTTTACTAAGAATGATGAGCTTTTCATAATAACAGTGTTATCTTTGTACAGGCAATGTGTAGTGCTGTACTGGGCTCCTCTCCTCTCTCACACACACACTTTTCATTCTCTTCCTCTCTCTTTCGAAGATTGCCTACAACAGATAGCCACACAGCCTCTATTGTTAGCTGTGAGTAAGAGGACAAATTACAATGCCGCTCTTATTCCTGATGTATTTTCTGTTTGAGTGGATTGCTAAGGATTGGTAATGCAGCATTATGGTCCTAGCCATTTCCTTGGCTTAGCTGGGGAGGGGGGTGTGGGGAGGAGGGGGGGTACACTATAGAGGGATAATGGAGAGCAGAAGAGTCCAGACTCAAGAAGCCTGAGCTAACAGCCATGAAATGAAAGCATGGAGAAAGAAAAGAAGCAGAGAAAGGCGTCTAGCTCTCCAGGGCCCTCTAAGTGACTCCCGAGGCAAAAATTAATGTGTTCTGCTGGGGCAAACCCCTTCAGCTGGTTTAAGCAGGGCTGCCTGGTGGGGTTGCTTCAGGTTTTCATCTGATTGATTTACAGTTGGGCTTTTCTTCCGGTCACTGAGACTTTATCTTTCTTGGTAGCAGCAGGTAATCACTCCTCTACCAGGTCAGATCATTTGCTTCAACCTAACTGCTTCTCTGTACATCCTGTGTCTCTTGGGACCGGAACGGTGTGTGTGTAGCCAGCTGCTGCCAGCATAATAAAGCGTAATAACTGCAGGGTAATATCTGCTCTCAAGCAGCAAATGCTACCTTATCCTGACCGCACTGCTCCCACTGCTAAATCAGCCCAAAACAATGGCCCTAAGCCTGCAGCAGTCCCCAGGGAACCTCTCTGTATAGGAGGTTTTGTTTTTTCAAACAAAGACCCTAATGGCCTATAAAGGATGTTTATGGGGTTTACACAGGATAATAGCCATGGTTAGTGGATCGGAGCTTCCATGAAACACAGCAGTGGGGGTCAGGAAGCACGTATTTCTTCCAGAAATGTCCTTACACATGCCTGCTTTCCCTCACCTGCACACAGCGAATTTCGAGATGTGCTTCATCACTTTAATTGGGGAATTGGGTGAGAGTAAGTAATATGGTGTGACAGGGGTTAAAGTTGATGAGTCAGAGGCAGACAAAGGTGACAGCAGAGGAAAAGCAGACGTAAACACTCCTGACAAACTGGTGTTGATGGATGAGTTTACCTCTGCGATGGGAAAAGGAGAGAGAGTTTACTTGCTCCCTGAATCTCCATCATACAGACAGAGAGGACACAGACAAGGGTAGGAAAGAAGAGCATTTGGGTTTTCTATAAAATGGTGAAAAACGTACTTATATGTTTCAATATACACAGGAAAGAATTATGTATAATAAGATGTCCACCTTGTAGAAATGGGTAAGAAAGAGGAATGCAAAGTTAGACATTTTAGGTGAAAAGGACACATGCATAAAATCAGTGTGTAACCAGTCCTCTCAAATCCTGAAATTGATAGAATACGAAGCTATGTTCTTAGCCACTGGAAAAAACGATGAGACTGTAAAAATGGAAAACAGACAGGAAAAGGATGAAGGGTTTCCCCTTTGTTCATTTGAGTGTGATAGAAGTAAGAAGCGACTTTATTCCCTATTCACAGAGAACTCATGCTTGTTAGCAGGGCGAGTGAACTGGGAGAAGGGCAGTCAAGCTTGGCCAGTGGGGGAGAAAAAGGAGAACCCTTTAGCCATACCCCCCAAGAGACAGAGGGGTTTGCTCCCAACAGGCCAACAGTGCTTTAGGGTCAACCAGAGCTCCATGATGTTTGATGGACATTGACGTGATGAGAGTCGAGATAAAGCAGAAAATCAGAGCAGAAGAGCCAGTAAAGTCTTTTATCCTCCTCTTCCTCTGAAGTGCAGCAGAGGAGTGTGATCTGAGCCATCTTCCCTGTGCCCGTGAGGACTCGGTCAACAAGCTCCACAGAGTTGAGAGAAAGAATCTGAACCCACACACAAACCCACTATGGCTTCTTCACTGGCTTTTACTCTGATGTGCCCCATGCCAGTTACAAAACCACACTATCATCCTCTTACATGCACACTTACATACACATGCATTGCAGTTGCAGAGGATTGTGTTATACTCCAAGGAATAGACTCAGCAATTTGTTTTTTTGCCTCCAGCCTTTTGTACTCTCTGAATGCTTTGACATAGAAAGTGTGATTCTTGTGTCTGGTATGAGAATGAATTTTAGGTACTTCCTCTCACCTGTCATAACATTGAATATCTTCTTCACATGCTCACCTCTGCATCTCTTTCCCTTGTCTTTTCCTCCCAGAGAGCAACATCACAGTGTTATTGTCCAGTAACTCCTCAGAGGTCTTAGAGGGTGATGTGATCCAGCTGACCTGCTCAGTCCACTCCACTACAGGCCCCCTGTCGGTTGTCTGGCAGTGGATAGACAAGGAGGCAACTGGGAGTCCTCAGGAGGTGGCTTCTGTAGATCGGGACGGCACTGTATGGCACAGCCCCACCTACAGAGAGCGTTCCAGCTATGGCGACGTTCGTGTGGAGAAGACTCGCGGTGACACATTTACCCTGTCCCTGTACAACTCCCTGCCTGGCGATGAGGGACAGTACTTCTGTATAGCAACTGAGTGGCTTCAGAAAGGTACCGAACTTGAGCCACATTGGGAGAAGATCGGAGAGAAATCAGCTACAAAGACAATCACCGTCAAGACTGTTGGTACGTTATTCTAAGTTAGTTTAATGTCATTTTTCTATGAGCAGGTGAAAGACACTGAACACTCCACAGTGTCTCGGAATGTATTACACTCTAAACATTTATTGTATCTAGCTTATGAGGGCAGAGATAACTCCATACAGGAGATTGATCCAGGCTTATATGGAGAATTGATTATATATCACAGATGTATAAACTAAATATTTAAACCTCAGTTGAACTTTTGTTTCTTCACCATAGCAGAGATTTTTTTTTCTTTCATGCTGCAGTTTTACACCTTTTTTTGATGCCACTTTCAGGTCCACTGGTTAATCTGGGTGTTTTATTTTCTATTACAAGGTTAGAGGAGATGCTTTATCACACAGGTGTCAAACATGTGGCCCAGGGGCCAAATCTGGCCCACCAAAGGTTCCATTCTGGCCCCGCAGGATAAAAGTGCAAAAATTAACCTGAACAGTCAAGGTTGTCCAAATAGTTTTGGTTCAGGTTCCACATACAGACCAATGTGATCTTAAGTAAAAATGACAACACAATAAACCCATAAATAATGACAACAATAACAAATTTTCTTTATGAAAAATTATGTGGAAAAAATTTAAGTGAAAAAAAAAACAAAACATTACACTGTGAAAATATTTACATTTACAAAACTATTCTTTCACAATAAAGTGTAAATAAATACATAAATAAAAACAAAGATGAACAACCCAAAATGTGCAATTTGAACAATATTCTGCCTGTCACTAAATGTTTTGTGCATTTGTGAATCCACTGTGATCTGTAGTTGTGTTAATAATAAGAGATGTAATATTGAGGAAATTGTTCAAATTTTAGTTCCAAACTCCAAAATTTTAACAATATTCTGCCTGTTACCAAATGTTTATGTAACATTGTGTGTAATGTACATGTATAAATAATAGGTCCAGGCATAATATTGTTAAAATTGCACTAATTTTTCAAATGAAATTTCTGTTTTTTCAGGTTATTCACATCTTTTTTGTAAAATGTAAATATTTTCATAATTTAATTGGGTTTTTTTTGTACTAAAACAAAAATAAAAACTTGGATTTGTCATTATTTATAGGTTATTAAGTCATTATTTTACTGGTCTGGCCGGCTTGAGATCAAATTGGGCTAAATATGGCCCCTGAACCAAAACGAGTTTGACAGCCCTGCTTTATCAGGTCAAAAGGCCATGACACAATCACAGTGATTTTACCTGCAGTGTTGCTCATCAGTTTTGTTGCTCTTTACAGTCCGGATCAGCTTGAAACAACTGATGGATTTCTCTATTTGTCTAATTAAAACATATTAAATTAATGATTATTCCCCGGATTTATCAGACAAAGATTACAAACAGTGAACCATAATGTCGTAATAAGATCAAAGAAGTGCTTTTGAAAATGGTGTCCTAGTGAGCACTTTTCAGATTCTCACAATCAGACATTAGTCCAGTAATCTTCTGTCGGCACTCTGCAGGGAAAAGATATTTGCAGCTTTGCATGTCACATCGCATTAGCATATTAAAACCTGCATTCTGTACTGCTACAAATGGTACCATGGATTTGACTAAATGAAAAGTGACCACCTCTCTCCTTCATTTGCTGCTGTGGTCACAGTTCATCAACTTGTAAAATGTCTTGCTCATTGTCAAACTGCCCGTCCCTAGACCTACCTCAATATTGTGGCTATTTCCGAACTTGTATGTAAACATTGTTCCGGTGTAGTGGGGATATCTAGACACGTGTACACCAAATCAAACAGGAACATATGGTTTTTGATTCGTTAAAGACTGATGAATGGCTCAGGCAGAACATGCAGTCTACATAGTATGATATGCCATAGATTATTCATGCATAGCCGCAGGGAAGGAGCTATTACGAAACATACTCTCACACACACATTCACACCACCTGCCAGACGTCAAGAGCAGTGTTTTCGTGACACCCATTACACACATGCACACATACACACACATATATGGATTAGTCAGAATTATTAGAATGGAAATGCAGCGGCAATGTGTTTCACAGTCTGTGGGTCTTCTCTGTCAGTGCTGAGTTAAGCTGAACATCCTCGGTACAGGCTGAGGAAGCCACTGGAGCGGAGCAACGAGGAGCTGGCAGGCCAGGAGCACTGGGCTAAAAAACACACACATACACACAGAGCCAAAGGATTAACTCCCTGCAGCAGCACACGGCGATGCTGCAGAGAGGAGATGTCAGTTTTTAAGTGGCCATTTGTTAAGTTCGGGCAACAACAGAAACATTAGTTTAAGGAACAAGGGACGCATTATGCAAATAAGGGAAAAGACGGCAAAAGCTGCTCGTCTTTCCAAAGTTACACTCCTCGACCACTTCCTCTTCTTCTCCTCCATGCTCGTTGATCAGAGGATTTTTCTAAATGTGCACTGTTGTGTGACGGTCATTGTGTGTGTTTTACCCTCAGATTTGTTTTGGTCCTTGGTTTTCTCACTTTAACTTCCAAATGCCTCTTTATTGGACCTAAACCTGACATGCAGATAGAGCCAATGTTGTTTTTTTTGTCCTGTTTCAACTTCTTCCCACTATTCTTGGCTCACTTCTTTAGTTCTCGCACTGTTATAAATAAAATAAAACTCATCTGCTATAGTTGGCTTCTCAGTTCGGCTGCCCATGGATTGTTTATTTACATTGGCCTGTCCTTTTTCTGAACCATTCTAAAGCTCAAGCTGCTGTATGTAAACGCATTGTCTCAGTTTGGTACATGATGGCTTTCCACCTTAATGGACCCCATCTGCCTGCTGACAGGACCTGGAGAGGAACGAGTGAAATATCCTTTGGGAACCTTATTTTTTGTTGTTGCTATGGTGGAGATAAAGGTGCTCCATAAAAAGTTTTCTTTTCTTGGCTTAAGGGGCCCTTTAGAGGCCTGGGGTGGCAACTGTGTATTAGTCAGAAGCCTATAGAGTGTACACAAACACATACACATACCACTGTATAACTTTTTTCTATTGTGCATGAAACAAATGCATTCATTTATTATTTATTCACTGAAACACAAAGAGTTATATGGGAAAATGGATTTGCGTGAAATCTTCTGTTTTTGTCTCAGACGCCGTAGACAGTGAGGCAAATGGATGGATGGATGTAGGGATGGAAGAGGGGCACAGGGAGATGAGAGATAGAGTAAGAAGGGAGAGTTATTGTCTATTAGAGAATTATGGCTCCAGGCGGCTGTCCTAGCAGCAGCTAAGTCTGGACAGAAAGCCATTGATTACACACCCTGAAGGACACTGGGGATGATGGCTGTCAGAGCAAGAGAGAGGGTGAGGGACACAGTGAAAGTGACAGGAATGTTGACAAGAACTGAATGGCGGAATCTGCAACGTCTCAAGGAAATGAATCACCAGATGTGGCAAAAATCAGACTTCATCAAGAGCGTCCCCATTCCACCTGCCCCTTTGTTGTTTTAATATGTCTGTCTCATACTCAATCATTCACGTTCACTGAAATGTCCCAAAATAAACGCAGCAGGGAAAGGTTATTATTAGGGCCATGGAGAAAAGGGATTTTTCTTAATCGACTCTGTCTAGTCTCTCTTTCTTGTCTTCCTTGCTTCCCAGTGTAGGTGTATCTTGGCAATAATGTATGCAGTTGGGTGAACATTTTTAGCTTAATGAGGATAGTTTAGACTTGGCAAGCTGTTGGGCGTAGATCGAACATCAGCGCTTAGAGGAAATCTCTCCCTTGGGTTTTCTTTGTTGCTTCACCATTAATTTTGAGGTGCACTCACACATAGCCACGTACATGAACTCATGCTCATTCACAATCAAGAGGTAGTACATACATATGAATGCAGATACATGCACATGCTAAGCCAAATAGCTGCTTTAGGGTGCTTGCGTTTTGGCCATTCAGCTGAAGGAGAATTGTAATGGAGATTACAAAGTGACGGTATATCAAATGGGCCCAGTGCACTTTCAGTAAATGCGGTCTGTAACGGGGATTTGTTTCTCTGTCACTTAGCCAGACTATTACTCTTCCATTTACTATTTATTTACTAGGATATTTTATATGCAATCAGGTAATGTTCTTGATCAAATACTCTACAGTGTATTTGAAGCATTCAAATAAAACAGGAAAAAAAACCATTAGGATACTTTACTTAAAAATATACTCAAATACAAGTCTGAGTTCTACCTGAAAAGTCTCATTAAAGTAAAAACATAGTATTAACCCTTAGGGTTCTGAGCCTGTTTTGGTCGTTTTTGAGTACTTTTGGTTTTGTCTTTATATACTATATAAAGAAATCTTTACTATACCCATGTTTAGTATCTTTTTTTTTCAGCACAACTTCATCTATCTCATCTGCCTATTATTTTTTCACTTTAACCTATGTCAACACAAAAGGACACAACACAAAAAACACACAAAAAAGATAAAATTTGATTTGAAAAATATAAATAATTTATTGCATAAATAACACAAAGATGCTTAACAAACTTTTTCAAAGACTTTAAAAGTGAATATTGGTTCCAAATATTAGGTATATATAATCAAAATTGTAATAAATTAAAACTATACTTAAATATTTGACATAAAAGCATATCTTACATAGGCGTTTTCTCCTGTTTTCTTTATACCCACTGACATTAGAAACTCTGAGGCCTCATCACATAATTAATAGAAGTGGAAAATGAAAAGAGAGGGAAAACAACAATCATCAGAAGTTGGGCTTTTGCCCTGATCTTTGATTTTTGTTGAGATATTGGATAATTTCAGTATTCCTTGAAATAAAACTATTTGAGAATTTAAGAAGGAACCTCCGCCAAGGCAGATCAGTGCCCCCCCCCCCCCCAAAATCACCACCAAAATTGAATCATTTGCTCCTTGTGCCAGTATCAACATTTCCTGAAATTTTCATCCATATCCATCCCTAACTTTTTGAGTTATCTTGCACACAGACAGACAAACCAACGCCGTCAAAAACATAACCTCCTTAGTGAAGGTAAAAATCACTTCTTGGTCGAGCTGTAAATGACTCAGACATCTCAAATGTAAGCCCGACCACTCATTCCTTTTTGTGAGACATCAAATGCTTGAAAGCCCCAAGTTTTACATTGTATTTTAAAAGCATATCATATTTGTCATTGTGTAAAGTCTTTGTCTGAAAAGAAATGTGTAGCCAAAGCTGACAGTATGAGTCATGTAGATGTAGTGATGTGAAATTGTAGTTTTCTTTCAACCAGTGGTCATATTGTACCTATAGAGCATACATCATTTTAACATTTCGTCTTCTCTCCTATCATTCAGAGTCCTCCTTTATGGTCTCGGCATCATCCAGGACACCATCCATAACATTTGGAGACTCTTTTGACCTCCTGTGCTTGGTAAAACCCCGCCACAATCCTCGTGTGCCCACCTCTGTCACTTGGCGCTTCAAGCCTTCTGGTTCAGAAGCCGACGACGAAGGTCAGGGAGAGTTCAAAGACCTGGTGACTTTCACACGAGAGGGCACGCTGCAGTGGGGAGAGCAATTACTTGGACTGGGCACACGCACCACAGTGGACCGATCCCATTCCAACACAAACTTCCGTCTGTCGGTGACACGGGCGGGGCGTCGCGAGGCGGGAAAGTACCAATGCACGGCTGTCCTGTGGAGGAAGAACTACGACAACAGTTGGAGCAGAGTAGCCAACCGCACTTCCAACCTGCTTGGCATCAGTGTCTTGCAGCCAGGTAAAATTGCACGGCCTCTTGACTGCTTGCCAGGCAGACACATTTAACTAGAGTGGACACAGACCAGTGCACAAACAGGGATAAACACGGATCCAAATGCACACTCTTGCACTACACATGGACCGAATTCGGCAGAGCTTAGAGGATTTTCTGCCTCCTCTAATTGCTCTTAGTCTCTGGTTTAGCCACTAATTGGAGTGTGGACATGTGTGCATGAGCGTGTGTCTGTGTGTGCGTGGTAGGGTGGAGTCTCCTAATGGAGTGGAGTGAATGGATTGCTAAATATCCCAGAGGAAGAGAAAACTAAGTGAAAAAGGTAAGAGAAGCCAAGGACTGAGACAGAGAAAGTGAGAAAGCGTGATAAAGAGAGTGAGCTGGCTGTCCTTGAACCTGTTTCCTCAGCGGAGGCATTAAACTGTCTACACCACCCTCATTGGCCCTCTGTGCCCCACACAAACAGCGCACACAGAAAAAAAAACACATTCAGACTCAGCCCAATTAGTGGTTGAACACAAACAACAAACACATACAGACGCACAAATACACACTGGCCCAGTTTAGCCCAGTCTGGTGTACCTCAACACTAAGATATTCAGGAGAAACTGTCTGTGCCAATACTCATCCTGTTGGTAAAAACACTTTACTCGTATCCCTGATTATTAGCAGTCCGGCAAAGTATATGAAGAAACAAGGGTTTGATCTCAAGGGAGGGAAGGAAGGGACTGTGCTCAGTGGAAATTATATCTAGATGAATCTGGGGCCATTAATTATAATAATTATGACTGTATTATATTCTTTAATGAATGTTTGGTAAGTGTTTATATGATTTAAATGTTTACATGGAATCCAAAAACCCTATCTGCACCACACATGCCGCAGGATGGCAGTATATAGCGTATATGCCAGTGTAGTGTGTAGTCTCCTTAATTCACAAAGGAGAAGAAGAAATCCAGCACCTGTATTTTTTAAAGGGACAGTGCACCTCTGCTGTTTGGCAAGTGTTTTTCATCATCATATAATAAAGGATAGTTTGACCTGGTTTCTTCACCTTTCACTCAACACCACAAATCAGATAAACATCTAAAAATCATGATTTGACTTTTGTTGTGACAGTGACTGATATCAACTTATTAGCAACTGGCTCAATAAGAAGGGAGGCCACACAGAAACACTATCAGAAGTAATTTTATTTACTTAAATAAAATAATGGGATGTGGAAGTAGGAGAGTAATCAGTCATGTTAGCAGTGTGTGGATGAATGAACATAGTATGGTCCATGCAAACAAAACCAAAAAAAGACAATGTGCATGAAAGCCAGTCTGATGTCACATTCGCACTGCAGGTCTTACTGCTCAATTCAGATTTTTTTTGCTGAAATCCCTTTTTTTGCACTCACATTATAATGCATCTGCCACTAGACTCATGTATGAACAGTCTATGGCCCTGAAGTGACACATGCAGCACACTGTGTTTCTGGAAGAAAATATGGAAATTGCCAGGTTCCGTCTCACATGAAATGCAACATGACCGTTCAGACTGAAATTGCATTTCAAAACATCAGATATGTTTTTGATTTAGTATCACATATAAAAATGACCTGAAAAAAAAGAGGTTTGTACTGTTCAGACTGTCAGATGTGGCTTACATATGGGGAAAAAGTCATCTTGGGGCCACTTTTGCCTGCAGTGTGAAGGTACCCTGAATGAGAGAGAGAGTTAAACAGACAAGAACGGAAGTGTTTGATTTCCTTCTGTAAAAGCCCAGCCCACATAGGCAGATAAAGGCAGATGAGCCTCCCACTCCACAAACCAGGCCACACCCAGTCAACACCAGATATCTGGAGGACAGTTAACACAATAATACAGAGCAGACACATGGAGAGAAAGGGGTCATCACAGCTGATATCAATAAACTTTGTTGGCTGTATCCTCCAGCCTGATGTTAGGCTGATTATACATTTGATAAACATTGCTAGATGTAGACATGTGCTAATTTGCATTGTGTCATTGATGTCATTGCATATGTATTTTTACATATTTAAAAATCTGCATTTTGCAAAAAAAAACAAACAAAAGAAATAGTCATTTTGAACAAAGTAGTATGTGTTTACAGTCAAAAAAAATAATAAAACAAATAAATAAATAAATATAAATATATATATATATATATATATATATATATATATATATATATATATATATATATACACACACACACACACACACACACACACTACTGGTCAAAAGTTTTAGAACATCCCAATTTTTCCAGTTTTGTATTGACATTCAAGCAGTTCAAGTCCAATGTACAGCTTGAAATGGTATAAAGGTAAGCAGTGAACTGCCAGAGGTAAAAAAAAAAAAAAAAAAAAAAAAAAAAAAAAGGTTAAACAAAACTGAAAAATAATGTACATTTCAGAATTATACAAAGAGAAGCCCAGAGAAAACTTCGAGTTGCAGGTTTGATGGGTCAAGTTGCAGCAAGAAAGCCATTGCTGAGACTTCAAAATAACAAAAAGAGGCTTGCCTGGGCCATGAAACACCACCAGTGTACTACTGAAGACTGGAAGAAGGTGTTATGGACTGATCAAACCTGCAACTGGAAGTCTTCTCTTCACAGTGGAAACTGAGACTTGCTTACTACGACCACTGAGCTGTGCTTGAAGCTGTTGTCCTGTGAGTCACCTATCACCAAGCTGTTGACTCTCAGAAACTTGTCTTCTGATTCTGTTGTGGCTTTAGGTCTGCCAGACCTCTTCCTGTCAGCATTTCGCCCAGTTTCTGAGTGCCTTTTGATGGTGAAGGAAACTGGACTTACTGACACCTGGACTTTCTTGACAGTTTCTCTGTACGACAGACCTACATTTTTCAGTGTTCTGATGGTCTGTCTCTCCTCTATCGTTAATTGCCTTTTCCTCTTTTCCATTTTTATAGTAACACACTACTTTCTGCAGTCCAATACTGTTCAAATAATGCTCACAATGGTATGGTACCAAAAGTGTGTTCCAACATTACTTTTATGCAGACAGAGGGGGTTGGAAGGAATTCAGAAATGTTGGGACACCTGTAGGAACTGGTAGCACCAACTTTCGAGGCTTGATCAACCTCCATTGCTGCAAAACTGCTTTAAGTTGTTAACCCATTTCTTGTTCGCCTTTTTGTATAATTCTGAAATGTACATTATTTTTCAGTTTTGTTCCACCTTACCTTTTTTTTTTTTTTTTTTTTCACCTCTCCTCTGGTAGTTCAACGCTTACCTTTGTACCATTTCAAACTGTTCATTGGACTTGAACTGCTTGAATTTCAATACAAAATTGGAAAAATTGGGGTGTTCTAAAACTTTTGACCGGTAGTGTATATATTAGTCAACTATAGTTACCAATCAACTATATCGATTATATATATTATATACTACATACAGGGTGGGGAGGCAAAATTTACAATGAACATTTAGTTGTTTTTTCTCAGCAGGCACTACGTCAGTTGTTTTGAAACCAAACATATATTGATGTCATAATCATACCTAACACTATTAGCCATACCTTTTCAGAAACTTTTGCCCATATGAGTAATCAGGAAAGCAAACGTCAAAGAGTGTGTGATTTGCTGAATGCACTCGTCACACCAAAGGAGATTTCAAAAATAGTTGGAGTGTCCATAAAGACTGTTTATAATGTAAAGAAGAGAATGACTATGAGCAAAACTATTACGAGAAAGTCTGGAAGATACTGTTAAAGAAGAATGGGAGAAGTTGTCACCCGAATATTTGAGGAACACTTGCGCAAGTTTCAGGAAGTGTGTGAAGGCAGTTATTGAGAAAGGAGGACACATAGAATAAAAACATTTTCTATTATGTAAATTTTCTTGTGGCAAATAAATTCTCATGACTTTCAATAAACTAATTGGTCATACACTGTCTTTCAATCCCTGCCTCAAAATATTGTAAATTTTGCTTCCCCACCCTGTACATATAACTTATACTTCCTCCCACTCTTTTTCGAATGTGCAAATGAAGTCATACTTTGTTTTCATGTATATGTATAAGTTTTTTTCTCCATTATTTCTTATTATCTGTTTTATTTCTAAGGACTAAGCAAGATTACTTTTGTTGCATATTCGAAATAAACTGAAAAAAACAACAAATAAACTACAGGGCTCCTTCACATCTATCTCTGACTGAATGACTAAAGGGGCTGTAACTGTCACTGACCAGTCAATAGAGTCAGAGACACATTAGTTTAATTCAATTATTTTATTCATAAAATACACTACCATGCAAAAGTTTGGACTCACCTGTTTTGTTTTGTTTTTTATGACTATTTCCATTGTAGATTCTCACTGAAGGCATCAAAACTATGAATGAACACATATGGAATTATGTAGTTTAAAAAGGTGTGACAAAACTCAAAGCATGTTTTATATTTTATATTCTTCAAAATAGCCACATTTTGCTTTTATTACTGCTTTGTGCATTCTTGGCATTCTCTCGATGAGCTTCATGAGGTAATCACCTGAAATGTTTTCCAAAAGTCTGGAAGGAGTTCCAAATGATGCTGAGCACTTGTTGGCCATCTGTGGTCCATCTCATGTCATTTAAATAAGAAGGTGAGTCCAAACTTTTGCCTGGTAATGTACAAGAAAGACAAAGACAAACAATATCTGCTTTTACATGTCAGTAAAATGACCATATTATGAATGATGAGCAGAAAGAAGAACAATCTTATATTTTTTGCTCCTCTTTAGCAAAATACTTACTTAGAAACCTGTGTTTGCAAACAGCTGAAAACTACCCAAAAAATCACTTGCTTTATCACTTTATTTTGGGGAAAGCAAACACTAGGGAGGCCTTAAAAGTTGCCAAATCTAGCAAGAAATTTGCTAAGTTGGCACCACTGGTAGGCAGAGGATAAGTCCCATCAATTATACATCATCCAAAACGTTCAGCATGTAATGTTCTCCTTGTGTCCGTGACTGTGAAGAGTGGATATTTTACACGCAGAACTCTTCCATTGCGCTTCTGTGTTGAGGTGAGGCTAAGTAAGATGCTTGTATTGAGTTTGGAGACTGTTGCGATCAATAGCGCTTTCAAAGGGAGCCTGTGTAATGTAGTCACATATACAGTATAGTCCTTCATTCTCTGCTTCTATTGATTCTGATACACACGCAGATACAAACAGATGTAAACAGACACGCACACACACACATACATACAAAGTAACACCACTGCACAGAGATGTGTTTTACTTGCTCAACTGACTGTGCTCTGACCTTAACCATTCGTGCAGAACAGACAGCATCCCTAGGCCCTTCAGCAGTCATTTAGAAATCGACTTATCATCCCGAATGCTCATTTGCCTTCTCCCTTGCACAGTTAACTTTGTTTTTTATTTACCAAACGAAATATAAGGACACACACACTGATATTTAGCTGGGTCATAAATACCACATCTGCCCTCCTCCCTCTTCTCTACAAGTATGTCCATGACAAAGTGATGAGTTACCTTGGTAATGTCATCAGTAACCATGACGATGTGATCACTTGACGTATGAAAGCCAATCAGTAACCTTAACACTGTGATAACTTTGCATGTCTCCCGGGGGGGAGGGCAGTTGAGGGATTTCTTTATCTCACTGGCGGCTGAGGCCCAGCTCAGTCATGGTCATGCTGTGTTTCTCTCCTCCACTTCTTTTGGTTGTGCATTCAGACCTTCATTTAGACGATGATTCATTTGTCAGAATGTAGGACGTCTCTCCCTCTCCCTCTCTATCCATCTTTCTGTCTGCCTCATACCTCTCCTCCCCATCTGGTTTTTGCTTTCCATTTTCCTAAATGTTAACCACTCCTGGCTAAATGAGTGGCTGGCATTTGCAGTTTCTTTCTCAAAGAACTAGGATAAAGGGGAGTGTGTGTAATGAGGTGTGAGCAAACACAGCATCTCACCAGATACATAATTGAGAGACTTTAAATCATGCTTTCAGAGGTACCTGCTCAATATGCATGAGCTGCCTCACCAGTATTGTGTGTGCATACACTGTACACATGTGCACGCCTAGGTTCTTGCATGAATGAGCCTGCAACAATGTTTCTTGTGATGTGCCTGTGTGAGCTCTCATATGCTTACTTTGCATATGTACAGAGGCCCACCTCGACTCTTGCACCCAGTAACATAAGTCAGAGCTGTTTCTCTGAGCTTTCTGTTGCTCCATTACACCATCATCTCGAATGCATAACAGAAGATGCGTGTGAATGCCAAACATAAGAAGATTTTCAAATGCGCAATGACACTCCTCATTAAATTATTGTAGGACTTCAAAAGCAGAGAGTGAAAATTAACATCAGAAATAGCACTCTTGATCCACCGTCTATGCATCAGTACAAGTTGGAACAAGATAAAAGCTGGACCAAACCCACACAGAAGCAGTCAGCTGGTCAACGTGACCATTCATCAACCTAGTGATGTGTCTGTAGCCCAGCCCAGGCCTGCTTCCTGTTCCATTCCACATTAACAGCACACCGCCTGTGTTCACATCCCAAGGGCCATATCAGGAAAGTTCACCACCATATTTGCATACACACATAGGATATTTTTTGTTTATTCTAATGGTAACCCTGTGTAGCAGTTGGACTCGAATTATCCACCACAGGCGATGTAGAGAAAACCATTGCGCACACTGGAGCACAATCATGCTCATTTACACATGCTTGCAGGCCATGCACACACACTAAGGGGTTACCTCCCAGAGCCAAAGTGTAATTATCTCATAGTAGAGCAGGACTCAATATTAGCCTTCACAGCAGAAGACTTCAACAAACACAAACGTAAGCACACTATATACAGTTCCACATACAGTGCGAGTGATATTACATTTCACCTGATTGAGTTTTCTCTTTGTTTCTTTCTGAAATGCAATAATGGCAAACACATGTTCAGCATGGCAGATCACCAGGGAAGCCTCAGTCTCTACGACACAATCTAATATCATCTACTCATAAACCAAGATACACATACACACACAAATTCACTCTTCATCTCCCTGTTACACACCGAAAACACGCAAAACTAATTATGCTGAATCTTCCCTAATGGAACTGGAGTTTAGATTAATGATGGTTTTGGGAGTTCAATACATTTTTCTCATCATTTTAGTGTGTGCATGTGCACATTAGTGCTTGTGTGTCTGGCATGAGGAGGGGGATATTAAGACCGTCTGGTTATTGGCTGAGCTAGAAGGATGATTGGGATGATGGAAAGAGGGGGGGTTGTCCCACTTAGAGTTTCTCCTCATTTCTCTTCGCACACCTACGTTTGCTTGGCTACCTTTCACTTACACGATCAAACACCACGGCTCAGGAACGGAAGCCTTTTTTTCGTATTTCTATCCTCCACTCTTGTTTTCGACTCATGTGGTCCCGCTTTGAGTTAGAGAATTTATTCCTCCTACTTTCTCCTGTCCTGCCTTGTACACTGTCTCTATCTCTCCCACGTCTTTTAGGTATCTTCCCATTTAATATGGGCTGGCACTAGCAGATGGTGCGTGTGTTCACTTTTCATGCCAATGAAGTACTTGCCACCCGGCTATTATTGATAGTGCTGGTGTCATTGTGGTTATTGGAGGTTCCCGCTTATCAGGCCATGGATAGAAGCTGTCTGTCTTCATTAAGCCCTGACCGATCACTCTCACGTTATCCTTTTTAGCTGCTGTTCTATCTGTGTCCCTCTGCATTTTGTCCACCCCCCCTCCCTCCCATAAGTCTCCTTTAATGTCTTCTTTCCCCTTCACTCTCACTTAGCTGCATGTTTCTCTCCACGTTCACCCCCAGCCTCTTTCTCACTCTTGTGATTTCTCAATATTTTATAATTCCCTGCTTCTCCCTCCTCCTTCTCCTCCTCATAATTCTCTCCATTATGTTTACATTTTTCTTCAAATAGCTTCTTCTACATTGTCAGTTTTTCATGAATAATAAGGATATGGCAGCTGTGCTTGTTTGCAGAAAACGGCAGCTTTATCACAGTGGTATTGTTGGTAACATTGTTGTAAATCTTTCCTGTGCCATGTTTTCAGCTGCAGCTGAAGTTTGGGTTTACGCATTAGTTCAGTATTTCACCTGTGGCAGTACTCTGATATGGCCTTCCTTTATGCCTGCAATGCACAACATGCCTCATCTCTGTACTTATACATACTGCATGTTGCATGTGCAAATAACAAAAATTGCACTCACAGTGTGTCTGTTGCTTGAACATGGGGTCATAATGGGTGATAAATGAACAGCCTTTGAGGGGTGCACTGAAACAGAAAATAATTTCATAAAAGGTTTTTGATTAATCACGCCTGTTTCCGACATTCAAGGTCAGACTCTTTCCCTGGGTCTTCTTTCTCACCAGAGCACGCCCTTAGACTCTGTCAAATCCAATTCAATCCAGGCCTCATTTCCTCGTTCAGACCAATCTGCAGACACAATGAGATTCTCTGTTGTTTCTCTCCATCGCTCTTAAGTACCTGTGTGTGCACACATGCACACATGAGCTTCTGCATTGTGCTGCTGCTATAATTGAAGTCGTAACTCAGAGCCAGCTACAGTGCTGCCTCTCCCAATGTAAATCAGTGGCTAATAGTAGGAGCAAAGGAAGAGAGGCTCAGCAGTGCCGCCTTCTGAATACACACTAATACACACACAATTCTCTTGCCTGCACTAACTGAATGGCTGCTGTTCTCTGTGGCTTAATGAGCATAATGTGTTTTATGCTTATCAGCAGAGCCCTGTCAAAGACACATTCACATGCACACCAGCCCACAGCTCAATCTGATACATCTTTGTGCACTCCCCTGAAGCCTGCATGCTTCTTTTTGAACCATTAATCTCCCAGAGTTCCCCCGGCCTGACCCCTGTCTCACCCCCCTTCATGTACATCCTTCTTCTCATTCAGCCATCAGCCTCTTCCGGCTTGTCCGTCTCAGAGAATGTGCAGGGAAGTCGGTGGATGTGTGTTTTGGTAGCAGCTGTGAAGATCAGAAGTCGTATGAGGTGGAGGTGTGTGTCTGTGTGGGGCTGTCTGGGTGCGTTCAAGGCTGCCGTTATGTGCACAAATCCCCATAATTAGCCTCCTTAATGATATTGTAAGAGGAGTTGGAAAGGGGAGGGATGAGAAGTGGTAATATCCCTGTGACACAATGGGATCACAGATGCATCGCCATCATTAGCATAGAAATTAGTCTTCCATTTTGGCAGAGGAGTGGCTTTTCTATCAGGGGAACCCCATCCCTCAGCGCCTTCTTCCTCGTCGTCTGCTCTGATATATACCCTCTTTGTGTGACAGAGGTCCAGATAGACCAGAGGGACATCGTCTATGTGTGCTTGATATGAACAGCAAGCCAAAGTGAGCGGTTCTGCAGGGGATGAGGGCGTGTCTAAACCCACAGTCTTGACATGCTTGGGGTCCTGGCTGTGGATTAGCCCTGGGTTGTGCTAATGCTAATGCTAAAGGCGGAGCAGGCAGCCATTAAGACTATAAGTCCTCTGGAGTGGAGCTGGAAAGACTGCCTGCTGCTTTCCAAAATCCCCTCAGGAGCATGTTCTCACTTTCTGTCTTTTACATCTCTCTCATCTTCTCCAGGCACCCTCCCTCCTTCCTTCTTACTCCTCTGCTCTGCGTTGGTAGGTGCTTGTGAATATCTGTTCAGTTTGGGGATATATTCCTTAACTATCCTACTTTTCTCTCATCCTGTCATCTTTAAAAAAATCTCATCCCTCTCCCTCTGTCTGCCTCTTTGCTTTTATTCATCCGTCTCATCTATTTGTCTCTTTTTTCCAGACTCTTGCCCACTTCTTTCTTTAACTAAGTGGAAACGTTACATCTGTGGCCCGCTGGATGGGTTGTCAGCTCAGCGGTCATTAAGTACATATTAGACTATATTTAATAAGAGCCAAAGTGTTCTGTAGAAACCCAGCTCCTCACACTTCATTTAGGCTTCATTAATATTCATAAACCACAGGTAAGGACGCTGAATATTCATGTGAGTGTCAGATGATTAGACAGAATGTGATCAGGAGAGACAGATCATGGTGACACAGTGTGAAAGAAAGAGGTGATGGTCCAAACAAAGGCTTTGATAAAGAAAGAGGTTATCATAGACGGGACATGTTAACCCCTGACGTCTGTAGTCGATCTTGTATTGAAAGACTTCACCTCAAGCAGCAGCATAATAAAACATAGATGGAAAATAAATTGAATTTCCTCCGCAGTCAAAGAATAAGGGATAACACTCTTTGATTTACAATCTCAGTCTGTATTCTCCTCCCCTGAACACTTGGCCAGGCACTTTCTGAGCTTCTTTGAAGTTGTCCTAAAATTTTGTTACAGGCATGTGTGTAAGCAGTGGTTAGTGTGCTTTGACGTGCCACGATAGCATCCTTAGCTGTACACTTCTCCTCCCCCCGGACTCAGATGTTTTCATCTGCTCTGCTGTTAGCTTCATAAACAAGAGTTGTGTGGTGCGGCTTTGGGGTTTAGGGTGCACTTTACTATCTTTCGTCTTTATCAAAACTGGGCTGCTGTTTTGTAGCCTTTGTGTACTCACCTCCACTGGTAAATAAAAAGAATAAGGACAGCTTTGTCTCAACTTTGCTGTTCATGTAGCTATTAAACGAGACAAATTGGGCACATATGGGAAGGGGATGTGACAAGGGTTCAATGAGCCAATTAGTGTCTGGATGTGTTGGTGTGTACTGCAGAGATGGTACATGCCCAAGCAAAGTGCTGAAACACAACCCAGGGAAACTGAGAAAGCTGTGGAGTGAGAGTCACTGCCTGGATACAGCTCATATCACTGCATCTCTGTTCAGTCCAATAAAATATTTTCAAGCATTTTGTGAAGAAAGAGCCTGACTTTTAATTAAATTGTATTTAATCATGCCTGGTGATATAAACAAAAGGATCTGGCCTTGTTTAATTGAGTCTGCTCTCTCTTACTGTTAGATAAGCTCAGTAGGGCTTTTTCAGTATCTCAGCTTCACTGCATTGTTCATGGAGGCAGGGTTGCCCTGGAAACTACACAGGCAAGTGAAGCGTATGAGAGGTCAGGAAAAAATTTAGGTTTAAGGTTAACAAGAAAATTATTATAAGGTTCTTGAGGAATAAAGTTATATATTAATGCAGATAGATATATTTTTTATTCTATTTTGTACACCAAAAAATTGACCAGATCACAAAAAAACATGAGGTGATGGGTGCATGCACTGTCATTAGCAGAAACCAAGTTTGACTGGCACATAAAGTAATGCAGAGCAGAGATAAAAAAAAAAAAAAAAAAAAAACTGTTTCCAATTATGGATTTGTCGTACTTTGTGGATGCACCCTTGAGGCTCATTAAAGAAAACAGAGTAGCAGAGAACACGCAATCACATTAAAAATTGGTATTGACAACCTTACTGGCACACAAAGAGGCAGAGCGACTCTTTCAGTTGAGGAAATACACTCACATCATGAGCAGCCTCATTAACAATATAATATTGAACTGGGTCTTTATGCTGAGTTTGTTCCCACAATGTATGAAAACCAACTGTCAATACCAAGTACAAAAACAGTCTGCTCTGTGTGTGCAGCATTTATAATTTTTAGCCTGACGTCTCCAGCTCATGTCAGTGGATGACTGCAGTTTCTGTATGGGGAGAAACCACAGTCTCTGTGGGAGTGGACATGTGTCAGATGATGTGACAGTGGGGTCTGTGAAGTCACTATTTTCTTACAAAGATATTTCACAAGAGCAGGATTCTGGTGGGAGCTAAGGCTTTTAGACAGTTTTAAAAAAGAAAAGCTGGCCTTTTTACCCATTGCTGTTCAATTTATTTGTCCCTCTGTCTCTGCTTAAGTAAGTGCTTAGTTATTATAACTTATAATTGCTTAGATGGTACCTAATAGGGCTTGAATAATTAGCCTATTTTAGCTTTGAAAAGCCATTTCTGTAAACACTGATGTACAGCAACAAGCTTTCAGCCCCCAGTTTTTCTCCTGGCTGCGGATTCGAACTTCAAATGAAAACAGCAGAGAATCGCTTTGTCCTGTGCCAATCCAATCCTGCATGGTTCCTCTTCAGGAGGTTCTGAGGTAATTCTCCTAAAAAAAAAAAAAAGAAAAAAAAAAAGAAAAAAAAAGAAATGATTGCCAGGATTCTGCAGTGCTCGGCAGTAATTCCGGATGGGGAGATTGTCAGGCTTCCTACCAAGTCTCTAGTGGGGAGCGAGGCAATGATGATGACTAATTTGAGACGCCAGCTTGAAATGCCGTTGCACATCAGGGTGGTCTGGTAGTGCCTTGTGGTAAAACATCTTTTTGGATGCAATTAAATGTGTACCTACTGTACATATAATGCAAAAAAAAAAAGCACAATCTGACTGCAATCATTTTTGTATGCTTGCAAGTCTGTGGATAAGGGTTACATTTTCTGGCCAGATGGTTGTGACCCTAGGCAGCCAGTCAGTCACAGTAAAGCTGAGCAAGAGCGAGGAGGGCATACTAAATTTCAAATGCAGAAAGTTGTTTTAGAAAATTGGTTTTACATTGGAATAAGTCAGTTTACAAAATATACATATGAATTTGATGGTTTTTACCAAATAAGGACCACATATGTACATTATTTACATTGCTTATTAAATATCCAAACATCTTCAGCAGATGGTTTCACCGTCTTACATTTAAAAAAAAGAAATATTTCAGTCATGAGCATTACAGGAGTATAACATTTTCCCAGGTAGATTATTTACACATATTCTCAGTTGTCATTTACATTACATTAGGAACACTTTTAACACATTTAAAACACAGTGAGATGTTGAAGAGATGTTGGTTTTATTGATAATCTTACAAAACCGAATTTGTGTCAAAGAAATATAACACGGCTAGAAGTTTATTTCACAGTTTTTACCCAGTACATTTTCCATGCGTTTACTGCTTGTCATTTCTGTTTACACACATCAAATGAAATGTTTTATTTAGACAGTTGCAGCAGATATTAGTCCTCAAATCCTGAAATGCTCTACGTGTTCCGTTGTCGTGCAGATATGCTGTAGATGACATCCTGCACAATGTCTGTTGCAGAGAGAAAAACAGGGAATTTGTTGGTAAATTGGGTAACTAATACCTCTTGAATCACTGTTTGTCAGCTGTAGAAAGTAGAACCAAAAGGAAACAAAGGACTGAAGCGCAACATTTTACCGTACATGTTATTAATGCTTGTTAATACTGTATGTGCTTTAATTGACTTTTATTTAGGGCTTTGATTGACTTTTATTTTTAGTAAGTACAAAATGGCAAAAGCAGTAATAAAAAAAACTGCATTATTATTAAATAAAATTGTCTCCACAGCTGGGGCTGGTATTGTGTAGCATTGAACCTTATATTTGCTAAGCACAGGATTACTTAATTTTTAGAGTCATTAACCCTTTCATGTATGAATTATGAGAACCTTAATCAAGATTTTTTTTTTTTTTCCTGAGTGTTTTTATTCTTCTTTAAGCATGAAAATTTACTTATGAACCTATTTTTCATGGACTTCCAAAAATGTCCACTCATTTGGGACCCCATGTGTTTAATTTTAGAAGCAAAGAAACGTATTTACTGACATATTGTGTGAAAACTATGAAATAAGTCTTTTTTTTTATGCAGCTAATCTGATGTTTTGTCACATTTTAACATACTCTAATACTAGTTACTACTCACTTCATGGAGATAATATGCAAAAAAAAAAAGTTTTTGTTTAAAAAAAAAAAAAACCCTGCTGATTACAGTCTAATAACAATAGCAAGCAATTGATTTACACTCAAACATGTTAGTGCAGATCAGCTTTATCAAGAACAGCAAAGTTACAGTAATAGTATGAATTATTATTAGGATAAAGTACAGGGGTTGGACAAAATAATGGAAACACCTTCACCTCAAAATGATAATGCCCCAATCCATACAGCTAGAATTGTTAAAGAATGGCATGAGGAACATTCTAATGAAGTTGAGCATCTCGTATGGCCGGCACAGTCCCCAGACCTCAACATTATTGAGCATTTATGGTCAGTTTTAGAGATTCAAGTAAGACGTCGATTTCCACCGCCATCGTCTCTAAAAGAGTTGGAGGGTATTCTAACTGAAGAATGGCTTAAAATTCCTTTGGAAACAATTCACAAGTTGTATGAATCAATACCTTGGAGAATTGAGGCTGTAATTGCCGCAAAAGGCGGCCCTGCACCATATTAAATTATATTTTGTTGATGTTTTAAGGTGTTTCCATTATTTTGCCCAACCCCTGTAAGCCAATTATCAGTGTGAATCTAAGATTTTGCTTAGATTATATTATTTGTTTTATTATATTATTGTTTAAAACTGGGCCGTCTTGTTATCTTGTTTGGTTTCTGCAGCTTTTCTTCTTGTAAACAGGGAAGGCATAAATAAGCTGTTGCTTCAGCCTACGCCTTTTCACCTATGTTTAATATAGATATCCAAACTGTATGTATGTATATATCATGTTCTGTTAAATGAACAAATAAATTACTACTACAACTACTATTACTAATTGCAGTGTATGGGATGGCACATAAGCATCCACTGTGTTGGCTGATATGGAACTAAAACAACAAAATCCATGAACATGTAAGAGAACAGCTGTACAATAGATGTCCATTGTGGTGACCATTATGCATGAAAGGGTTAAACCAGAAATAAATATATATTACCTTTCTTAAAATCACTTAAAGCATTGACTCTTGCTGTCATATACATTTCACATACACTCTGCCATCTAGGTCTGTTCAGTATTAAACTCATGGTACCATTATAAGCTAATTTACAGTTTTCAGTATCTGTACTTTTACCTGATATACTATGAAATCAGTTAATTAATTTATAAATGCTGAATTCACAGAGGTCTCGCCATCGTCTTCCCTCACATCATAAATCTATACTGACACGAGGGGAAAAAAAGAACATTTATTTATTATTTAACTTACTTATCGGACTCAGAATCAGGTTTAATACAGTTTCTTGTTGTTTCTATTCTGGTTAGTATGTGTGAAGCGAATCTTAGACATGTGATGAGTACGTAATTTTCCTCCTCCTCCTCAAGTAATTCTGCAATTCCTCTAATTTACGTCATGTAACGTCAAATCTTGCAGGTCTCATTACTGGATAGATTTCCACCCGCGTCTGTTTACGTATCTCAGCTTTTCTTGTATATTTGCTGTCAGGTGTATATGCGTGCATATGTGTGTGCGTGCATGTGTGTGTTTTCTACATGCATGCTTTGTGTTGAACTAATCCTTCCCCCAAGCATTTGACAGTGGGGCTCTGGTCGCGGTCACACCTGATGTACCTGCAGCTAATCCTATCCCACAACCGATGTCACTGTAACCAATCCTGTCACAGCACTCGGGGCAGCCTCGGCTCCTTCCTGACATCTCAGTCACACCGTACTATCATCTCCTCCACTCCTATTTGCTCTCCTTCCGTCCTTGCCTGACTTTATAAATGTTTCTTCTTCACTCTTTTCCAGGCAGACTGTCAGACCCCCTGCCCTGCTCTTGTCTTGTACCTTTCCAAACAATATCCCCAGCCCTTTTTTTTTTTTTTTAATTTATTTATTTTTCCAACCCATTTCCCTCCTTCACCCCGCTGTTATGCATCTTATCTTACATTTTTCCCCTTGATACCAACAGACCTCCCATTCTCTCGTCTTTGATTTACCTGACATTTCCTCATCCTTCCTCATTTCCCCCTTTTCTTTTTCCTTGTCACCTGCTGTACTCACCCACACACCACTATCTTTCCTTGCCCCGCTGCCACCAGAAATAAACCCAACTACAGGTCGTCTGTCACAAAACAGAAATTGCACTGTGTACCTGTCACCAGTGCTCACATTTTCCTGTACCCAAAGGAATGATGGTCCGCTCTTTCTCTCTCCCTCCTTTTTGATCCCTGTGTCTCCTAATTCTTTGCAGAGAGTAAACTACGAGTGCAAAAGACCAACCAGTCTCAGGTGTACCTGGAGGACAGCCGTGTCAGGATCAATTGCTCCATCACCTCCCAGACCAATAAGGACTCCCAGCATGCTGTGCTTTGGTACGTGAGGCGCGCATCGGGGTCAGAGGCCGACGAGCTGTTGCTGAGAATCGAGCGCTCCGGGGCCTTCGAGTACGGCGCCTATGCCGACGAGGAAAGGCTACGACGCCGGGTGCAGGCGGAGAGGCTTTCCCCCCGCCTCTACGTGCTGACCCTGAACAGAGCAGAAAGCAGTGACTCGGGGACGTACTACTGTCTAGTGGAGGAGTGGCTGAGCGACCCAGATGGGGACTGGTATCGACTCTCCAGGGAATCCTCGGGCTTCACACAGGTTTTGGTCAGACAGCCAGGTGAGCCAGGAGTCTGAGCTGCTGCAGTTCGCTTATGTGTTCCCCATACGGGGTAGAATTAGAAGTGCAGCTGTGAAATTTTCATTGGTTTTGATTTTTATTTAGTTTTTCAGTTTGGTTTTTGATTTGACTTTACTTTCATGGATGCACAAGTATAGTAGTTTTAGACAAGTGGAGAAAAAGCCTAGTTTTGCTTCATTTCTATTTCGCTTTAGTTTTGTGAGGAAAGAGTTGATTGATGGAAGCTGAAAAGGGTTAGTTGAAAGAGTATTTCCAAAACCATTGTTTATTTAAGACTCTATATTGTGCAAAGCTGTTTTATTCTTGTACATCATTAAGTGTTAACACTGGCAGAAAAGGAAATTGAAGGTGATGTTACCTGCAGTTTAATCCACACTAGTTTCGTTGGCATTTTTACTTGTTTTTGTTTAGTTTGCCTTTCAAAAGTGTCATGTTTATTTTTATTTCAGTTAGTCTTTTTTCCACTTTCTTACCTTATTTTTTGTTAACTGTAATAATGCTGCTGCAGTCGCTTTTGTTCTGTTCTAGAACAGTTAACGATCAACACAAACCCTCGTCAAAAACCCCCGTCCCGTCTCCTTCACTCCTGCTCAAGGCCGACTCGCTCTGATGGCCTTACACCTTTCAAGCAGAGTTCAGGTGGCGAAAAACAGGCTGCGGTCACGCCAGCTGTCGTACATGATACCAGGGGGCGGAGCCTGTTGCAGATGAATAAACAAATCCACTTGTCTCGAGGCCAAAACCTTCCAAACTGCTTCCAAGGCTATAATGTTCCCACTGTCACCCAAACCAGGACATTCCACCTCATGACTGTTATCTTGAAGTACCCGCCCTTTCAACCTTGACACATCATTTTTTATGAATTTGTTGCGCATTAGGTGAAGGTGACTTATATCAGGCATCTTTCAGAGGAATGTTTTGTTCTGGTGCTTTATGTTTATAAAGCAGACTGCATGTAGATCAAAAGGGAGGTAAAGTATTATATTTTACCAGTAGTGAAGTTGACACTGGTTTAATAATTTATGAAGCTGCATCACATGCAAAATTTATTCATTTGTTATTTGATTTAGTCACAACTTTGGCTAAAAAAGTAATGCAATTTGGAAGCTCATCACAAGTTCCTCTTTAACATTTAAACAATAAGGTATTTTTATTCATGGAGCATAGGCAGTTTGTTGATGTTTACTCTTGAAGATATGGTAATGTCTGGAAAAAATATACAGTATAGTCATCATGGATATTCATAAAGGTGCTAAAAATGCATTTACCTAGGAAGTCAGCCAGAAATCTGCCTGTTGGGAGGAAAGATGGAGGGTGATCGGTGCCAACAATTTTTTCTCCTGCTCTCCTGCTGTCCTTTTTACCTCTCGTTTTACTCTAACAAGAAAACAGATCCAAAGTGAGAGTGAGAGGAGCCTGAGCAAGCCAACTCTGCACTGACATTTTTTTACTGAAATGCAACTAGGTCACTGTACCACCCCTGAAGGTTTTTAGCATACCCGTATAGACAGACACTAGCCTCAAGGTAGGATCTAACCTTGCTGAAAAGCTGGAGGACTGGCGATAGCTGTGAGCAGCACCATGGGATATATTTCTTGTTCTTTTGTTGGCATATTTTAAAGTTCCTGTGCCTGTCTATATAATCAACTGCTTTATTTGAAGCAGAATTAGTGCTTTGACTAAACATTTTCATTATGTCTTATTTTAATCTCAGTTTAATCAGTTTTGTCAGTCCAAATCCCATAAATAATAGAGAGAGGAAAAATGCAAATCCTCAAAGTCCATTTCCCATGCACTAGGTTTTCTTAGATTAAGTGCTTTATTATTTCAGTTCCTGTTAAAATACAGTTAAAATGTGACTGTTATAACTTGGAGTGAATATAGTGAATTACTTTTAATTGCGTCAGTGTATTTCATATTGCATTTCTGGCTCTATCCGTCTCCCTCATTCTCAACATTTTGAACTTTGCAGAAGTTCGACTGCAGGTGGAGGAGCTGGAGTCGAACATTTCAGTACCAGAGTCCGGTTCGATCCGACTGGGCTGCAGCATCCCTTCGCAGTCGTCCCGAGACTCCCGCTTCTCTGTTTCCTGGTACGTCGAACACTCTGACGACGAGGATAGCGATGATCAGCTGGGTGAAGAGGACAGAGAACGGGAATGTGTGTTCTCCATTGGCCATGATGCCGTTTTTGGAAATGGCAACTGCAGCCCCAGGGAGGAGGCAGGACCAAATTCCCGCTTGCAGTTTGAGAGAATGACTTCTGACCAGTACAGTCTGACGATCCAAGGGGCTCGGCCCACAGACGCAGGCCGGTACTACTGCCATGTGGAGGAGTGGCTGCTCAACCCCCGCAACGCATGGTACCGCCTGGCCACCAACAACTCTGGGTTCACGATCGTCAATGTACTGCAGCAAGGTGAGCTTTATTACCCAGATCCTTTTAGTGTCTTTAATAAGCTGTAACTATGAATAAAGCCGTACTTAAAGCTATAATATTACACTTAAAATTCAGCAAAAAGGTTCTTCAAATGGTAATTAATTGCTTCTTTTATGAAGGATTAATGAACCCGCACAGTCTCTATTGTATTATTTCCCAATCCTGATATGTCCTGTCTTTATGGAGCTTGTAGATAATGGGAATATGCTATCCCTCTCTTGAGTGATGTGGCTTTCCTGGTCTTCTAAATTGGATTAAAGCTCAGGAAAGCTCTAAAAAGTGAAAAAATATACATTTAAAGTGGAGGTGTGGAAAGTACTTAACTACATTAACTCATACTTGGCATTTAATATTACTTTATACTTATACTCTTCAACTTTCAAAAGGCAAATATAGCCAAAGTAATGCCTTAAATCTAATTTTATAATTATTAGAACCTAGAGGTCACTGAAGTTTTTGTCATTTTAGTCCACATTTATTTAATGCTTAATATTTGTACTTATCTTTTGGCAAACTAGAATGTTTTAACACACTAATAATCAGATCCTGCATAAAACCAGCCTCTGAGTGGGACCAATGACACTGATCTACATTTTTTGGAAATTATCTCCTTTAGTGATAAAATGCGCTAAATCCTGTATACTTTGATAAGGCGGATTAGAAAACAAATGACAAAAGTTCTGGTTGGCTGATGTTTTCAAGATAGACGGTATGAAAGAGTGTTATTACACTGCAAAAATCAAAAATCTTACCAAGTGTATTTTTCTCATTTCTAGTCAAAATATCTCATCACGCTTAGAAAAAGACATAATCACCTAAAGAGTAACTTGTAAGCGAGATATAAGCTCTTATTTTTAGACAATAGATCTTGAGAATCTAATTTCAAGTAATATTATCAAGATAATTTTCACTTGTTCCATTGGCTGATGTTTTTTTTTTTTGCTTAATTCAAGCAACAAAATGTGTCAATGGAACAAGTAAAAATTATTTTGGTAAGATTTCTTGAAATAAGATTCTCAAGATCTATTGTCTAAAAATATGTTCTTATATCTCACTTACAAGTTACTCTTTAGGTGATTATGTCTTATTTTAAGCATGATGAGATATTTTTACTAGAAATGAGAAAAATACTCTTGGTAAGATTTAGATTTTTGCAGTGTATGTACAGTACTGTGCAAAACTCCTAGTCCACCTCTTGGTTTGTTGTTTTTTCAGGGTCAAAATGAACATACATATTTATTTCTCATTCTCTTTTCTTCAGGTACAAAAATAACATAGAGGAAATATGTGCACAGGTTATAAAGATGCACAAAAGACTGAAGTAAATGGGGTCTAAAGGTTAAATCACTATATAGTGTGACCCCCTGACCTCATGACGAAAAGCAGCACAAACAGTTAAAAACATCTGACGTGTGTCGAGTGAAACCTGGCATAAAACATCACATTAAATACGACGTCTTTGGTTATAGAAGCTGATATTTCTCTGACACTTTTGTTTTTAATGCTGTGCATACTTTCCATGTATCCATATTATATGTTAATACAGAGACTGAGAAATGTAAATGTGTGGTCATTAGAACTTTAGTAAACCAACAAACCTAATGTTGGACTAGGACTTTTGCACAGAACCGTATATATATAAGTTTATGTATATTTATAAGTCTTAAACTAGAAGCAGTCTAACAAATGAATGTATTCTAATATGCAGACAGCGTTTTGAAGTGGAAGTTATAGCTCAGAGACAAATATTACTCTTTAATTCCTCTCTCATTAATTCATCGAATTTCAAGTTTTGACCCAATACTATATAATAAAAAATACAGCCGGCTAGCTTTTGTATATTTGAGACTCTAATTTGGTGAAGTTTCACTATTTCTATTCATGGTGCATTTTGATTCTAGACCAGTGTTATATACTAGTACATTTATTATTTGAATAAGAAAAAGATGAAGTCTCTGATACCTTTAGGCACACTGCCTGCTTTGATACATCAATTTTACAGCTTGATATACTGTTTATTAAAGGTGAAGGACTATGGACAATATAACAGCCTTTTAAAATATATCAAATTGTTACAGATTGAAATAGTGCTTTCAAACCTTTTTGTTTTCTGATGTTTTACAAAAATCAATGTGTTGTCAGCTCACATTTCAATGTCTGAGTTAACACATCAACCAAACAGATTTTTCTGTCTTAACTGCACAAATGGTTTCATTTCAACAAATGTTCAAAGCATCCATCCAATCATCCAGTCATCAAAGATTAGAGAAAAAAGTCCGGAATTTGTTTTTTTCTGTTTCTCCTCACCCACTGATGATGTGATCAATCCTCAGACGTGGTGTTCTGGTAAATAAAACTGGATATGAAGTTGTTAAATCTAATTCAACCTCCAGCAGCTCAGTCAATCAATCAATCAAGCTGTATTTATATTGCAGAAATCAATGGGTGGGAGGGGCATATTTGAACAGAAATTCAACAAAAATATAAAATACAATAAGATTAAAATTGGTAAAGCATTAAATGACATTAAAAAATGCATTTATAGAAACAATTACAAATAAAAGAAAGGCAATTTCTACCATTTAGTTTGTAAGTGGCTAAAAGACTTGAGTGTAATATTTTAAGAATGTCCTGTATTTGTCCCATGATTTGTAAAAGCAGACCTTTCAAATCCAGACGAAGTGTGTAAAACATCAAGAAAGACTAAGTTATTTGAGCAGGTTTTACAAAGGCTGTCTCTAGTGAAGCAGATCTAAAAGGCTATTATGCAGTATTAATATTTTATGAACCATTTGATTAATAGCGTATGTAATTATATGTCAGTATGAAGGACCAAACAAGTGACATTGTACTGGTAATGCTTTTGTACTTTCTCAAGCAGGACTTGAACTGGATTTACTACGTTCTTTTGCTTAAATGATGTCAATACCTCTTTCATCACTTTACAAATCCCTAGTTTCCTTTTCATTCTGTAAAAGATATGATATCTTCAGGATCTTGCCGAATAAGACATTATGAAATATTTGTGTTATCTATTGAGGTTGTGATCATAACCTTGATTTCTTTCTTCTGTCAACAGCATCAACTGTACAGTCCGTCGTTTGCTCCAACGACTCCCTGTTCTACTTCGTCTTCTTTTACCCCTTCCCCATCTTCGGCATCCTCCTCATCGCAGTGCTGTTGGTGCGCTACAAGAGTCGCAACAACAGCAAAAGTCAGGAAGGGAAGAACGGCGCCCCCCTCCTGTGGATTAAAGAACCTCACCTCAGTTACTCTCCCACCTGTCTGGACCCGCCCGCCCTCAGCCTTCACCCCGGCTCTGTTGACTAAGCGTGGCTCTCGGCCTTGCCTCGTGCACATTGTGGATCCCAGCCAACACAATGCCAGGGAGCACATCTGGACTCCACCTTCAGACCTTACTGTCGTTCACTGCTGTGTTGAATTAGTCAATCAGTTGATCAGTTTAACAATCCGAACCCTGGTGGCTACCTATTTTGTGTTAATAGTGTGTGTGTGTGTGTGTGTGTGTGTGTGTGTCTCTGAGAGTGTGAGTGACTGCATCTGTGTGTCTGTGCGTGGGTGGAGTTGAACGGGTGTGCGATGTTAGCACGAGTAACAGACTGAGAGAGAATCGAAGGTCAAGAGAGAATCATTATCCTCTCATTTTTGTTTTCTGTGAAAGTTAATGTCATAGCTGCATTTTGATTTTTATGACTGAATATTTGTCTATTTTTCCAACAAAACAAAACTGTGCACATGAGATCATTGGCCAAATGCGGGAAGAACATTTAAGAGAAGAAACTCTATACAACTCCGGCACTGAATGGATGCCAATAAAGTCTCTGCACTGATCCAAGAGCAGCCACAGCCTGGCCCACTATGTTGGTTGCCATAGTGATGCTCTGTGCCCACTGACTCCATAGCTGATGACTTGGTTGCCAGCCTGCATAGAGACAAAGGCAAGGACACACAAGTCTGTGTCCTGAGTGAGGATGTGTGTATGTGTGCTGGCCCACCTGCCTCCACAATAAATTTGCCTTGGCAGACAGAAACAGGTCCTGGTGCGCCACTTAAACACTGCCAGACACTCTGGCCTTAGTGAGAGACTGCTCCGCTCTTCTCTTCTATCCTCCTCTCCAAAAACAGGACAGCGGGAGAAAGAGGGAGGTCTGCAGTGTTGGAGAATAAATGAACAGCTCTCTCCTGCTGAGGATATACATACTTTGACATGAGGGGATTTTTTCAGTGCCAAGACCTCCTTATTTCCATGCCGTCCTCAGTAACTAATGTTTTGAAAAGAAGAAAAGAAAAAAGTTGAATGGTCCGAAGGCAGATTGTAAATATGTCTGCTCACCTCCTGCTGTGGCTTTATGGGCCTTGTGGGCGAAAGGGCGATTTTTACACTCATTTTAAATCGATAGAATTGTCCTGCTTAAATCACACAGTGGGAATTATTGACTGAAATTAACTCCTTGCACATTTCATTAAGTTGCCCAGTGTGACCACCATGTCCTGTCTTTAAAAGATTTCAGAACCGCAGAAGATGCATATTACTTTCAAAAGAAAAATGATGAGTTTAGAGCCACACTAAAGATTATTTATGTGTAGATGTCTAGTGAACCACTCTAAAAATGTTTTCTGCACATTATAACAACAAATTGACGGAGGGAGGGAAATGTTTAATTTTTGTGTTCATTTTAAAGATTTTTCTATTTATTGTTTTTTACTACTTTGCATAGCTTTGTAACGTTTTCTTTTTTGCTTTGAAATTCTCAAAGAACTGTGCTGCTTGTGTTGCCAGGCAACTGCACCAAGCAGATTGTGTCAATAGCCTGTGTGTTGGCAATGTGGTAGATGTAGAAATGCTAGATTTGTCCTGCGCACTGCAGTCTGTAGCATTTCATACCAGATTGTCAAGTTCAGTCAGTGTAAAAACACTGTATATCTATAACTATAATGAAAATTACTGTGGCTTTGTGTGTATAATAGTTGAACAGACAAGTCACAAAAATGGATTCACTTAATGCATTTGCTTGAGTTGCGTTTATTTAGTGAAATGTGATGTAACACCTAGGTAGGATGTTTGATCAAAGACGGCTGAAACTGAACTGTTTAAAACGTCTTCTAATCATGGATTCTAGCTGAGGGCATCCTCATCTTTCCTGACGCAAGGCAGAAGGGTTGAAAATCTGTGTCACCTCTCCTGGAATGCAACAGCCAGGAGAGGTGTGAAATCCTCCCGCCGATCTGGGCTTAACCCTTTCACTGCCAGACTGAACATGAAAACTCTTGAAACTTGACATTGTTGTCTCAATTGTGTCAACATGTATATTGCATGACAATATTGCAGGAGGAATTTTGATGTTTTGTAAACTTTGAACTCTTTGAGCATTGTGTTTGTGTGACAGAGCAGTGCCCAAACACCCCAACTTCCTGAGCCAAGAGTTAACACAAAGCCCAGTCCGTCATCATTTACAATATTCGACTGCCAATCCAGATGCCCCTTGAACCTGTGAAGTAGTTTCATGAGTGGGTGTTGTAAAGATTGTGTTTGATATTATTGTTCATATTTGTCTTTTTAATCCTTTGCTTTTATGCAGCACTACATTAAACAAATTTATGTCAAAAAATCAGAAGTACATAGCTGATACTGACACAACTCACAGAGTTCTGAGATTTCAATTTCCTTCACTGTTTTTCAAGCCAACTTGTTCATTTCAAGTAGACTACACTTATCGCTAAAGCAGAGAAGAGAAGTTAGGACTGTGATGCATGTGCAGCAAATTTAACTCCAACTAAATCAGTGTGTTCAAAGCTAAGATCGGTGTTAAATGTATATTCAGAGGTTTTTACCATTTTTCCAAGGTATTTATGTAGGTAAGATAAGTTCAGGGGAGAATTTGTAGAATGTGCGCACTTAAAATCAACCAGATACTGGTGCCTATTAAAAAAACAAATGGCAGTAGTCCATTATGAACAACTCTACCTAAATTCAGAGTATAACATGATGCCAAAAATACTCGTGCCAAGGGTAGCCTTATGGGACAGTGTGATACTCATTATGTCATGTTCAGTAATAAAAAAAATGCACCGTTTTCGTGGCTGTTTGACATCCAAAACCCCAAATAGTATACATTACATTTGTATCATGTAATTTAGTCATTTTATGTGGAGCTTTCATTTTCTGCAAGCATAATTTGGAATGGTTAACATAGACCATTTTAGATATTTTGCCTCATTAAATACATGATAGTACAAAGTCTGACATGTCTGATAAACAGCCATTCTCTACTCATTGCTATATGTTGCAATGGTAGCGCCATTGACAGATATAACTCATAACTACAAGTGGATTTTTCTTTTGTACTTCCAGACCTTTTTATCATCATAAAAAAGGAGCTGTGTGAAAGGTCTGACAAGATATGACAGTAATGGCAGCATATCATTTTGACTGGATTGCCTTTTATAAATCTTGAACATTCCCAGAAATGCAGGTAAATGGTGCCACTTAACTGCTGCTTAAGTAGCAGTGTAAAACTCTTGTATCTCTTGTAAATCTAGACTTAATTCACTCAAAATTGAATCTTTTTTTTTTATATTCTAGACTAGAGCCAGGAAGTGGAAGTCGTGGTGATGTGTAATATCACAGTACCACACCAGAGCTGTGCAGTCAAACTCTGGTGATTTTGTAATATTAATAATAATGATAATAATAAAACCATGCATACCCACCTCCTAAAATTCCTCCAGGTATTATGACAGTGTTTTAGCTGCGTTTCGAGGGCTGCATGTGCTGGGTGTGTGCTGGCTCCAGATTTAGGTGTAAAATAGTTTGTGGTGATGTTTTCAGTTCAGCTGGTGATGCTTTATTTTCAGTGATGTATTTTTCTATGACCATGCTTTGTTTTTCTTTTGTTTTTTCTTTCAAATAGTTGCCATCGTGACCATTAAAAAGGCACTTTGCTATTGTCAGTTTATTGCAATAAAATACATCCAGTGTAAATCCCTCCTTCCCTTTCAAGCATTTTAGTATTTAAAGATAAATCACTAAAAACAACACTTCCAGCACCCATCTTGACTATCTAGTCCTGTTCTAACCATGTATTCAAGGTTAATGCCCAGCAGGCAGCAGGGTCTTGTATAGTCAGCGTGGGATTTCGACCTCTGAGCTCCCAAACAACATGAGGGTTTATTTACTCTGCATGTTCACTCGGCTCTGTGAGTGAGTGTGTGTGTGTGTGTGTGTGCTTACGAGTGCAGGGGAGAGTAGAAGGAGCAGGTCAGCATGTCAGGGGATAAGTGATGCTTAGAGGGCCTCCCACAAGTTAAATGGGCACTTTTTTGACAGCCTCAGCAAATCACATTTTACCATCCATAACTCATCTAATGTAGGACTCGCTCATTCTCTCTCTCTCTTTCTCTCTCACACACATATGCATAACACCTAAGCAGTAAACTATAGTGTTCTGCCAGTCCATGCCATTCATAACCGTCTCCCTGACTCGTTCTGTTATGAATTCATCCTGACTCATACCGATGCACACACTCCCGATGAAGACGAGAACAAATGCTGCCACCCATTCCATAAATAAAGGTGGCACAAAGGAATAACGACATTCACTCTGAGGGAATGAATTGTTTGCATTTTGCTTGTGGAGCTACCTGAATGTTCTCCGGCCTATGTGATTCACGCAGGTGTCTCTGCGACAGCTTTTGTCGACTCTTGCCAAAAAAAAAAAAGTCTGTCTCGACTAAAGGAGCCCCATCACTGAGAGATCTGATGCAGATGATAGCATGCATACTGATATTGCTGATGTTATTGTCAGTCAGCTTTGTCACAACTTCACAGGAAGCAAAAATACTGAATCCTACCCCTTTGAGCACTCTCTCTCTGCCCCATTTTTATTTTATTTATTTGGTTTTTTTGCAGTTTTTTCCCTCTCTTTCTCCATTTTTCTTATGCGTACGCCATGTAAAGAAAGATCTGTTTTGCATAAAAGTAAGCAACGTTCACAAATCCATAGTCCTCGCTGTGGGTGCAGACACCAGAGGGCAGACAGTACTTAACGATCCACAGCAACAGGGCAGAATTCAGACAAATAGATTATGATTTATTACCAGTCTGAGAGGACAGGACATGTCTTATCCTGATCTTGCTTTGGTGAACTTACGAGCATAATCACAGAGATGAAAAAATGAACTGGGATGGGTTCAGATCGACAGCACAGACATGTTAAAATCAGCAGGGAATATTTGCTCATGTCGACAAAAACAAGTTGTCTTGCTGAGAAACAATGCTGGGTATCTGCAGTGTAAAAGCAGAACAGACAGGATGTTCTGCTCTTGAAGGTGAAGACACAAGTGAGGCATGAACTACAAAATTAGCAGCTTTTAAGTGAGAGTACAACTGGTCTGTTGAGGCTTGTGCACAGCTCGCTGCACTCACCTCTGTGAAATACCACATTGCTTTTTAGGGTATGATTTGCTAGTGATGTAAGCGTGAGTCAATAAGAACAGCGAGAAATCCTTTTTGTACACAGGCTATAACAGTTTTCCTCGATATGGTTTAAGTTGAGTGGATACAAGTGAGTAATGGAAGTAGGAGAGCAGATGTACGACCTATACCGCTGAAAATGGTACTGCAATCTGCTTTTGATGTGTCAGCAGCAAAGCAATCTGTTGGGCAGTGTAAATTCTGTTGGACAAAATAATCTATAGTAGCTGAGAATCTGTTAGCTGTGCTGTTTATTAGAAAAAAAAAAACAAACGTCTGGGGATTGTTAATAAATACATTCAACCGTCAAACAAATACCAGGCGCAGACACACAAACACCCAGACATCTCCTGACGCCCAAAAAAAAAAGCACTGACAGCCTCTTGTCATTCATTATGGATTAAAACACACACAAATTTCCAAACACATACATTTATACACACAGTGGCATATTCTTGTCTCATCCATAATAGATTAACTCTAAAGTTGTTTGTGCCATGTCCACTGGCTCTGCCTAAGACGCAGTAAACTGATGCTATAAGGTTGGTACTAAGGCAGTGTTCCCCAGGGAGTTTTGTGTTTGGTCTCTGTATTCTCTGGAGCCCCTGTTGAAAGCCTGGAGTTTCAGATGTGGAGCTAATTAACTGTTCCAGGCATTCATTGTTGTATTTGTTTTATTAAGAATTTAAATGAGTGTTTAATACCTGATGGGCAGATTGACCTTGCACAGTTTATCATTGCTTAGGAAAGGGCAGTCTGTCTTTGCAAAAACGCTGACCCGGAGCTTAGTAAAAGCACGTAGGACTTTAGAGGGAGTTAAATGGTTGGTTTAACAGAGGTAGCTAACATTTTCCCTTAAAATGGGGCAACATGAGCAGGTGAGGGGAAACCCTGAGAGAGTCTACGCTGACATTAGCTGTGCAGGCCTTCTTATTTTTAGAAGATTTGTTTACAAAGTGAAGCAGTTATCATTCAAGCATATGATATTAAGCAGAGGACCAACAGAAATATAGCAGAAAGACTGAATGGTATCACTTTTATATCATACACTGCAAAAATCAAAATCTTACCAAGTGTATTTTTCTTATTTCTATTTAAAATATCTCACCATACTTAAAATAAGACATAATCACCTGGAGAGTAACTTGTAAGTGAGATATAAGAACTTGAAGTAAGCAAAAAAAATTAAAAATGGTGAATTAAGCAAAAAAAAAATCGCCCATTGGAACAAGTGAAAATTATCTTGGTAAGATTTCTTGACATAAGATTTCCAAGATCTATTGTCTAAAAATAAGTTCTTATATCTCACTATTTTATCTTGTACCACCAGGAAGTGGTTGGTTTTAATAATAATAATAATAATAATAATAATAATGATAATAATAATAATAATAATAATTTAAAAAGTGTTGAAAAGTAGGGAGGAAATTTGATGCATATGTTTCCAAAAGGATAAATTGTAAGTTAATATTTTCTTTGTCATCAGCAGGTCAAAAGTAGCTGTTGATGGCTTAGATGTCCAATTAATCTACACTGCAAAAATCAAAATCTCACCAAATGTACCAATCGATCTTGAAAATCTTATTTCTTACCAAAATCTTACCAAGATAATTTTCACATGTTCTATTGGCCGATTTTTTTTTGCTTAATTCGCGATTTTTTGCTTAATTCAAGTTCTTATATCTCACTTAAGAGTTACTCTTCAGGTGATTATGTCTTATTTAAAGTATGATGAAATATTTTGACTAGAAAGTAGAAAAATTACACTTGGTAGGATTTAGATTTTTGCAGTGCATGATATAAAAGTGATTCCATTCTGTCTTTCAGCTATATTTCTGTTGGTCTTTTGCTTAATATCATATGCTTGAATCATAACTGCTTCACTTTGTGAACATGGCTTAGATGTCCAAATAATCTACACTGCAAAAATCAAAATCTTACCAAGTGTATCAGTCGATCTTGAAAATCTTATTTCAAGAAATCTTACTAAGATAATTTTCACTTGTTCCATTGGTCGATTTTTTTGCTTAATTCATGATTTTTTGTTTTGCTTATTTCACGTTCTTATATCTCACTTACAAGTTACTCATTAGGTAATTATGTCTTATTTTAAGTATGATGAGATATTTTGACCAGAAAAGAGAAAAATACACTTGGTAAGATTTGGATTTTTGCAGTGTACATTAATTGAACAGCTAAGCCATCAACAGCTACTTTTCCCCTGCTGATGGCAAAGGAAAGATTAAGTTATAATTTATCCTCTAGGAAACATATGCACCAAATTTCCTTCCTACTTTTCAAGACTTTTTTTTTTTAATTTTTATTATTAAAACCAACCACTTCCTGGTGGTACAAGATAAAATAACACCAATTTGGACATACTGTCTGGCAGCCAAGAATATCTGTACCGAATTTTGTACCAATCCATCTAATCACTGTTGACATTTGGGCCAAGTTGTGAACAGACGGTTGCGGCCATTTCTAGGGAAAGATGTGTCACTTTAAACAAAAACCTGGCTTTGATATATGATAGGCCTAAGAAGATGGAGTATTTTCATTTCCTTGAATCCATCCCAGCTGTCGAGCTGAGCTGAGGTTATAAAAAAAAAATACAATAGGAGCCAAAGAATAATTACAATCTGTACGAAAAAAAGGAGCTTACTGTAATGTAACTAGCAAAATACTATGCCTCTAGGCACTTGGCTCACTACTGTAGTAAACAAGAAATGGAATGAGAAGCAGCAGGGGCAAATGGTTATCCATCAAATAGGTATATCCTGTACATTATAGCTGGTATTGCTGCAGGGAAAAGCAAAGAGATCGTTTATAATGTTATTCTAAGCAAGTTGTTTTTTAATTGTTAATAAGACTGTACATGTTCAATCAGTTGAGGCCTTTATGCATAAGTAAAGTTGGTAACAACAGCGAGCTAATCAGCGTTGTGCATCTTGTTCTCCTGTGGGATGCCGAGTAATTATGAATGAGCAGGAACAGGCAAAGCTCGTTCACTAATGTGCCCTTAGTGGTGAAGATGAGGAGGAGAGCAGAAAGATATGATTCTGGTATAATGATCCCAGAGAGGGGGAGGGTGAGTCATGAAGAGGGGGAAAAAAGGATGCGGCGGGGAATAGATGGAACAAAATTAATGGCAACAGAAAGTGCAAAAGAAGAAAAAAGCATGAGAACTATGGTCCCCTGGGAGGAGCTGCTACTTCAAACAGTATCTTTAGATGAGATGCTGAATATTTGACAGCATATAATCTACAAGGGTGATTCATCTTAAGAAAAGGGTTAAGGATACTGGTGTGAGAAAGCTTAAGACCCTAGGGTAAGTTTCCAAATGTGGATTTTACACCTACTCAGACCAGGCACAGTTACTCCCTGTGGCGGTGTCGGCCTGTGGAGGGACCTGCTGTGTGGAGACCTGACTGCCTTGGCTGTGTGGTTGTTACACCCAGTGGTACTCTGTTGAAGTCTCCAGACCTTCAACGGGGACTGAGACATTCCCTCGTGGCAGTGCACTGAACATCAAAAGCTTTACTTGATGGCTGTCCACCTCATTTTTGTGTCATGAAATCTTTTCTGGACTTTCAATATCTGCCACTTTTTCCCAATGTGTGTGCGTGTGTGTGTAACCCACTGTGACACATGTGGGTGTCAGAACACGTGGCAGGCTCTCTGACATCACTTCACCATCCCCCATTTATCTTTTAACACAGACGATACTACCTGTGGATGTGGTTGTCATGGTACCAGAGCAAGATGTCTCATGAGTAACTTCGATGCACAAGTTATTGCTTGGCCTATGTGTCTATTGTATGTATGATGAAAAAAAACCATCTCCCACTGCTCTTAATAATAATAAAATAAATCAACAAAAAAGGCCACACTGTGCATAATAATCTATATTGAGTCACTGTCAGTTCTGAAATGAGACTGGGTCATGCTTATAGAGTGTGTGTAGGTGCTGACTACTTGCTCACACTGGATTATGTTCGTGTCTTTTCATGGCAGCGGTGACACTGACATACAAAACGGCTGTCAGCATCTATTAGAGCAGAAATCGGTCACAAGAGATTTCCCTCATCATGTATAAATGCATGCATCACACACAAACCTTTGTTCCAACGCACACACATACTGTATTTTCCTCTGTATAATGCAAGGATTCCGTGAGGAGGGGAAAACATCCTCTCTGTTGCTAACATTATTTGCCATTATATGTGACGTATAAATGAAAATACAGATTTCAGACATCAATATTTCAACAGGCTGTGAATTGCCCTGCAGACATATGCTGCATTATTGAGAGGGAGCTGCTTGGAGTTTGAAGTATGTCATGGATGACTCTTGTTGACAGGAGGAATTCTTTGAGCAGACAAGGAGATGAGAGATAAACTAGACATATCTTTGGTGTTTTGAGTTGTCCACAGAAAAGGGGCTACGCTTCACAGTCTGACTGAACATACGCAATATTGTATATAGACTACTGATGTGAAAAACACACCCTGTTCTCAAAATTGCATTTCTCACTGATTTACTTCAAAGGTCAGCAGCAACACTCTTGAACCATATTCCCTTGACAAAACACCACTTCACGGATATATGATTTCTGTTGATTTGGTCATAAATGTGTCTGAGAAGAAGGTACAGGTTTTAAACAAAGGTGTAGGTGAGCTAATAAGTAGTTCACAATCCATTTTCTTTGTAGAGAACCAGTGATTTTGTGGCCAATGCTCTGCTGCACTGTTAAACATGATGTTCACATCACTGGAGATTTATGTATTATACATTAAAGTACTGTTTCTAATCAGCTGTGTAAAACATTTGTTCATGCTTTCAAATTTTATGTTTATAATTTAATGATGTGATTTCCTACAGGAATAGAGGAATCCCGAAACTGTTGAGCTTTTTTGTCCAAATTCGCCACCTAGTGTACAAAATGGGAAAAGTCATCAATAAGTCATTAAACATCCTTCACGTCAGCTTTTTTCTGCAGATGTTCATTTACTTTAGTAGAAAAATATCTACATCCTAACATAAGACGTAAAAATTCATGCTTAAGATTACTGATGTATTATGCAGAGTTTGTGTTATAAATAGATTATGCATTTACTGACTAATAAATTAATTATATTGTAATGAAGGTCTGTTTATTATCATTACTAAATACTGTATCCCTTCTTAAACACAAACAGCAATAGCTGTACTGAGATGGCTCAAAATAAAACCCAGAAAAACTTCCTGTAATATGACATTCCCCTATTTATAAGCTTAGTTGAGACACTACAACATTTAGCAGTTTGCTGTGTATTTACTGCATTCCTGTCAACATGTTTTTCCAGTTTGGTGCGTTAAACCAAAGACAAGGTCGAACTGCAAAGAAATGTTTAATCCAAAAGAATCCCATTAATTTTATAGTGCACAACACTTTTACTCAGTAGTTTGATGATGGTCCAGTTTGACAAAACATTAAGGAGCAGAAACCGATGTTATGGAACATGATTCAGGATGGCTGTGAAAACAGATTTACTACACACAGTGCTCCATTTTATTTCTATACTTAGTTTTACTTTGAAACTTACATTGTAAGTCAAAAACGATATTCAGGAATGTTAACTGGTGTGAAATCAGCATAACCTCAGCCACAGTCTTCATCTGGTTGTTTCCAGACTGAGACTCACTCTGACTTCAGAGAAGAGATTTTAGCAGGACAGGATGAGGTTTAAACTGTTTTGTAGCAGCCGAACGCAGCTTCACAGGTGATCTGTATATGGACACCCCCACAGAAGCCCCCCCTTCTCTGACCATGTCCCTTGACCTATACCCCAGAAATGTCCATATTGTATCTGCTGAGTCTGTCCACTGGCTACTGTGGTGTGGGAGGTAGAGACACCCTGGGGACTTCCACAAAGAGGACATCTCAACGGTCAAGAGAACGTTTCTGGATTGCTTCGGCCACCACGGTACGTAGAAGAGCGATGACAGAACGAGGGTCGTCACTGCCTATGACAGCACTGCCTGACACAATCATGTTGGCTCCTGCCTGAAATAAATGTGAGAAAACACAATATAAGACACAGTCACAGAGCGGTTGGAGATTCAATCAACACTTGATGAGAATGCTTTTGTATTTTTTTTTTTACCTCAGCACATTTGTGAATGGTGTCAGGTCCGACTCCTCCATCTACTTCAATGTCTAACGAAGGGAACTGACTTCTCAACCAACTCACCTGATAAGAAGAGAAACATCTTCTCAACCTCAAAATATCATTTTCACAACACAATTAAAAAATGTCCAAAAAAAAAGGAGGAAAAAAAAAAAATTCACTGACAGTCTAAACTGATCCATTCCATAATTAAACCTGATTTCACATACTGCCATTCAGGCTGTGAAACTATTTGTATTCATGCTCCAAACAACTTTTAATTAACATCTGACAAATTATGAAACCTGTGCTAAAAAAAACACTGTGAAAAAAACAGTGAGCAGATGCGAGAGAAGGAAGCAATGAAACACACATCTAAAGTATTAGAAAATATAACTACAGTAAACAAAAGTACCTTAATTGCAAAAAAGGGAAACCTTACTTTATGTGACACTTAATGTGACCTAAAATGACTGAAAACAATTCTGATTTGCATGTGTCACAAAGGTTAACTAGCATATTATTTTCTCTTTACTGTGCTGACACCTTTATTGCATGTATTGCATTACAACATGAAGAACAAATGTTCCCCAAAACATTTCCATTTAGGTTATTTCTTAAGTTCCCCTTTCTTCTCCAGTTGTTACCTTAGAAGAGCATTATGCCACATCTGTGTTCTGAATGCACATAGTATGAGAGCACATTAAAGCTTTACAGTGACAAAGCAGCAAATCTGGCTCCAAAGCTTTTGTGCTCAAGCTACCGTCCAGCAGCTATGTGGTCATGGAGTTTAAAGGGGTTGATAATATTTGGCTAAAAACTACATTTTCATGTGATATTTTATTATTATCATTACGACATTGATTACAAAAAACAAACAGGCTGTAGATTTCCACATTATATCCACAAAAAAAGTGATGTTCTGAGTATTTATTTGCATTTTTTAGGGACATCAAAATAATAATCACAAAATTACAGTAAAAGGATCCAAACTGCAATGAAGTGCAACCATAAATGAGAGAAGCACTTAAGGCAGGGATGTCAAACTCAGATCCTCGAGGGCCGGTATCCTGCATGTTTAAGATGTATCCCTCTTCCAACACACCTGATTCAAATGATAAGCCTATCATCAAGCTCTGCAGAAGACTGATAACGACCGTCAGGTGTGCTGAAAGAGGGAAATATCTAAAACATGCTGGATACCGGCCCTCGAGGATCTGAGTTTGACACCCCTGACTTAAGGAATAGTTTTCAGTTTTCCTTTTCATCTAGCATGAAGACTTAACTACAATGCTTCAGAGTTGTAGTGTGGCTTATATGCCTGACATCGAGATATAATATCGCCTGATACCTCAGAAAACTACAAGAGTGTGTGTAAAGCCATCCAGTTCTACAGCAAGTGGATTTAATGATGAGTCTTTACCTTGGGCATCATGTCTTCCATAAACTTCTGTCCTCCGAAGCCAGGTTCTACTGTCATGACCAGAGCCATATCGATCTGGTTAGCCCAGGGGGCAAGTTCCTCTACTGTAGTACCGGGCTTTATAGCCAAACCCACCTACAACACAGACGGGTTTGTATGAAATGGTGCAAAATGCAGTCATACAACAATATGTTTCCTTTCTACTTGCCACTTTTCTCACCTTCATGCCACTCTCTCGTATGTCCTTGATGAGACTTCCAGGGTTGGTGGTGGCCTCTAAGTGGAATGTGTACTGGTTGGCTCCAGCTGCAGCCATGGGTTTCACCCACTGTTCTGGGCGTGACACCATCATGTGCATGTCTGCAAAATATGATCACAGTGGGTCTCAGAACAGTCCTCCAGTTCATGACCAAACCATTCATGAGCCAATTACGAGACTTCAGTGGATTAAAATGTATCTCTTCTCACCAAAGAAGGGATCCTGGCCTACTGACTTCCTGAGGCACTCCACCATGGGATGGCCAAATGTAAGGTTGGGGACAAAATGCCTTTAAAGAGATGCCACACATTTAATTAGCAGCTACAAGCACACAACATTGAAACGTCCCATATATAACAACAGGCACCAAAGTACTTTATTAAAATTTAAAAGAAGGCATACGGTGCAATTCATCCGCCTAGGGAAGAAACTTTGTGTAAATTAACCAGATGAACATACAGTTCTTATTATTTAACTTCCTGCAAGCTAGCTTAGCTTGTTAATGCTAGCCAACTTAACCTCTGAACTTTAACTCGCTTTGCTACAAGTTAGCATGCTAATGTGTGCACTGTTAAACTGACCCGTCCATAACGTCGAGGTGCAGGTAATCCGCACCGCACTCCATCATCCGCACACACTCGCTGCCCAGACAGGACAGGTCGCTGCTCAGGATGGACGGACCGATCTTCGCACTGTAAGCCATGCTGTTACTGCCGCTGCTACTGCCTGCATGCAGCCACACGGCTAACAACAAGTTAAGCTAGCAGTAAAGCTAAAGACACTTCCGCTGGTAACATACAACATAAAACACAAAACCAATATTTATATAGAAAAACTTGATACAGTTTTTTACAGCGTTGGGAGTGATTAGCAACATTTAATAGCATTACGTAATTAAATTCTAAAATAAATATTGTTAGCCAAGATGTTGGTACTAAATGCTATGCTAATTATAGGCTAATGTTTAGAGTTAGCTACTGAACAATGAAATTATTGGTTATCATAAACTTTTGACATCTGATATAAACGTTTAACATCTTCAGGAAAATAATCTAATAAAGATCCTTGGAAACAATAATAATAATAATAATAATAATTATTATTATTATTATTATTATTATTATTATTATTATTATTATCATCATCATCATCATCATCATAAAACAGCAGTAGTGTTGATTCCTATTGTCAAATTTAGACTGCCTGGTTTAACTAAATGGTTGTTTTTAAGACTTTTCTACTCTCTTTTAAACACTTGTTTGAAGAATAATCAGATTCAATCAGTTTCGTTACTTTGATAAAATGGTTAAAGTTCGATATTTAATTTGGCATTTTTATGACAATTTAAAGCAAGTGAAACCGACCTGTCGTCCACTTCTTTCTTTGAGTCTTGACATTTTATTTTAAAGACATGTTTTCTTTATTTCCTGTTATTCTAAGTGCCATGAGGTGTCTTTACGCAAATAGTTAAAAAAAAAAAAAAAAAAAAAGGCTTCATACTTCCGCCTTCATAATAAGACCTGTTGCCTTTTCTTGACACTAGATGGCGGATTGCTCATATGACTCATCCACTGCTGTCTTCATCCTCTGAAGGAGATTTACATTAAATGGTTGGTGTGGCTTGAAGAGAACATAAAGATTGACTCCTAAAGGTTGGATCTCCAGCAAAAAAAAAAAAAAAAAAAAAAAAAAAAAAAAAAGTTGATAAAATATTGTTTTGTCTCTTTGTATAAGAAGAAGCAGTGCATTCTCTGATATTTTGCTGAGAAATATGGGACAGAATTTTAGTTCATTAAAGGTTGGGTTATTCTGAGGTGAAGGTTACTCACCTGGATCATGGATCACACTGGATCCTACATCTTTCATTCTTTAAAACAGTTAATACTCAAATCCCAGACCAGTGGATGTTCTGAAATGGGGCAAAGTTTGTGTCATAAATACCCTAAAGCTGAGTTAAGCACTGGCTCATTCTACAGGAGTATGTACTTTTATTGAAGTACTTTTCCTCCCACAATATGGTGGTTTTAGTTTTCAGAGCTACAGTTTGTCACTTTTATCTTCTTAGACATGCAGTCTGTTAATTTGGTTGGAGTCGTTGTCAGATCACTGTGTAACTTGTTGTGATTTATATGGAGCAGAGCAGAGGGTGGAGGTTTTAAAAAGCCTCTCTGCAGCTCTCTGTACAAAGAACCCCACTCATATACCCAGTTTGGCTAAACACAATCTGACATTTATGAGTTTACCTCGCATCTTGCATTACTGCAGCGGTGATGAAAACACTGGTGGCATAGCTTATTCCAGCAGATACTACCATGACATAAGCAACTTTTGAGCAGAGTTGAGGAGAACTTAAGTTGGTGTCATAGAAAGTTGGGTCTTCTAGGGTTTCTGAGGAGGGAAGTAAAATAGTGTATGTGTCAAAGCTGTAAGGGACTGAGTTTTATTGGTCTTTACTATAATGGTGCTTGGTACCTGCTATTAAAAGTGTGTTTGTAATTCTTCACAGGAGTGTTCATGGAAGAGCAGGACAAACGAGACTAACTACAGCTTTTCAGTGGGGGAGGGAATAGTAAGATCTTAATCATGTAAAAGTAATAATAATAATAATACAGTGTAAAATACTCTGCATTCAAAACCTCACGGAAGTAAATCACAAAAGCATTAGCGTACTTAAAATACCAACAGTAAAAGTGCAGAATGACAGATTTCAGATTAATAAACAGACAGGATAAAAAACTTGGAACCACTGTTAGCTTTGATACCACAATGCATTTATTGTGCCGTTGTTTATACCATGCAATGTTTATGCAGTGTCACAATAAATGTTACACCATTTCCATCCAGAATAAGACTATTTTTTGCCAAGGTCTTGTGTTGATGATGGGATAGTTGGATCACTCTGTAAAGTCTTCTCTGTCTCATCCCAAAGATTCTCAATGGGGTTCAGGTCTGGACTCTGTGGAGGCCGATCCATGTGTGAAAGTGATATCTCATCCTCCTTGAACTACAAGGGGGGGCTGAAAAGTTCATAACCTGACTAAGAAGGAGTTATTCCACAGCATGAAACTTGGCATACATTAAATTCAACCTCTCCTGATTGCATGATTGCCTTCCAGATAAACCCACACTGGATAAGTAATTTAGGACTTTGAAATGTAGCACCAGAGACATTTCGTGAACCATCTGTGGCACCGTGGTCTTATCAAATGTCTGCAGAAAAAGCGGTTAGTCCTCAAGGACATTCATGCTGACATGGTTGCTATAGGAGATGATGCTCCGGCTTTATCAACTGTGCAAAACTGGGAAGCTGAATTCAAGAGAGGTAGGGAGAACGAGGGAGGGGTGAAAAGCAAGCATTTTCATGAAATGTCTGTAGTACTACTTTTCAAAGTCCTAAATTATTTATCCAATGTGGGTTTATCTGGAAGTAAACCATGCAGTTAGTATCAGGAAAGGTTGAATTTAATGTATGCCAAGTTTCATTGCTGTGGAATAACTCCTTATTAGTCAGGCTATGAACTTTTCAGCCCCCCCTCGTATCTTTTCCACAATTTTAGCTTGATGAATCCTGGCATTGTCAAGTGTTTATGGTACCTAGAGCAAGTTGATGGTATTTGAAGAAATAAGAAGCCACACACTGCATCACTTTGGGGTTAAATAGCTTTTTTTCTAGTTGAAAGTCATTAATCATTGCAGTAATTATCCAATGAAAGGAAAGGATCTTTCCTATTTACATACTTAAATCCATCATTAAGTCCTTCCTTCCACAACTCCATCCTCTCAGTCTAAATCGAGGCTAAATATAAATATGGATGACCGAACATTGCTGTGGAAAAGAGAAGCCATTTTTCCAGGCTTCCATGTCAAAAGGCCGAGCACAGTTGAGTCACGTCTGACTGAATCTCATCAGTAATAACAACTGTAAGTCACCTATGATTAGCTGAAGTCTAATCCACAGAGGGGGTCGATCCTTGTTTCTCAGATAACTTGAATTACAATATAATCAAAGTTAATTGCCCAATGACGCCAAAAACACAAAATGGAACAAACTAGAGTAAATCTGGTTGAATTACACACATCTTCTTCACAAGCGCTTTAAATGACAGTTCATCTTCTTAGTTAAGACAGTTTGGACAATATTTTTAGCAAAATGAAAATTTAGGAGTGGTTAAATAGCCTCTCTCCAAAGGTGTAGCACTCATGGCTGATATATTGTGGCAACCTGTTTGGAACATTTGTGTTTTGTCTTTAAGAGCGGTCATCCTTTTAGCTGACACTATGGCACATTCATCACCTTTACTGTAAACAGTGCCCATAATTTTAGTCAGCCTTAGGCTTCTGTTTACTGAAGGTTCCCATTAAAGACACCTTTTTTGGTTTAGTGGAGGAGAGAGAGCTCAGGAATGTGACTGTTTTTTAAGCATCACTTGCACTCGCTTCCAAGATGGTGTCCAGCTGTTCTCTTCATATTCTTTAAAGTCAGTTTAGAAACAAAATAACCAGCACATCACGGATGATATACATACTATGCAAGAAAAAGTTTGTTTTCAAAAAGCCAATGAGAATCAAAGTGCAAATTGTAAACAAAATGTCACATTTGCTCATTTTTTACCTGTTGTCAAATGTTACCCTTCAAATACAGAGTGATATATTATATATAATGAAGCCAGTGTTGATGTGAAGCAGATTTAACAGCTTTGGATGAGGATTAAGGTTAAAACTTTGCCTTTCTGTAATGCTATGTCCTCTTATTTTACATCAGAGTGAAAGTAGGCCCCTCTACGGATTTAACAAGTGCAATTATTAAAAATACTTGGATGATCAAGATCCTTAAGTGTGTATTTGTTGCACATAATGCACTTGTTCTTGTGTGTAAAATGGTTGTGTGATTCTAATGAGCTCACAGAAGATTTCACGTTACGCAGTCCTGCATCTCAGTTATTTGCAAAGACAATTAAAAAATACTTCTTTAGAGGCTCACTGGTGTGATTCTGAGCTGATGGTGATTAAAACTGAGGACTAATCAATTCCATTCCTGCTCTGCTCTGTCAGTTTATTTTCACATGTCTGAACTGGTGCCATTTTAAGTTCCAAATTGTTGAAATGCTGATGTCTTCAGTGAGTTTAAATATTTGTTTTTTTCACCTCGGTGTTCCCTTGCGGTCTCAGCACTTTTTCACAGAGTTTCACTTGATGGAGTCTGTGGAGGATTAGTTTTTTAGCCTGGATAATTAACAGCCCCACATAATTAAACTCAGTCATCGATCTTTTGAAGTTCATCATTTACTGACTATCATTTAATTATGTATTAAGTCAATAGGAAAGTTGTCATTTATTTTTTTTATTTTTTATTTTTTTCTACAAAGCACCTTTTAAAAGCAGAGATAGAAGGTACTGTACAATATAAACACCGAAGACAAATTAGAGGTCACTCACTTCCATAGGGAAGCTGCTAAGATAAAATATCCTGAGAACAAGCTGACATGTTACTTGCTTATCTACAGGGGAAATAGTATGTTTATTCCTTATAGGAAAGAGGTACCGTGTGTGTGCTTTAAGTGCTCTTCAAAATGTACATTTGTATTTGCATTTAGCACTATGTGACCTGTGACCTTCAATAGGCTGGGTTTATTTGACCCTTAACCTCAGATACAGAAGGCAGGAACATGAACAGAGACAGTGCTGTGCTGTTTTTCCCATTTTCCGGTGCACTGCTTGATTAGTAAAACCTTGGTTGGACTCCAAGCTTTTCATGTATTGTCTTGGTTAAAACCTTCCTCCTGCTTCCCTCCAGCAGTTGACTCTAGCCTCCTGTGCAAACAGATAGTGATTAAAAAGTGTCTTCTGATGGTCAGGAGGAGGGTGTTGTGCATGTGTCCTAGCTGCCTTTCCCTTCCGGCTCTTTATGTCATGGTCGCGGGGGTCCACGAATAGAAAAGGAAGGGTTGGGTGGGTGGGTGCTACCTCCCTCCACTATGTTAATGCTCCCAATCAAGTTTGTTTTCCTGACAGGGGTTCATTGGGAACATGTTTGTGTGAGGCCACAGTATAGATGCTCCACAGGGAAACTTTCATTGGGTCAGTATTTGATGGCAGGATATCCGTAAGGATGGAGGAGAGGGATTAAAAACGAGCACAGCGGGATTGTTTCAACATCCTGCAACTTTATGGGTCGACAAACTAGTGGTTCGAACAGTCAGGCATTTGTAAATGAGTGGGGACAAAAGATGCTAATAAGAGGAAAATGCCTATGCATCATCAGGTCTCAAGGACTCAAAATAGAGCTTTATTGTTTAAGGCACCTGCACTCACAGGGAACACAATAATGGCCAAAGCTTACTGTGGCTCTCAGACCCCATAATCATTAACCACATTAAAACAGAGACTTTGGAACCAGGACATCTGTACTCCTTAATGGTGCTGTTTGTCCTCTGACTGCAAACACAGAATTTAGTGGCATCTTTACATCAAACTGAAATAGCTACATGAAAAGATTCAGAAGTGGTCTTTAATATATACAGTACATGTCATCCTTTTAAATGTCCAAATAGTGAAATGAATTATCTCACAGTGGAAACTCTGACACAATCCTAACATGTACTCCAACCACAGGACACTTCAGAGCATTGCATTTCAGAGGCTAACATGTAACTCTAATTGCCTGTGAAAACCTCCCCTAGGGTGAAATTGACCCTTCCACTATGCAGCTGTAATGTAGTGCTTTATGTAAGATGATGTGTCACTTCAAAAGGCCAAAAAAATAGGACCACAGGGGCACTAGTGACATTTCAAAACGAGACTATAGAGTTATAAACGAAAGGATATTATTCAGAATGTTTCACTGGGCTTTAATGCTTGTAGCCCACTGAGCAGAGCCCACTCAACAAAGCTTACCTTCTGACTTCATAAAATGCTAATCCATCTGATTTAATCTTTAATATTCAAAGATTTTTTTAGATGCAGGGGCCTGCTCAGAAAACGCAGCAGGGTTTAATATTTTCTCTCAACATGTGCTCTAAGAAAGAGTTGGTTTATGAAAATAGGGAATCCAATTCTTATAAGATTGCTTTCAGCTCCTAGTGAAAAAGATTTTCATATTAAATATGCTGCATTGAAAATACTATTTCCTTTCCCTCATGCCAGTAATCCTGTATTCGGCATCTTGTGCTTTGGGTTATGTTTTGCATATCTATCAGTGAGCCTACACTTCTTTTTTGCATTGAAGACACGTATGATACAGACCTGTTTTTCCAGTCTGATAGAGAGCTAAAGGAAATTTGGCGCAAATCTCATAGTAATAAAATGTTGTCCAAACTCCTCAGAAAGCAGCCTGGCCTGTTTCCATATACAGGCTGCTCTGTGAATCACAAGGATTTGCTCCTCTGCTGGGAAGAGTTTACATGCTGGTAGTGCTAAGAATACAACGCAAATGTCAGCTGCTGAGCTTTACTCAGCTGTGGAAAAAAAAAAGAAAAAAAAAAACTGAATGGTAAAGGGACTCTTTGGCAATGAGCATACACAAGATGAATTTACTGAGAAAACAGACATATTCAACGTCACTATCATAGGGGCCAAGTGGGAGTATGAATCCTGACCCCATCTGGTGAATCCAACAGCTGTTGGACCAACTGTGGAGCATGCGGAAGAGTCCAGAAACATCTACAAATTCTCTAAAATCCTTGCCCAAAATAAAGAGCAGTTAAGGGATTATAACTAGCACAGTGCAGCTCAAGTCACTGGGATGGTTAGACACACATGCACAGATGCGTACATACATACGAGTAAAAACAAAACAGACACACATACTAACTCGTCCTGACATTCTCTCTTCCTGTCTGTGAAGTTAAATGGTCCTTTGACACGATTTGACCAAAATGACTCCTCAGGGAGAAGAGCAGTCATTTAACTTCTCTAACTGACTTCAAAGCTCAAAGAAAAACTGTAAAGAAAATAAAAAGGGAAAGGTTGGCGTTTGATAAAGTGTATTACCCATCACCTCTTGGTGTTGCTGTCACATAAGAGCTACAATTTTCTGAAGTACTCCAGTGATCAACACTAAAAGCTTCCTTTTCTTTCTATATAATAACTGAAAGGAAATGAAATCCATGCCAGCGCTGCTCTCGTCAGATCTCTTCAGCCTTGTGCGGTGAAAAATGTGAAAGCTGTTATCAGGAGCTCTGTGTGTCTCACTGTCTAATTAACCTTACAAAGAGAATATGTGGAAGTGAGAGCAGGAGGGTGATGGGTTACAGCCCTCTGGAGACTCGCTGACTTACAAGAGCACCTCAGCAAACCCTGGTTTTATTGAGGCAGCTTTCCTGTTATCGAAGTGTTTTAATTTAGCCTCTTGATATCCATTGAGGTGTTTTCTCTTCTTTTCGACTGCTTTCCCTGCTGCTGGTTGGCAGCATAAAAGGCTAATATTGACTTTACTTATGTGTTTTTGTTTGGCATGGGAATGCCTCAGGCTTTGCTGACCACTTTGAGTAGTTTACCAGAGGGGTCTGGAAGATGGCCAGCATCTATAGAGGCTAATAATGGATTGCACTATACTGCTCAGCTTGTCGGCTAAGAGCAAGAGCAGTGGAAAGAATCAGCCATTTGTATACACCACTTTGATTTGGGGGATTTTATATTGGCAGTGTAAGCGTATAAAAATGGTGCTATAGTTATAGCATTCTCCAATCTGTACAAGACAAATAAAATAGTTTAATAGATGCCAGAGATGAATAAAGCCTTTAACCTGCCTCTGCTGGTTTTGTTGAATCCCGCAGAGTACATAGAGGCTTCGTAGATTAAGGTGACTGTGTTTTATCGCCTCTGCCAAGAAACATCCCGTGGCACAGAGTGAGAAGAATAAAAAACATGCATCACAGCCGAGGAGCAGGGATCAGCGGGCCTTCAGCCAAAAGGTTTCATGAGCTGTGGAGATATGATAAGGAGTAGTGCACCACATAGTAAACCACAAATCCTGACGAGCCTTGACAAATCTTTTCCCCACTTATGCAGAAAGTATCCGAGACAAATAGAAACACTGGCACTTCTGGTGGAGATCCACCCAGTAAAGAAGTTCAGCTATGTAAGAAATCAGAGTTGTTTTTCAGGCTGTGACAGGGTGTTCCCTCATTGGGTTATATAAGGTCTAGCACTGGAGAGAGAAAGCTGTTAGTGGTTCATTAGGGTGGATTTCCCTTGAGTGAAATACCAGTCCTGTAACTCATTAATTACACCAAACATGTTACTCTAAAATTAACTTTTATTTTTGTCACTTCAACTTTATCTATACGGTTTTTATTTCCAAGTGATATTTTAAATTGTCATATTTGTTTTGTGTTTCACCGTGAAAACACAATGAAAAATGTTTATACGCTTTTATTTATTACAGTGTTTAAATCAGACATTTGGCAAAAAGTGTAAATGTGACACAAGAGTGCAGTTTTTCTCAGCTTTAGGGAAATACATTTTACAAAAATGCTTGTTTTCTGAATTTCAGTCAGAAATTTGATGATACCAGTGATATCAAATTCATTTTGTTCGGGTGTTTGTACATGCATCAACATATTGCACATCTTACTGAGAGACCACCCACATTCTGCAACCCTCTTCAAAGAATACATGGCTGTACTAAACTTAAAGCAAACATTTACACTATTACACTGTCACAACAAGATACAGCTAAAAGTACACTGAGTCTGTGGATGTACACTCACATAAAAGAATAAATTCAAGCACGAATCAGTCACAATCCTGCTTGAAATAACCTCAGGGGGTATCTTGCTTAGTATCTGTAGTTGTCATGACAGTCATGTAAATTTGACTTGTGCATTCCTGTGGTATTAAGACACTCTGGCAGGAATTTCCCCTGGCCCATTCTCTGTGTATCCACGTATGTGTTTTGTGTTTTTTGTTTCTTTTTTTTTTTTTTTTTTTTTTTTTTTTCTGCAGTGTCCCTGCCCAGCTTCTGGAGGTGAGGGAAAGGTCAACCTCACCAAATCTGGAATCTGAAAGAACATCTTTATTTTAGTCACAATGACATACTGAAAGCAAAAGATGTGTGAGCATCTCTCTCACAGTGAACTCTATCTATATAAAAATCCTTTATCTATTGTTATTTGATACAGAGGCATAACGTTATATTCAACAAAGCCATGACAATGAAGGAAATTGAGAGCTGTGGCGTGATTACAGTAGTGACCCTTGGGAGTATTGCTTTACTTACTGACCCCTGAAAAGAGAAATGTGTGAATAAAATCTTTCAAATCGTAGCTGAAAAACAAGAAGTGAGTAATGTCATCATCCTGGCAACATCTCTATGCTCTTTCTAGGAGATTTTTCTGTGAGAAGTAGCTCATTGCCATCAGAGGCCAGTTCTCTTCTGACTAAAAGTGTCTCTGAGCTGCACTTACAGAGTGATCTGTGGGTAAAAGTAGAAAATAATCGACATCACCTTGACTCTATAAGGTTGTGTGAAATCTCCCACTAAGGTTTGACATTTTCAGCGATGGCAAAGTTGAACAGAGTGGACACATGGGCTGCAGGGGTGGGACGTTCAGTTTTCCTACTCAGTTATTCCTGAGACGTAGCAATAGATATCATGTCCAGATGTTTTTGGCATGCTATAGTGGACACTGATATCTGCCCATATCTCTGCTGCAATAGGTTACACAACTGGGAAAATATTAATCATTTGATGAACATATATGTCTTGAATCATTAAATCAACAATAACGAATATTTTACAAGGTCTGATGTAATGTGAAAGGGGTTGATTCTTGAAAAAAGTAAAACAAAAATTGTAGACAGCTGTTTTCAGTAAAAATGTTCTGAAACCCCACAATGCACCACCTGCTAAACACCAATGGATAAACAAAGAAAGGGAAAGCAAAAAGGTGACATATTTTGCTCAGTATGGTAACCAAATCAGAACTCAAAGGCCTCATCATGTCAAAAACACAATGTTTCATAAATTATAGTCTTACTCTGCGACTGCAAGATGTAGTAAAATGCTTTTATATGCTCACAATGTTATCATAAAAATTTAAAAGGTGCTACATATAGATTTATAATCTGTCAGCTCATTTGTGCTGCTCCCCAGTGATGTCCCACACCGGTTACTGGAGGTGAAAAGGTTTTAAGACAATGGTCAGGAGCTGTCAGCTGCCAAAAAAACCAGCAAATGTATTTCATATAGAGACTTGTCAGGAAGGCTTGCATGTCTGTAAGCAGTGTTATGGCTCTCCTTGGACTGTAGCGGTGTCCATTTACTTTATCCTTCAGTTTTGACTTCATCCTTCACCAGAGACCGGCTTGGATTATGTGCACAGTTCTGCTTCTATTTTACAAGTCGGTATTGTGTCCCAAAAGGCTGACACTCTATCACCAAACCATGACACTGCTTTCATCACCACAGCATTCAGATTAAGACTTTTATAGCTGCAAATGTGATGGCCCGGCTCAACGCTGAAAAACATCACAGAAAAATAATGTAACCAGGCAAAAATTTATCTGTGCACGTCACAAACAGAGGCAATTCTGAGATTAATTCCTGCTGTTTGTAAAATCCTGATCCTCATATTTTCTCTGTTTATAGCAATGCATTTTCCTCAACCACCACAGCATGGCAGGACCCTGCAAACATCCTGACTATTACAGGTAAATGAAGTAATGTGGAAAAAAACACTTTAACCACAGTAGTGACTCATTTCTAAACTCAAACTGTCTGCCGCTGTCTCTACATTGAGCTGACTCTGCAAAAGCACACACGGAGGTTCAATATTCTCCAAATGGCTATTGTACAGACCCAAAAAAACAGAATGCAATGATTTTCAAATCTCATAAACCCATATTTTAGTCACAATACAACACAAAAAAAGAAAATGACAAAATGTACATGTAGTATAGGAGAAAAAAATAAGGTCATTTTGGATTTGATGGCAGCAATGCGTCTCCAGAAAGTTGGGACAAGGGAAACAAAAGCTGGAACAATTATAGGTACTTAAAAGAAACAGCTGGAGGAACATAACTGGGTATAAAAAGAACATTTTAAACAGTGTCTCAGGAGTAAAAATGGGCAGAGGTTCACCAATCTGCAAAAATAAATGGTCAGTGCTGGAACAATTTCAGAATAATGTTCCTCAACATGAATTCCAAAACCTTTGACTATCTCATCATCTGCAGTACATAATAAAATAAGTTTCCAAGAATATAGAGGAATTTCTGCACAAAAGGCAAGATCAAAAAATCAAGAGCAGATGCCTGTGATCTTTTGCCCTTCAGGCAACGCTGCATTAAAACCATCACGATCCAGAAACACCAGTGTCCTGTCTGGACCAAAGCTCATTTAAAATGGACAGCAAAGTAGAAGACTGTTCTGAGGTTAGAAATCAGAGTTTTCTTTTCTTTTTTTTTTTTTTACCCATAATGACCCAAACAGCCACTGGTGACTAAAACCACCCACTGATCTAAGCTGTTTAATACCTGTTGATCCATTAATTCCATAAATACATGTAAATAATTGGTGTAAAATGCAGTTTGTCATCTTTTCATGGTTATCACAAGGAAACACTGTCATCTTCAACAACATTGATTCACCAGTAAAACCCATGGAGTTGGATCAACGGCAGTGGTTGGACACACTTGGTTTTACTGAAAAAAACACTATTTCTTCAGTTTTCTCTGCTTTTTATATAATAGCCTTTGAATTTACTCTGATCTTTAACGAACATCTACATGAGCAGTAAATTTAATATGGGAAAATACATGATTTACACTAAAAAAAAACTCAAACTAAAGAGGATAATATTACAATAAATGGTGAAATATCACTTTAGAAAGCTTAAATTTAGTTGGGAACTGTCACAAAAGTACCACTGGGTTTCTATGGGTTAAACAGGGACGGTATGTCCTCTGCACTTAAGAGGAGAGGGACCATCCAGGTATTTATCAGAGCTCAGTTCAAAATCCTGCATTTCTGTTGGTACAGGGGTGCATCAGTGCCTATGGAATTCACAGCTTACACATCTGGAAAGGTAACATCAATGTTGAAAGGTAGATGCAGGTTTTAGAACAACATATGCTCCCATCTGGATGACGTCTTTTCAAGGAAGACCTTGACATTTTAAACCGAACGCTGCATCTCCTACAACAGCGTGGCTTTGTAGTAGAACAGCTTGCAGTCCAGACCTTTCACCAACTGAAAACATTTGGCGCATCATGAAACAAAAAATATGACAAAGAATACAACTAAAGCAACTAGAACCATATATCAAACAAGAATCGGAAAGCATTCCTCTCCCAAAACTCCAGAGAGTGTCTCCTCAGTTTCCAGATGTTTATGGATTGTTGTTCAAAGAAGAAGAGATGCTACACACTGGTAAACATGGCCCTGCCCCATTTGAAGTCTTAGTTTAGTTAGATTTATTTTCTATGTTCTGTTGTGAATAAACAATGGGTTTAAGAGATTTGCAAATTGCTGCATTCTTTTTAAATTTGCATTTACAGTGTCCCAACTTTTGCAGAATTGGGGTTGTATAGTTCAAAATTTAGATACAAGATAATTAAGTTAGCACTCTCATGAAAAAAAACCTTGTTTTACTTTCAGTGTGTACTCTTTAGTGGCCTCTAGAGGTGAAGTGGCAAACTAGAACCAGCTGTAAACCCCTCCCCTCACACTGTTTGTTTTTGCATTCTGGGATTTTTAGTTGAGGACACCAACTTTGATCCATATTCAAGCATATAAGTGATGGTAATACACTGAAAGATAAAATGGAGTGGAAAAAAAAGGAGGAAAAAGTCTCTTGTATGATCACACAACACTATGAACCCATGTAGATATAAATGTAAACACAACAATACCTATTTACAGATGTTTGTTTTATATATTCTGTTCCATGTCAGTAGTTACATCCCCATAAATCTTGCATACTGGACCTTTGACTGACAAAAATAGCTTTTGGCTGCCCCTAATAATACCTACTATAATTAATAACTGCATCCCAGACTGGTCTCGACATCTATTAAAACTTCTTATGGAAATATTGATAGGAGTGAGCGCTCCCAGCCAGATAAGACCTGCCATTTGAGAAGAACCAGGTCATGGGAATGGCACAAGGAAAGAGGAATGGAGAGGGACTAAATGTACACTAAAGTACACTAAGTACACTCTTATGACAGATGGTAATGGAAGAACAGAGTGTTACTGACTTGAAACTTTGGACTATGTCGTGAATATCTTTTATCTCTACGGTGTTGCATTGTCATCATTCCTTCTCTGCTTGTGAATGAAATCGAGGAGGTTGTTGCATGGAAGCACAAATATGTGAGTTGATTGAGCTATTCACAAAGCTTATCTGAAGCTTTTGCCGAGTCTACTTTTGTGGTAAAAAGTCTAAACTGTGATGCCATATGTTCTCACCCCTTGGCATGATATACACACACTTCCCCAGACAGACATGCACGAATGCGCTCTGAACATTTACAGCCACGCATACGCAGAAAAGAGCGCACATGTGTGTTCAGGCACATCTGCAGAACACAAGTCTTGATTAATGTGTGCAGAATTTGAAAGAAGTGGGACTGAGCCTTTGATATCTGTATATCTGTGTTTCCATTACAAGGCCACCTACTCAGCACCATTTACACACCGTACTGCAAACATAATCCGCATAGCAGGAGAAGCAGGAGGGAGGACAGAAAAAGGGAAAAGGACTGGAAAAATATATGCGGTTTTAATTAAAAATATGGATTAAGGTCTAAAAAAATAATTGCACAGTGAGCAGAAGAAAGAGGGAGGGGAATATTTCAAAGCAAAGTAATGCAAAAAGCCACCTGTGTGTGTCTGTGTTTGATGTGTGTTTGTATTTGTCCACTCCCAGAGGTAGGTCTGTGTGGGTCCAGTCTGTGGCCTGGTGTGGATCAGGTTCAGTGCCTGTGTGTGTCCCTGCCATGGACCCCCTCTGGTGGGTCGAGTTGATGGATGATGCCTGCAAGCTCTGGAGCTGTGAGTGTGTTCATGTGAGTGCTGTCTGAGCATCTAGAGACAGTTATGACTGATGGATGCTTTTGGGTTTGTGCGTCTGTGTGGTTAAGTTTGAGTGTGAATGAGTGACAGGTCACTGATGGCTGTTGTGTTTTAGGTGTTATTCTAGCATTATTGATTACAAGTCGACAGGCAAGTGAAGTAAAGCTATTTAATACTGTAGCGGTGTGCGGTGAAATACACACCTACGCATGTCTCCCTCCCTCAAACTTGTGTTTGTTCAAACCCCCCATTCTTCCTATTGAATTACAGCACCCAGGCCGAAATCATATACCAAGTGTAAGTCCAGGATGGAAAGCCCATTTTGGGTTACAGCCTTAACTTGTAGCATATCAACCTCAATGAAAATGTTCATCCATCAGTCCACAACACAGACAAGTACGGGTTCATAGACCAGGCCAAAATACCCTGAAACTTTCCCACTTTTGTCTGGAGAAATTCTTGTAAGATAAAAATGTGAAGTCAGACAAAACTGGACTCATGATGAACCTGGATAGTTTTGGAGAATACTGGGGCTTTGTTTTACGTAGGGAGTTGCTGTAATGTATATCTTCAGCTCTCATCATCTGGGATTTTCCTAAACTCTTTCCCATAAATCCACAAAAAAGTCAAAATTGTCAAGTATTACTACAATATATGTCTTACTGTAAAGTTTATTGTGTATCTTTACTGTGTTTCTGTGTTATAAATAAAACATTCAGAAATAGCAGACCCTCTCCCCTTAGATCATATCCACCACAGTGAAAAGATTAACTATGTTGTAAATACACTTTTATATGAGTTATAAATCAGTACCTTAACCCTTACAACATACTCTTAGGATTAGAATTCATGTTTCTTTCATCCGTTGTTTTTAAGTTACTTGGGGGTAGATGTGAATTCATAACAATATTGTCAATTCTGTTGTTAGACTGGGTTTGAACATGTTTTAAATGAAACAGGCCTGAACAATGAGTGTAAATACCAAATCTAATACTATACAGACTATTTGCGTCTGCCATAATTTATGGTAGACTTACATGGTCTGCATGGTATTAGTTTTACCTGGTAATTTGTAATATCTGCAGAGGTTGTCTGTGATCTTAATCCTGTGCGAATCTGCCATGTCTGTAATTAGCAAAGGGGAAATTCCTCTGCAAATTACCAATCCTATTTCTGCAAACACAGAGGTCCTGTGATAATCAAGAGCTGAAGTCCCACCCCTTCCAAACGTGGCCCCATGGGACCTTATTTCAGACAAAAGTTGTATTACTTTCATATTTTTTCCAAAATTAGACCCCAAGGGACATAGCCAGAAGGGATGGAACTTTGATTTTCTATATTAGTCCTGTCCAAATGACATCTCTGTGATTTGGGGCCATTTGTAATATTTTTTTTGTTTTATCAGTGTATTTATTCAGCCTGTTTCCTGGTCAAAGACAATGGAGGCTGCACTGGTGAGTGGTGAGTTTCATGTCACAGTATAACATAGATATTCACTGAAAGAGCAAATTTGCATCCTTCAGAAGAGCTCAAAAGATGATCAAAAGATGGTGAGATAGGTGACATGCGTGACAGTCTACAGTAAGGAACGTTTTCCTATCTTTTGTTAGTTATCTGTTTTTGATAGCCTATTAATCATGAGCCTTGACGTCAAAACCTGGGAATAATGTCAGAAAATTTGGGTAAAATACATACTTCCCTTACCTTGCATGAAATGTAGATGTGGGGAATTCGTTTGTAAGTCACTGAATGCCTCCAGGTTATACTAGTTTTTTTGAAAATAGAGTTTAAGAAATGACATAGAAAATACACTCAGTCCTGGATCATTTTCCAGATCAGTGAGAAAGTGAAACTGCAGAACATGTGGTGTTTTTTTTTTTTCTTCAGAGCAGAATGTGCCTTCATTTCTGAAAAAAATCACAAAAATCTCAGAAAAGGAAGTCCTCTTTCTAATTATAATACAGATGGAGATCATCTTGTAGGCAGTAACAAGACAAATGACAGATCCAACACTGTGTCTTTGAAATGTGCCATAGTTTTTGGGTTACAGGTACAGACAGACAGACAGACCCTCATGGGGACAAGGGTAACTAAACCAGACTAGACTACCAGAGACCACAGACCCTGACCCCCTTAGATCATACCCACCTTACTGAATAATTCCACTGTGGTGAATTCCCACGGGGGGGCAGTAGGAGCCGATAACTGAGCAAAATGAGATGGTGAAGCCTTAAAAAAATTCTGCCATCCTCATCTGGACCTTCTTCGAGAAGGACCAGGATATGGTAGAGACCTACATAGTGTAAAATGTTGAAATGTAAATATATGATTGATTTTGAGTCACAAGTGCAGACAGACAGACAGACAGACCTTGTGGGGGTATGGGTAATAAGACTCTAGGGTGTCTGAAAGGAGCAAATCAAACAAACTGAAACTGAAATACAGTCCTGTCATCGACTCTTTCATATTGTCTCTCCCTTTTTTTTCACCAGGCATTTTCATTAAAGGGGATTTCCATTTGAATTAAATTTAATATCTATCTAACAATGATTCCCTCCACCTTTCCTATCTTATTTCTCTCTTTTCTTCCTTTTTTTTTTCTTTACAACCAGACACCATAGAGAATGTTTCTATTGTACATTTCTGCACAATCATACAATCATACGAATAATACCAAGATTATTTTCATCCTACAATAGCCTGGAGGCAGTTGAAACACAAAAACCACGACTGAAATGTGCTTCCTCTTTGTACATTTTTAGGTTGAGGCTATAGGCTATTAGGAAAAGATTATTCTAATTTCAGTTTGTTTTAAGTCCCTTTTCTGTTTTAAAGCAAATTCTAAGTCAAGTTAAATGGTGTAATGGGGCTGGAAAAATATAAGAATAGAATAGAATAGAATAGAATAGAATAGAATAGAATAGAATAGAATAGAATAGAATAGAATAGAATAGAATAGAACAGAATGCCCTTTATTGTAATTATACTGAATGTGCAACCAGATTAGAGAGCTTCTCCTTCTTATGTACGTCACATAAAACAGAATATGTGTTCATGTGGTGCACATTTATTCCAAAGTACCATTAGCAGTTAAAACATTAGACCAGTGTTTTTCAGCTTTGGGGTCAGGACCACTCGTGGGGTCACCTGGAGTTGAAATGGGGTCGCCTGAAATTTCTAGTAATTGATAAAAAAAATAATATTACTAATAAAAACTATATGGTGAGTTGACAGAGACAATCCCAGTACATAAAAGACATGACAAACTCTGAAGCTGAAACTGAAGCACTGTGGTACATTTTATCTGTCAAATGTTCATTGTGGTCAGTTTCAGATGCTGCAGCTCTTTCATAATTCATAGTTTGAGTTCTTGTTTGTTCCGTATTAATTGTCAACCTTGTAAATTCAAGCTGGACTGACTGTACATATCCTGACCAAGGAAAATAAAATTCTCACTTTGTGCAGTAATCTACACCTGGCTTTTCTGCCTCTGTCCATAATAATATACATTATATAGCTGAAATGTTGTCTAAAATTAATGTTTATTTGCAACATATAGCAAACTATTGCATGATCAAAAACAAATTAATTTTGTCTCTGTTTTGTCTGGGGTCGCCAGAAATTTGTGATGTTAAAATGGGGTCAGGAGCCAAAAAAGGTTGGGAACCACTGCATTATATTGTTAATATACACTTATATTAATAAGAATGGGAAATGTATTTTTGGTTTTGACACATTGATATTATATGTTTGTGGTTTGAGGAAATGTACAATAGCAACTTTTCATCCTGGTGAATAGATTGCATTGTTTTTGAGGCTGGTTGTTTCTTGTAACTATGGTAAGAAGGACAATGCATTGAGTGCAATGAGTGCATGCATTTAATCAGATAAGAAAGAAATTATGTTGCAGCTCTCCTGTTTAAAAATCACATTTCTAAACAATGAAATAGCTGCAGCTGTGACAACAATGAGGCGAATAAAACTGGTAATGGATACATGAGGCGACTCCAAACCACTGGGGTGAAAAGGGGACAGAGGAGGACAAAACCTGTGTTCAGCTCCTGAAAATCTGTATCTCTATTCATACCTAAAGGCCAGGGGGAGAATATAATCCTTGGCATGTTTTCATTTAGGCAATTGTACGGCTGAATGCTGAGATTTGGTGTCACACACACACATTGGGCGTGTCAACTCTCAGCTTCCACACCCAAACCACCTCACCCCCACCCGGAAACTACAGCTTCCTCCCCCCATTCATCTCACTCTAAGTTTTGTTTTATTTCTAAGGAGCTGTTTTACAAACTCATTTGTAAAGCCACACAAAAGTTTATTGAGCTCTGTGAAACCAAGCTTATGAAAACAGTGGCAAGGTGACTCCTTTTCAAAGAGGGGTTTCAGACACTGCAGGATTTTAATGGTTGCAGAAGTTAACAGGAGCGAACCTCTGACACAAAAGTTTCACAAAGTTGGTCAGCAGTACACTGGAAACAATCAAATGCAGTTCATCTTGTTTTGTGTGGGTGTGTGTATGTCATGTTGAATTCCTTCCTACTGCAGCAGGGTGTACAATATGCCAAGTGGCTAAAGTGAACTTCAATTTAAACAACTGCATGGAGGAAAAGCTGATCGATTTCCAAGGAGGCAGTGGAGGTTTCACTCCGCCGGTGTCTGTCTGGAGGGGCTGACGGGGTGTTACTGAGGATGATGATTACCTCTTCTTTAAGCCAAGACACTCTGCGGTGCTTGTTGAATGACATACGGACATTTATTTTCACCTCAGGGTGTGAATTATGTGTGTGTGTCATGGCAAGAGAAACTCCCTGTAAATTGATACCATAGTCTATCAGTTCTGCAATCCATGGAGGTAAAAAAAAAAAAAAAAAAAAAGTGAAGAGGGGAAGGAAAGAGACAGAGATGTTTTTCATTTCTCTTTAGTGACAGACAGACCTAAACACTGACACATCATCAGTGACAATAATTGCTGGAGTGCTATACAATGGAGTGTTTGTGATGAATAACGCTATGGATGGTAAAGGCAGCTTTAAATCTAAACAAACCAGTGAGGGTGGATGGTTCTGAGCGAACAGGAGAAACTAGTGTTTTTATTCTAGATGAATTGGAAGAGTTTGGCAGGAAATATGACATATAAGTGTAGGTTTATCCTTATGACCCCGTAATGGAATGAGCAGGTGAGGGAATGAATCCATGAAATATATATTCATTCATTAGACTTTTTTTGTTTCTTCCATGAGTTGGGAATATTATTTTACATAAAATGTGTTCAAGATTTCAGGTGTTCCAATGATATATAATAATTTCCAGGCGATACCGAAAAAAAAATAATGAATTTCAACATTCTCTGCACTCGGTGTACCTTTGCTTTCTGTGGTGAATGAGGGTGTGCTGGCATGTACTCAAATGGTACATTCTTGGAATAGAAACATTCAGTGATTGTAATGAGAGTATCAGTCTGCAGAAAAGTAGCTATTGTGTGTGTTGCACTCACTTGAGATAGTTCATATTATTGTGTTATCTTGAATGCTGGTGTTCTACATGACCAGATATTTCCATGTTTGAGTTTCAAGAATCTTCTGAATGTGGCATGCCTTTCAAAAAAAACAAAAAGACAGATTGAGGAGTCAAGTGTGATTTTATGGAGCTTATTAAACTGTGCTCTGGTGCAGTGACGTCATGTTGACTTGACTGGGACGCCCTGCTTTTGTCTGAATAAACATGTTTTTTTTTTTTTTTTCCTCCTTGTGGAATGCCAGAGCCTGACCCTAGACAGGAACCGAGGAGGACATTCGTCTGCTCAAATATCATCACAGACAAAACATCATGTGCAGCCGAAAGTTGTTATTTTTTATCACTTCAGAGAAGTGCATAATTCCTATTTTCGATTTTAACACTAGTACCTGTCAACTGAGATAAAACTGTTCTGTCATTTTCCCCCTAGGAGCCAAAATAAGGTATCATTACCTGCAGTTAACCTCAAAGGAATGTACATAAGTCATTCATTAACCCTTCATGAAAAAGGGGTGATTTGAGTGAAATACGAGGTATAACCATAACCCAAGTACTAAAGTTGAAGCAGAAGCAAAATTTTTTAAGTGTAGTGTCGTGCTGTTCTTTGGGTTTTGATGTTCTCTTTTATCATCCATTTTCATTATCTACACTCCAGAGCCATAAAATAACTATGAAAAGATAAGATTAGTTGAATAAATAACTGTCAGATGTGAGTAACATGATAGTTGAGAGTGCAATAATCTTCCACCCAACACCAAACACATTACTGTGTGCTTACAGAATGCAAGACAGATATGTGTATAATAAAGCAGGCAAATGGTCTGTATGGATTGTCCACCTCCATAAGCTGTAAAGCAGCTGCCTTCTCTTCTCTGACACGTCTCTGAAGTTTTACCATCTGCACTGACACAAGCGTGCGGCTGAGTTGATCTAGTGGTGGGGGGAACCTAAAGTTGTGCATCAGGCTCAGCTTTTAAAGCTGCCGGTACACACGATGAATGAGGTGATGTCTAAACAGCGAATCTTTAGCTTGAGCACGAATTGTGACATAAATCAACCCCACTAATATCAAACCTTCAGTTCCATGTGTCTTGCCTATACAGTTACCCTTTTGAATCTGGAAAAGATTAAAATTACACACTCACAATAAGCCATGGGATGGGTTTTTAGGGGTTGAATATTATCAGGCATGAGGTGGTGGACAACATGTGACCACAGCGCAACCCATTATTGAAGACATGTGAGGTATTTTGGAAGACTGCTCAGATGTGTGTTTGGACAATAAATAAGAGTAGGAGGTGTAGTCCACAGGGCAACTAATCTTGTTTGATATTTCTGCCAAGCAATCCAACTTAATAAATAGTTTTGTCTGTGTGTGAGGAAAACAAATAATAGTGCATCTACATAGATATTCTTTGTTGTGATAATTTGATCAAATTCTTCAGGATGCTGTGTTTCATCACTCTGTCAGCCTGCCCCATTATTTATAGGTTTTCTGCCAAAATAAAACAAAAATATACAGCATGTCACTTGTATGTTATCTGCCCATGCAATTAGTTTGTATTTTTTGGCATGAATGTCTCTGTTTTTTCCCAACATACTCCCCTGTATCAGGGCAAAGACAAATTTACAATTATGTCAAAAGTGAGACTGAAAGAGAATGCTTCCTCCTCACAGTGGCCTATATTTTATCAGCTGCAAGACACAACAGCAGCAAAAACCGTGTTTCACTTCAGTAAGGCCTCGATTTTGATGCATTTCAGTGTTCATGAAGAATCTGCCCTCAATTTAATGTTATCAGGCCTGTGTTTCAGGGTTATATAAACCTTGATAGTGTGAATTAATGTGTGTGATGAGTATGTGCAGATTCAGGCCTTTTTAATTTCTACTTCTCCCTTTAAACTGAACATCTGTCCAACATCTGGACAAAACACTTGTCCTCCTTTCCTGATGAGAGTCACGGAGCGCTAAAACTAACTATATCCTCTGACTCTCCTTTCTATTCGCACCAAAAACTCCCTGTGAGCACAAGCAGCTGGTGCTTTCCCTTCTGTTTCATTAATAATTCAAGACCCTTATTTGCCATAAGTCCCTTTGTGGAATTCCTGCTGGATCTAACACAGACCTGACTGAACTTATTCTAAATGTTAGGAACTGAGCCAGAAATAATGTTAGTTACATTTAAAGCACCATGCGTCCTGATTAAACAACATAGTCTCCATTGTTAAACTGACGTCTCCTTTGTTTCATCTTTCATAAATATTATATCTAGTCAAACATAGGGAACATATGATCATCGTGCCATGAAGTAACACTCTTCCACCCAACTTCATTTTTGGTTCATTACATATATGCTCAGTAAATCAAACAAGCACTGAAAGTCTTATTAAAAATGACATTTAATTTATACTCTATATGAACCAGCCATGAGATAATTCCCAACTCAGCAAGACATCAGACATCTATAAAGTCCACCACTAATCAAAAACATCTCAGTGGGAAAGGATATCTTTGCAGAGTTTTACACTTTGATGACTGCCTTTCCATCTGCTGAAAGGAGAAAGTTTCTTTTATGCTAACCAAAAATCTGAATTTAAAGCTGCAGTGCCTGATATTTTTTTACTTTTCAAAGAAGAAAATCTGGCTGTGATGTCCCAACTTTGTGTAATCACAGGTTTTCAGGCAGGTGATGTGATGGGTTGATTCTACTGCTCTACTCCGTCTCTAAACATAGAGATACACAAAAGTACCTTTATGTTTCTGTAACAGTATGAAACGACAACAGTTCATCCATATGTATGTTTTGGTCTTTGATTTGGACCAAGAGGAAAAAGCTGAAGAAGGAAGGATGTCTGCAGATTTTATTACCATAAAAATGTTTAGAGAAACGAGTCTTCTGTGAAATTATTTCAAGTGAGATGCTGGTTAGACAAACCACATCAATCACAAATATTCACAGCAGACTATTAGGAACCAGAACTATTTTTGTAGCAAAGTCCAGGTGAATTCTTCTCGACATTTAACCTTTTATACATAACTTATCGCCATTTATTATGATACTCTCTTCCTGCATTTTGCATTTTTCCACATAAATCACATATTTTCTTATATTTATTTCACCAATCATGTAGATGTTCATTAAAGAGAGCAAATTCAGAGTAAATTTAAAGGTGCTGTATGTAAGAATTATGTTCTAAGTAATCATAAAATGGCCCTGAATGTCACCAGACATTAAGGAATCATGTTCCTTTCAAATACTGATATCACTGACAGTAGTAGTTCAGCCAGAATATTTGCATTTGAAAAGCTAACTGTCAGCCCAGAAGTAATGTTTATGTTGTCATTTTGTGTTTTGGTCTGATGTTCCACCCATCACCTATCTCCTAGTCAGTAGTATTTGGGCATCCAGGTTGCCAGTTCCCACTGAGCTGCATCTGGGAACATTCCTGATCACAAATGTCTGACGTTGCTAAACCTAAAAGGCCTCTTATTATTCCAAAATACATCATGATAAAGTGAGAAACAAAACAAGGAATGTATAGGAGAATTGAAACATGGAGACGGCTGAAAGCAGAGAAGAATTTGAAGACTGACGCAGGCTCTTCCGTGGTCTCCCCTGGGTTTCAGTGGCTCTTACTGGGTGGTGAGACTGCAGGCCTGGGTCACCATGTCTTCTCCCAGGCCGCAGTATCTCCCGGGATGGGCCATGGTGTTTTCTCCTGGGGCTGGGCCATGGTCTCTTCTCCCCGGCCCGGGTGAAGAGACTGGGCCCAGTATAAGTACCAGTGTAGGACTCGTTGTTTGCCATGGTAGGTCCTTGTAGTAGATGCTCATTCTGGATCTGGCAACCCTAGTTTCGGGGGAAGGGGAAGGGATATCACACTCTACAGCACAGGTGTAAACACGCGGCCTGGGGGCCAAATCCGGCCTGCCAAAGGGTCCAGTCTGGCCCTTGGGATGAATTTGTGAAATGCAAAAATTACACTAAGATAATAACAGTCCTTTTAGTTCAGGTTCCACATTCAGACTAATTCAATCTCAAGTGGGCAGGACCAGTCAAATACTTTCATAATAACATATAAATGATGACAACTTCAAATGTTTCTCTTTGTAAATGTAAATATTTTCATATATTTACACTAAAACAAAGTATAATTTTGCAAAAAAATTTGAATAACCTGAACAAATATGAACAACCTGAAATGTCTTAAGAGAAATACAATTTTAACAAGATTCTGCCTGTTACTAAATGTTTTGCGTGTTTGTAGATCCACTGTGATCTGTAAGTTATGATGTACATGTGTAAATGATAAACTGAGGCATAATGTTGTTAAAATTACACTTATTTTTTCAGTTTGTTCATGTTATTCACATCTTTTGAAAAGATAGTTTGTAGATGTAAACCTTTTCATAATGTAAATTTACTTTTTTCGCTCTAAAACATAGAGAGAAGTTTGGAGTTGACATTATTTATATATTATTATGTTATTATTTTACTGGTGCGGCCCACTTCAGATCAAATTTAGTTGAATATGGCCCCTGAACTAAAATGAGTTTGACACCCCTGCTCTTCAGTGTTTTGAATGTGATTGCAGTACCAGTTTTGGCCACAGTCCTACATACGCCTCCTTTAAAGGTTATTATATCTGAACAGAGAAACCTGAAAAAAAAGTTACTTTTTCAGCTAAATATATCATTAGGTTAATCTAAACCAAGTGTCTACATCCACTGTCATGATTTTGTCAAACTACATGAGTTTTACCAGTGAATCAATGTTGCAGAAAATTACAGTCTTTCCATAATCACTGAACATCCAAAGGGGTCGTATCTGATGATCATGAAAAGATGACAAACTGCATTTTACCTGAATTATTTACATGTGTTGATGGGATTAGTGGATCATCAGGTATTAAATATTTTAGATGCTTTTGGTCACTAGCAGTTGTTTGGATCTTTAAGGGTTAAGGACAAGCAGGTTTACCTAAGTATTTGTAAATTTGAGATTCCAGATCTTTTATGAAGTGTTTTCATGTTAACCTTTTACAGAAAAACCATAATAAACTGGAAAAAATTCTGCACTGAAAAATCATTTATATCTTACAACCAAAGTGGCTGAAGCGTGTGTTTAAATCTCTCAACTGTCATGAATCACAAAGGCTTCCAGTGTTAAATTCCTATTACGGACAATAGACGTGCAAACAGAGAGTCTGCGCCTCAGGAGCCTTCACATATTAAGTGGAACCCATCAGCGTTTGCACGGATAAAGTTTTACACTTAACTTGAATGTCTGTGTTTGCATAGAGACCTGGCTCAATTGTCTGTTTGACATATCCTGTATAAGCAAATAATAATGGGAACAGAGGAATATCAAATGTGAATCATAGCTGGCAAACTGTAAAAGGAAGCAAAACACTTCACAACACAGGGCCATGCCAAGCTAAACACAGGCCATTCTCTCTGGGAACGGCAAACGTGTGTGTTACTGTTACACGCTTCTCAGCTTTGTGTCTGGAAATGACTACAGCACCTGAACAACTACTGTATGGGACAGTTGGAATAATGCTGTACAGCAGCTGGAAGTGAGGTCAAGACCGCTATTCCCTCTTATGTGACCATGTCCATGTCAAATGTGTGTACGGGTGTGTGCTCAGCATTTGGGAAAGTACTCATGCTTGTCATTTTATATTTGAGAGCTGTTTTTAGTCAACAAAATGACAGAGAAGAAATATTGTAGTTCTGTAGGAAATTGGATTATAGTCTCTGTCCAGATTTTATTATCCTCGGGCCGGCAGAGAAACCTGGCCACAAAAGTGAAAATCAGTAGGCAGAAAGTGAACAAGTAGGAAAAAAGGAAACACACACTGTCATTATTTTCACATGAAGCTGTAGGTGTACTAACAATAAAGTCAGGAGATTACTTTTAAATTGTACATGCAAATGACAACAACAGCGAACTTAAATGCTTGCCAGATTTCTTCAGGAAAAATGGAAGAAACTGCTCAACAGAAAGAGGATTGTGTAATGGGATCATATAGACTCAAATGCAGAACAAGCTTCATTGTATTTACTGAGTGAACTGAAGGCTCCTGGGAACTAGGAGTTGGACTGTGACATGGGAAGGGGGGGGGGGGGCAATGTGGGGGACCAGACGGAAGGAAAGATGAAGAAAGTAAAGAGCAAGGATGGTGGTGTGGTCAGGCTGGTTTGGAGAAAAAAGGGAGGTTACAGTAAGGAATGAAGTAACCAAACCATGCACGGATCAAACAGAGGGCGAGTCAAGGAAACAGTGGTGCAGTAAGAGGAAATCAGTACGGATAAAAACAATCAAAACAAGGCTAGGACAGGGCTAAAGAAAACAGGTGAGGGAGCCAGAAGTAGATGGAGGATGGGTCAGGAATGAGTAGACAAACAGAAGGGGGAAAGGCTGAGGGTAAACAGAAGCAGCAGTAAATAGAACAGTAGGAAATAAACCTGACTGCAGTGATTGACACAAAGGAACTGTACAATCTGGCTGTGAACGAGTGGTGGAAGAATGGATTTATACTGTATCTGATGGATCACAGGTGGGTGAAACAGGTGGCGCTGATTAGTGGACGGAAAACTGCACACAGGAGGGACTGGCATGGACATATATACATACTGTGCATGTATATGTCGATATATATAGAAGCCACAATCAGTCTGTTGCTGGGATACATCAGTATAAATATAAAAGACAAATAGAAAATCTCTGTTACTGATGTTGCTGCCATTAACTATGCACTGACTTCTATACAAAGGACCATATCCTCCTGAGACCCAGGAAAGTGGTAGTTTTAGCTTTTTTACATTAAATAATTGTCTTGATTGGACGCTGCATAATGAAACAGTTTTTTCCAGATACGTTTTAAAAATTATTTTTATTTATTCATCTATTTTTTTAAATAGTTATTTAATTTGAACATACAAAGAAATGAAATAAAACAAAAAGACGCAAATTAAGACAAAACCAAAACCAAAATAACATTTAAATGAATAGAATCTATCTTCAAGTATGTGCAAGTCTGAATTTTGCACGGTCGAAAAGGAGTAAGATGAAGTATAAACTTATTTAACCCTTTCATGCATAGTGGTCACTACAGTGGACAATTATTCCACAGCTGATCTCTTGTATATTCATGGATTTTGTTTTAGCTTCATATCTGCCAACGCATGCATCATCCCATACACTACTACTGTAACTTTGCTGTACTTGATGAACCTGATCTACCGTGCTTGAGTATAATTCAATTGCTTGTTACCGTTATTAGACTGTAATTAACAACAAAAAGATGTTTTTTTTTTTGCATTTTATCTCCATGAAGTGAGTAATGACTTGTATTAGAGTTTGTTAAAATGTGAGAAAACATCAGATTAACATCAATAAAATGTTTTTATTCATAATTTTCACACAGTATATTAGTAAATACTTGTTTCTTTGCTTCTCTGGTGTCCAGCTTAGTGGACATTTTTGCAACTCCATGAAAAACAGCTTCATGAAAAACTTTGAATCGCATTGTTTTTTGAATGCCTAAAGAGGAATAAAAACACGGTGGAAAAAAATCTTGATTAAGGTTCTCATAATTCATGCATGAAAGGGTTAATCCTACCCCTGAAGTGCTTTTACACCTTTATTAATAACTTAATACAACGATCAAACAATAAATTTTTCCTAATTTTAGCATTCAACCACAACAAATACATAATGCAGTAATTGAATTATATACGACAATATCTTCATGGCAGTACAGTCATACAAACAGACTCAACAATTCAACAATTTTCTTCAATAATTACAGCATATTTATCAATACATCATCCATAAACAAACAGCCCTCATTGTCATTATTAAATACTGTACCTCTCAAGAATCAATTCTTTATATCTTTTTTTAAACTGAATTATGTTTGATATTTGCTTTTATCTCTACACACAATTTGTTCCACAATTTTATTTATTTATTAATGGAATGTCTTTTGCAATGGACAGCATTTTTTAAGTAAAATTGTGAAACTTTTGTCCACTACAGAGGACAAAAATGCATTGCTGGGTCTCCGGACCAAATAAAACTGTTGTTTTCTTCACAGAATATAAATGAACACTGGTGTACAGATACAAACATCTGAGCCAACGTAGCTTTTTTTAATACTGGCCAGTAAACACTCACAAATAAAGGAGCTTTTGTGTTTAAAAAGCACTGTTACATACTTTTCTTAACCAATGTCAGTGCAGTGTTTTCATATTCAGGCTCATGGTCGATGTGGAATAAAGTGTTTCTGAGACAGAGGTTATTTTACCCCACACTGACACTGAACCCATTTAAAAAAAACTCACTGAAATCAGCAGAGAAATGTTACAGTACTTTTCCTCCATAAAAACCACAGCTGCCTTGTTTACTTATTTGTTTACCAGTCTTGCACAGTCCTGTTGGCAAGGATGCGGACATGTGATCCAGACAGTGAGGACACAAGGGGCCGGTGATGGAGAACAACCATGATAAGTTGACGTTGGCATGGATCCGTCCGTCCAGACATAGTGGTGTGGTTTTTGGCCTGTGAGATGTTTCTGTTTTTTTTGAGCCTCCACCAAAATGAGGAGAAAGACGCTGCCTGTGAGTGGAAGAAGCTGATGTAGTCAAAATCTAGAAAGGATATGGTCTGGACAGTTGTCACATGTCCTGAGGTCGAGGATAATGGTGACATATTGGCGTCAAGTACCGGGGTTAACGGGATGGAACACTGATGAGCTGTGGTCCCCCTGTGATCCTCCAGCTGCCAAAGTGCATTGTTGGAGGTGTGATGGATAGTAGCACCATGTAGATATTGACCTGTCCTTGTACAGTCACTTCCATTGAGCTCATCTGTTTCATTTTCACTCTCGGCCTTTTTACCCCACCCCCCAAAGTGGAGGCAAGGGGTATTGTTTTTGGTTTGGTTTGTTTGTTTGTTGTTTGTTAACACTCTAACAGCAAAACTATTGGTTGAATTCATACCAAATTGGGTTTATAGATTGCCAGTGACCCAGAATATATGCCATTACACTTGAAAGATAGGTCAAAGTTAAAATTTTTTATGAATTATTTACTTATTTATTTATTTATTTACTCACTTACTTACTTACTTACTTATTTATTTTATTTTATTTTATTTATTTATTTTTCCCATTTACTTGTAATGGGTGAAATTTCACATGTATGTAGCAGCAAAACTATTGGTTGAATTCATACCAAATTGGGTTTATAGACTGCCAGTGACCCAGAATAGAAGCCATTACACTTGAAAGATAGGTCAAAGTTTCAGTTTTTTATTTTTTTATTACCTCCGCCAAGGAGGTTATGTTTTTGCCAGGGTTTGTTTGTTTGTTTGTTTGTTTGTCTGTCCGTTAGTGTGCAACATAACTCAAAAAGTTATGGATAGATTTTGATGAAATTTTCAGGGTTTGTTGGAAATGGGATAAGGAAGAAATGATTAACTTTTGGGGGTGATCCGGAAGAAATCCTGGATTCTGGATCACTTTGAAATTTTCGTTAACATTGTGGTAAATGGGGCCAAAATTTTCGTTTCCCAATATCTCGCTTAATTATTGACCAAAACTCATGAAATTTAACTCAGGAATTGACAGTGGGGTCCTCTATCACATTTCAAAGGCTGATCCAGATCTGATCCAGAAGGCGGATTTTATTTTAAAAAATAAATGTAGGGTTTGTATCACCGATTATGTGGGGAATTTTTGCGCTTGGCGGAGGTCTGCGCTCTCCGAGTGCTTTTCTAGTTTATTTATTTATTTATTTATTTATTTATTTATTTATTTATTTATTTATTTTCCCATTTACTTATAATGGGCAAAATTTCACATGTATGTAGCAGCAAAACTGTTGGTTGAATTCATACCAAATTGGGTTTATAGATTGCCAGTGACCCAGAATAGATTACATTTTTGGAAAAGTAGGTCAAAGTTAAACAATTTTCTGAATTTTTAAATCTTTTTTCTTCTCCCATTTACTTATAATGGGAGAAATTTCAAATGTCTATAAAAACATCGATTTTGTTTCAGTTTACTTCAGACTTGGCACATAATATAGAGGCAATTGATATGCTCACATCAACACACGCATAGACATGATGACATCAGCTGGATCCATGCCAAAATAAGCTACAATACGTGCGAGGGACGGGTTTGTTGTACCTGGCAGCACTTGTTGTGAATTGCAGTAGCTCTGTCTTCTCCAGCAAATGAACAAATACAAATTAATGGAAAAAAGAAAGGAAATGAAGTAATGCATTTTCGTTTGAAAGCAAAATCTTTTTTTTTTTTCTTGTCTAAAAGAAAATTATTGTGACAGGAACTAAATAACGTGCAAATTACTGGCCTCACTACAGAGCTCAGTTTCATGTACAAGACTCAGCTGGGGAAACCACACCAAATAAAGCCGTTATGTTTTATGGAAGACGAAATGATCTTGTTTTGTATGAATTCAGTAAAAGCTTTTCTGACAAACAGTCAAATGGAGCTTTTCAATTACAAGCTGCATTTAGCGATCCAGCAGCATGGAGAATATTAAGTTGTGAGTATATTTTGACAAGAACGAAAGAAATCACCGAGGCAAAACATTTTCTCTGTCTTTAATAGATAAAAAACACATGTTACACATTACGATACAAAAGGAATGCCTCTGTTGTAGACACATGTTAGTGTCTCCAGTCTTTTCTAATCACAACATCAAATCTTTTCAGTGTAAAAGCATACATGTGTAACCAATCATATGACACAATGCTTTATGACAGCGTATCAAAAGAATATGTTTTTCTACTGCAGACAGTGAGTAACTCAGTGTTTACAACACATAAAGCGGAATCTCTTGGTGTGAGGTTCTGGTAGAGACACACACATGCACGACCTTCAAGTGATGCGATGTATTTCTTATTTGGTTCCTAATAAGCACATTGTCATTGCACTCATATGCTGCCTACACTAGAGTGGTAAAGCTATTCGTTCAAGATATTTGGTCATAAAAGTCTGAGCTATCTGTGGTCTTTGTGCTGACGCAGCAGGATTAATACCATATGCACATGTGCATCGTTCACACTGCTACCACCAATACAAAGTACGCTGAAGTTCAGTAGTTCCAGCTGAAGCCATTTTGGCAATGTTTGGAAATATTTCAAACAGAAAACCAGAGTTAAAATGTTATATTGTGAAAGATGTAAATCACTGAAAGCACAAGAATTCTGCTTATTTTAACCCTTAAAGACCCAAACATCAGCTAGTGACCATAACTATCTACTGATCTAAAATGTATAATACCTGTTAATCCACTAATCCTATCGCTACATGTAAATATTTGGTGTAAAAAACAGTTTGTCGTCTTTTCATGATCATCAGATATGACCTATTTGGACATTCAGAGGCCCCGTAGTGAACGTGGAAACACCAACATCTTCTACAACACTGATTCAAAAGTAAAACCCATGGAGTTTGATAAATATCAGCGATCACAGACACTTGTTTTATGTTCAGTTAATGATATATTTTACTGAAAAAGTCACTTTTTCTTCAGTTTTCTCTGTTTTTTGGTATAATTACTCTCAAGTTTAGTTTGAGCTTTTATGAACATCTACATGATCAGTAAATTAAATATTGGAAAATACCTGATTTCCAAATAAAAATACATAATACAGAAGTTCATTTCATAATAAATGGTGACAAATCACTTAAGAAATGTTAAATATAGAAAAAAAAGTATTATTTGGGGACTACCACAAAAGTAGCACTGGGTCTTTATGAGTTAACTAAGACACACAACGGTCACACATTAGTCCATCTGCAAAGCTACATTTGCACAAAACAGTCAACAGCACTAATCAAAATAATTTACACAATCGAACTAATGGATTGTTACATTTCTAAGATGAGGTTGTGAATAATTTCGGAACAGCAGGACTATAACACTGAGCCACATGACGGCTCTACTAAAATGATGAGGCAGCAACGTATGAAGAGGAGCACTGAGCAGACATCAGTGTGAAGAACAAAACAAGAGGCAAACAAATAAAATGTATATAAATATACAAATGAATACAATAAAGATTAACCATCTTCCTCTAGTGATACTTTCAATATCCAAAGTCCATCAGATTCTGAATAATCTGGAGGGATGTGTTTTTGCTTCATCCATCCCAGGGGCCTCACTCAAACACAACACAAACACACACCGACACAAAAACAATCACACACACAAATATAACAAGATTTTACACATAAAAGTCACTGTTTTGGCTTTACAGGTTAGTTACAGTTCAGTATCAGCTTTGTGTTATAAACTGCTTTCTAAGTGCTTATGAATCAGTCCAATAGAGTAAATAATATCCAGTTTTCAAGATTTTCTAATAAGCATCATGAGTTTCCTTTTTTTTCCTCTGTCTTCTGCCACTGAAGGTCAACTTGATGCTGATAGTCGACTGACTCAGGTCTTTAACAAATCAGTTGCTCTGCATTTTAGTCATTTACATGGTGATTTACAAACAGTGTATGAGAAATGTGTTTTTGGGGGGTTTTGTTCAGTTTTTAGATTTGCGGTGGGTTGTCTACAGCTACGGCAGAATACTCAGTCTCGGACATATTCGAAGCCTCAATGAGCCGCGCCAAGCCCGTCCTTGTGGAATATTTAAAGATGAAGGCCTTCATGAGGTCATAGCGGTAGTTTCTGTTGATGAAGTTGTAGAGGATCGGGTTGAAACAGCAGTGGAGCAAGGACAGGCACTGGGTGAGATGTAAGGCCACCAAGATCACATTCTCCAGGTGACAGGTCAGCGGCACTAAACCCAGCTGTGACAGGGCGTCAGCCAGGAGGACGCTGTGGTAGGGACCCCAGCAGCCCAGGAAAACAATGATGTAGGCTAGGATCACCCTACGGCTCACACGACGCTCCTGTTCCACTGTTGAGGATGATGACGAAGAAGAGGAGCGGGCGAAAGCTCTGGCCAGAAGGGCATAAAACACTGCGATAACAGGGAACGGGAGAACGAAGCCCAGGAGGATGAAGCTCAGCTGTACTCCCACCATCCACTCCCTGGGGTTTTCCTCTGGATACACAGGCCTGCACAACATGATGTCCCCATGCGACGACTTCACCGTACGCATGAAGTAGGTGTCCGGCAAGCTGGCCACAAGCGCCAGAAGCCACACGGCGATGCAAGCCCCACGCCGAAACAACCTCCTCCTCACGCCACCCTCGCCGTCCCCGTGCTTTGTCAGGCTTAGGTAGCGATCCACACTCATGCAGGCCAAAAAGAAGATACTGCTGAAGAGGTTGACCGAGAAAAGTAGGTGTGTGAGTTTACACGCCACCTCGCCGAATGGCCAGTGGCCGTGCTGAGCCAGCGAGCTCACCCACACGGGCAGAGTGACGCACACGCACAGGTCTGCGACAGCCAGGTGAGCGATGTACATGTGTGTCTCGTGGCGAGGGGTGGAGTCTCTTTGAGCACGGATGTTGACCCACAGGACCAGGGCGTTAGCAGCCAGGCCGATGATGAAGATAAAAGAGTAGAGGATGCACGTGGAGTAGAGCAGAGCAGTGCGGTTAAACGACGTGGCACACACCATCGTATCCACACGGGATATGTTGCCCAACGGGTCGGAGAAGTTGAGGTCCGACAGCGATTCCAACAGGTCCTCTAGGTCACTACTGGTTAGACTCATTTTTCAGCACAGGGAAAGGACCGCAGCACACACCGGCTCTGATGGGAATAAATCCTGTGAAAACAACAGAGTAATTCATTATTTCAATGCACAGTTATTATGGTTTTAAAATGTACCTTTATGAGAAATTAAGTACTTCTTGTTTTTACTTTTTTAATTTTACTTTTTGAGAAAACCTTTGCTTTAGAGAAGATGAAAATGGCAGGATGACATCAAATGTGATACACAAAACCACTGCAATGCTGTGCAAAGTCCTCATAATCCTTACATCAAGAACCATTAACAATACTCAGTAACTTGTACTCTAAGATAAACCAAAAACCAAAACTTAAATAGTCTAAAACAATAAATGACAGTGATTTCATCTGCAGTTCTATTCCATGTTTGATTGTGATGCACTGTGAATTATTTTCATTTCTGTTCACACATTTTTTTCTACTACCAGTTTATTTTTAGTCTGTTTGATGCAGTGTTATTTTAATCGATAACATCCAATGACTGGTTCTACCGTTTTTTTCACTTTAGCTCTTCAGTATAAATTCAAAAAGCAATTTTCCGTTCTATTAAGTAGAGGGTTTCTTTTACCCCTGTGGACTTGAACTCCATGAGCTAATAAAACCTAAGGCCACTTGTGGTATGCTACCAGATCCTAAAGAATCTTAATGTGGTTAACTTGTTAAAACACTACTTTCATGACTTAATAGAGGCTCTCTGTTGTCCTGTCACAAAAGTAGGAGTTCTGTGTGACTGATGTGCAGTCAGGGGGGCAGTACAATAAATGTTTACATTAGCTCCACCAGCGGACTGCAGATTGGACACAGGGAAGTGAGATCAAGAAATCCAAACACAAAGTATTTCCGGAGCGTTCTGGGCATTCCAAGATAAAGCACTGGTCAGGGTGGGAAACCTGATGCCACTTTAAAGAATGTTTTCCCTTAACATGCTTGTTATAGTAAAAAAAAATCTGTGTTTCACGTCTTTTCTTGAAGTAAGTGAGGAGAAAGGGTGAGAGAGGAGCTGTCACCACCCACATGATCAAAGAAAATACTGCTCATAACTTCAAATACGTCATTTTGCAACATCTGAAACTAATAACACAGGAGCATGTGCACATAATTTCAGATGCAGGGTACATATGTGTACAGAGTAAGGTGGCAGAAGTCATTTTGCAAGATCACAGGGGTAGTATGCCTATAAACTTGCATGATTCTTTCGTGCTTAAGGTCACAGTGGAAAGTCAGGTTCTGCACGGCTGAGTTTGGCTTGTCTTCACAGGATCTCTGCTGTGATGTCTCTCTCAACTCTAACTGGCAGTCGGCCACAGTGTGAAAGATCAGAGGTGAAAGGTAATAGATCAAAACCAGAACACGAATGCCTTAACCCTGCTGTTGCCCCTGAGTGACGTGTACGCCCACAGAGTGAATTGTGTGCAGAGATCAGCGGGAAGCTTGACGCCTGCAAAATGGTCTGACCACGGTTAAAAATGAGGGTCAGCGACCACTGGGTGACACAGCACGCCAGAGAGCAGTGAAATGTGACCGCTTCAGACATCTGTCTGTGGAGGAGACTTGTTGCATGTGAGGGTAAGAAAGAAAAAAACACTTCTATTTAACTGAGGATAAGTATATGCAAAGACACCTGGAACTTATTATAATTTGCAGCTCTTTAGTGTGTGTCAATCTTGTCTACCTTCACCAGATGTAACCAGTTTATCAAGGAAATCAGTCATGAAAATAATCATTAGTTGCAGCTAGGGTGATAAACAATAACGATATATATCGCAAAATAACTTTTCCTCAATATAAGTATGAGACATGCTCGATACAATTTTGATAGAATTCAACAAGCTCATATTTGGGCTGCAGCGGGAGATAATGAGTGTTCCCTCGGGAGAAAATTTGATCGAGAACTCAGGCAACGGGGTTACTGAAAAGTAGGGGTGTAACGGTGCACTCATTTGTAACGAAACCGTTTCAGTTTGGGGCCTTCGATACAATATGGAAGTGTACCAGACGAATACATGTAGCCTACACTGGAGAAAATCAAAATCTTACAAAGTGTATTTTTCTCATTTCTAGTCAAAATATCTCATCACACTTAAAATAAGACATAACCACCTAAAGAGTAACTTTTCAGTGAGATATAAGAGCTTATTTTTAGACAACAGATCTTGAAAATCTTATTTCAAGAAATCTTACCAAGATAATTTTCACTTGTTCCATTGGTAGATTTTTTTGCTTGAATTAAGCAAAAAAAATCTTGAAAAGTTACTCTTATAAGTGATTATGTCTTATTTTAAGTGTGATGAGATATTTTGACTAGAAACGAGAAAAATACACTTGGTAAGATTTAGATTTTTGCAGTGTATGTGAAGAACACAAACACTCGCCTTTCCACACAAACCTTTTTGGAATGAAGATTTTATTTATTTGGAGTTGACCAACAAATGTAATGGTCTGTTTTGTTTGTGTTCTCTTTTAAAACTTGAAAGCTCTTGCCTGCTGGTCAGACTTTTAGTTTAGTTTTAAATATATGTACCTGTTTTATTTATCTGAAACAGTTGTGTAATGTTCTCCAGCACATGTCATGTTCAACCTCTGACAGAAAATAAATCACATTCAAATAGAAAATTGCCTTCTGATGTCTTCACAACTAACTGATGAGTAACGGAAAATTTAAGCTTGACAAAAATAGCAATTTGATTTACATCGTGATATATATTGATATCGTCTGATATGAAAAAAATGATCGTGATATGATTTTTTTCCGTAAAGCCCAGCCCTAGTTGCAGCCCAGAACTAATTCTGACCAATAAATTAAAAAAACTCCTAATGCCATTATTATAACAGATACTGCAATTGCCTTGTGGGCAATCCTTTTAGTGGCAACAGTAATTTTATCATTTTATATTCTCTTAAAAACACAATGATGTACTCTGACTGGGCTCGATACCAAATAAGGATGCTCCCTTATGTCTGCAGAATGAGATTTACAGCCTTGGCATCTGTGCAGGACCACAATGGTTCATTCATAATGCCTGTGACACATTTTACCTCTATCAAAAAACTGCACCTCCGGGAGACTGCAAATTGCACGCTACCAGATTCCTGAATACTGTCTTTGGATTAATTCTTCAGTTATTGGAAATACTCATAAAGTTTTATCAAATCAGCCCTTTAAATTCTCTCGACCTGCAGGAATAATCCAGTAATACAATATGACATGTGGAATCAATAATATTTACATTCAGAATATAAAGTTTAATAGGCTAGTAATGCACTTGTGTTTGGATAGAACTGAATTTTACACAGTTTTGGTAGGATACTGGAGCTTTTTTTTTTTTTTTTTTCTCCAGTAAAAGGATTTTAATAGTCTGCTTCTTCCACCCCTGTGTGTGATAAAGCTGTTTAATAAATGTACGATCCCTCACCTCATTTTTTATTTCCAGTTATTTAAAGACTAGGGGGTCGCTTCTAAAAGAGGGATTTTCTATGCAGAGATAATCCCTCACAATGGTCCCACAGTGTCTAACTCCCTTATATTATATGGAAAATACCTGAAGGTGCCAGGTAACCCCACAGGCTTCAAACTAATCAAACCTTTAACACCCACACCATTAGATAAGCCACGGATCCCATCTCTCTCTCTCTCTCTCTCTCTCTCTCTCTCACTCTTTCTTTCTCTGTCTGTGTGGGTGTGTGTCCTTGTATCTTTACCCCTCTTTTCTTACAAATTAGCTGAAACGGCTTTTGTATTTCAATACACACAAAATAAAGGCGTTTGAAGGGTATTTTCATGTGCTAATGCTGTTGACAAGAGAAGTGCAGGTGCAGCATGTTTCTCAGTTTCTCCTCTCCTTCTTCATTCACAGGCTTTTTAGTCAGGATAAAATCTCTGCCTATTCAATGCGTCAACATCAGATTTCCGCGGAAAAGTGAAGCTTTGTCGTCATTACGCACAAGCACAACATAACCCAACACTGCTGGCTGCAAACATACAATGTCATTGTTGTCATTGTTGATTTATATCTTCTGGAAACAAACTTATCAGATGTCAGCTCGGTATACAGTAGCCTGGTTCTGTGTTTGAGCAGATGGAAGATAAACAGCGCAGACAAACCGTGGGTGGATGGAAAGAGTTATTAAAATAGTATTAAAAGAAGATTTTCTACCAATTACAGAACGCGTTCCGTGCGTAACCCGCGCGTAAAAGCACAATAAAGTACATATGGTAAAACTATGCGTCACAAGTCGTACTTAAACACATCGAGCATCACTGTTATTTTTAACAAATACAAACTATCAGAACCCAGATCAGTCTAACATTTATGTTTTTATCAGCAGTTTACCTTTAAATGTGTGTCTCCCTTTGCTGTTTTCTCTTGTAAAGAAAATAAAGTCGTTTGGTTTTCCTGGTGAGTAACTTCAGCGCCACAGCTCCGTACTGACGCGCGTTTCCCTCCGCCTCCTTGAATGAATCTGAGCCTCAGTCTTTTACTGCACTTGCTGAAACTCACAAGAGCTACGCCTCCAGGGCTGGTCCAACTGAAATGCATATTGACAGGGCATCACCCCAATAAACGGAGAGACGCCCTGAGAGTTTCGACTAATTCCGAAAGAGACGCGCAACAGTGCATCAGATATTATCGGTCATATTAAAACACGTTACTTCAAACGAACAAGGAAACATTACAATACTGAAATTCTGCAGTTCTGTCTTTACACAGTTTATTATAAGATAATAATAAATGCTCTAAAATGAACTTAACACCACAACATGGGGATAAAGCAACATCAAACATTATTTAATGTACCAGCAAAGTATAGAAGTATGGATTAAAAAAAAGAACAATTATTTTAAAAGTGCAAATACAGGGAATATAATGTCAAATACACATTTACCACACTCCAGGGTGGTGGTTTGTGCTCACAGAGCCTCACCCCAGAGTAGCCTAAACCAGAAACCAGATCTGCAGACGTCAATAAACCACATCCACTGTTCTCTGTTTCCACCCAAAACCAACAAATGGGCTAAACCCAATATATGGTCATACAAAGGTAACTGAAGACACCCTCAACATAACTGAAAAAATAAATAAATAAATAAATAAATAAATTGTAAAAAAAAAAAAAAAAAAAAAAAAAAAGGAAATCTGGAGATTATTTATTTTGTTCAGGCTCAATGTCAGTGATCCTCCCCAAAAATTAAAACAAGAAATGTATCATTATGTATGTGATGAAACACTTGTCCTGAAACCATGAATAAAATCAGCTGCAGCAGGATTGTTTCATTGTTGTATTCATCCTTATTGCAGGCACATCCTCTAGCATTACGCTTCATGGGAGGCTCATGTGTTTTCTGAAAGCTGTTCCCACCACAGCAATTAACCCCAAGTTCAATCCACAGACAAAAGCAGAAAGAGAAGGATTTATTAAAATAAACCGAGTAATTTGCATTAGCAAATCATCGGAATGCACCATGATGGAGCTCATATGTGAAAGTCATTCTTTTGATGTCATTCCCAGTGAGTGAAGTATTGTTTTAACAGGTACAATGTGTCCTGTATGTTTGCTTAGGAAAAAGATATCTGCGACTGGTACAGGTCACCCTACTGAAGTTTATTATGACAGTACGCCCTGTATTCACAGATGAAATACAGCCAGCAGGCTACTCTGACCTCATTAAAGACCAGAGAAGTGAAGTCGGTTTCAGTTAGGCTTTAAAAGAGGGCTCCCACTACGCACGCACACCCATTGTCCTCCATATCAGGAGCATCAGGGGGGGTTTGTAAGCCTCACTGATAAGCATCCGTAACCCTGCAAACTGCTGCCAACCTCTGTTCTCTAGTCCTCATTCACAGGGAAGCTGGACTGGGAACAGCAGGAGTGTTTTTGTGTGTATGAGAGTGTGCAATGTCGTCACAGTTGCTTGAAAATCTCTGACTGACTCCCAAACTTTTAATATCACTGTAGTTTGGTTGCTCTGCACACATGTTTTAACTCTACTAAAATATACTTGTCATTTTCTCTTTGGGAAGTTTCTCCTTTTTTTTTTGTCTTTTCTTGTCTGAATCAAGGTAATGAAGGGTGTCATATGCATATGCAGTACAGACAGTAAATCCTTCTGAAAACAAAGGTATCTTTAGGCTATAAATAGAATTTGCTGTACGTCAACCTACAGACAAAGATTCTGGCAAGGCTTTGTTATGTTTTTTCTTCTTTAATTCCTATGCTAACACATCAAGGCATGTTTTCCTTGTCACCATTTTTACAGTATGTTAGCCAAGGCCAAGTTCATCACGCACATGTTTTAACACACTGGGTAAACATGATCAACAGATAAGGAGATGGAAAAGGGCAGGCGACTGTAAAAGGGAAACAGGGGAACACTGACGTAAAACAAAGAAGGGGGAGAAAGGCCTGTGGGTGAGTAAATTGAGGAAAACAGAGGAAGAAAGACTGAAAGAGTTATTCCTAATGACTGCAGTTCTATTGTGATCTGGTTCAGCGTCACAGTGGGGGGTCTGACAGACACAGTCTATTTTTGTGCAAATCTCCATTCAGAGAGTCGCTCTCGAATTCATTCTCAACCACATCTTTACCATCAGCAGTCGACCTCCCTCCAGCTCTGAGGGTTTTGCTTTTACATACTCGACTCCCTCACATTCCTTCTCATCCCCTGCTCGTCTAACCTCACTCATCTTTCACTTAATTACTTATTCATCTACAATTATCTTTCAGGAGGAAAAGGACATGAGTGAGTGAAGCTGAAAGGAGCAGGTGGAGTTTGTGAAGGACTGTGTGAACATGGGGGGACCAGAGAACTTGTAAAAAAAAACAACAACATATATATAAAGGGAAAAACTGGCTTTATCTCAGGGTTTCAAGCCTGTGTCTTGTCACCATTCATATTCTGAATGTTCGTAATGAGGTGATACTTGGTGCATGCAGGTGCATGTTTGGCAGAGTGTGTCCATGTCAGGAAATAGCAAGAAAAACATTCCTCACACTGACAATGCATCCCTAATAACAGCCCATAAATGTGACATAATGCACAAAATGTCATGCAAAAAAGGATGAGAATAAGAGATTTACGTTTTATAAGAAAATTGTGCGATCAACAAAAGAAGAGTGCTAATAAATTACAGACTTTTATGTGCATTTCTCTTGGTATTTTGCTATGCTCCTTCTCTGAACTCTCTGAATCTGTCAGTACCTTCATGCTCAGGTGCTGACCATGACCGGCTGTGGCTTATACACTTCATTGACTTTGTCTATCATCTCAGTAGTAACTCAAACTAAAAGCCAGCGCTGTTTTCCCTAAGCTGTGCAGGTTTCTGTTCCCCCACCTTTTATTCTTGCATGCACATGCATACAGACACTATGTTCAACAATACCATCCAGGTCAGTGGGATCACGCAGGGGAAGGGTAAGAGCTGAGGTAAAGCCTTGCTTCAGGGGATGGTAAGTGTCCAGTATGGATTAGTGAATGACAGAATCTCTCTACGGGAAGCATGAGACGCTATCTCTCCGCATTCCCTGAAGCAGCAGCTCCAATCTAGTAATCCAATCCTGACAATCTCGATGTGTGCTTTACAAAATCCTTCTTTCCATTTGGCTGACATTGAGTTCACGGATAAGGTAGCTAACTTTCACCCCTATTGTCCTGTCACTGTAAATGAAAAATGGACTATCAGTATTGTTGGAATGCGCTGGTGTTTTGGAGAAGCCTGCAGCAATAGTTTCATCACATACATCACATACATCACCTGTGGGTGTTGCTTTGCTTGAAGGTCTCTGACTGAGTGCACTGTCACTGGGAGGAGGCTTGAGGTTTGACTCAAGTTTTTTATTCTTTTTTTAGTCACCATGTCTCATAGAGATCAATATGTCAAGATTACATTTGCAAGAGAGACACCAGAGTACCATATATCTTTACATATATTAATTCATAGCAGGACTGATTCATACAGGACAACTGCACACATGCACCCTGAGTTAGAAATACTTGGCAAAAAAGTTGCATATATTACTTGAAATAAAAGTACAAACATGTAGAGCTGAAAGCCACTGAATGAATAAAGGTGAATAATACTGAAAGTTAGTCTTCTACAGTGCAGTGTTAATGTGTTAAAAACTAGCCTCTACTGAGAAATGCCATGATTATGAGCCCTCTTCTTGATAAATTAAGTTAAATAAAGCAGAAAAATGAATAACAAGGTGGTGGTGAGTGTCATTGTTGTTGTCTGCTGTAATAAACTGCAGAGCACTATGGTAGATGATGTCCTAATTTTCCTAATTTTCAATGCTGTATCTGAGTTTTGTAGAATATATGTCTATAAAACTATGTTTCTAAGTATTTATTATACTGCTGTACTTTTGTTTAAATCATGACATAAGATGTAGATGGGTTTTAAAGTTTTTAAAAAATCAAAAGTAAATAGACCAGTTTAACATAGACAAAAGCAATGTTAGAACTCCAAACAAGAAATGTCCAGTTTTCTTAATAGGATGAGCGCTGAGGGAAATCCAAACACTGCAGGCTTTATTGCATATAAACAGAACTCCATGGCGGTCAAACAAGCTGATGGAATAAATAAAGGGGATAAACATGCTAGCAGAGTGATGTCTGACTCATGTTAATGAATAAAACATCTGAGTGGCTACTCGTTGTAAATATCTTGTTGTTAGGGCTTTATGGCATTTAATCATTGATCACAATCACTGGTGCATGTATGATGGAAATGGCCTCCAGGCATGTTGCATGTTGCAGGTGGTTCCCATTCATGGTCTCAGCAACAAAATGCACACACAAGCAGCACTGTAGGGGGATTACAGCCAGGATGTGGCAACCCAGACTGCATCTGGAGTTGGGTCTTGTACGCCTGGAGCCCCTTGTGAGGGGCACTAAACTAGCACCCCCATTCATCTAGTCTTTCTTCTTAGTCTAATCCATAACCCTAAACTGCAGTTACATCTACTGCATAGACAAAAACATATGAGGCCACTTGTAGTCTTTCATTGTTTATAGTGATGTGTGACAGTTCAAGAAATATCCAGGGGAGATCCAAGAAATAAAAGCCAAAAAGATGATTGAGATGATAGAGAGGGAAGAGGAGTCATCAGCAGAACAAGGGATGAAATAGGAGGACAGGATGTATGGCGTCCACCATGTGTGTGTTTCTTCCATCACTGCGCTGTGGTAGATAGTGGAAGTCTGTTTCTAATTACAATACAGAAAGGAGCTAGAGAGAAGCGTAATGGCTGACTGCCGTCTTAACCCTGTCACTCTGACGCCCCAAACCACCAAAAGCCTTCCCTGAACTTCCCAGCCACACTCAGCCTCTGCTTGTAAATAAGAACCAGCCTCGCTGTCTCACGTCAGCCTCCCAGTGCCAGGCACTCTATACATCAGAGCTTAGCCTCATGTCCATCCATTCATCAAAACCATAACAGCAAGCCTTCCGTGCAAGAGTCTCAAAGTTGCAAAGTGCAGGCTAGTCTGGGCTTTATCACTGCCAGTCAAGCTGAGTGAAGTGTTTGTCAGAAGCCTGATTTGAGAAAGCGCTTGCTTATTTTGTGGTAAAATAAAGCCTTATTCCCAGAGGTACACGCCTAAGTGAGCATCACAGCTCTGATAGGCAAATGATGTGTGAAAAGTCTCATTGTGGAAAAAGTTTCCTGTGTATTTTCACCCTGGAGAGAGGATAAGACTAACACAAAAGAAGGATGGAGGTGAGGATGAAAAGAGCAGCTCATGAAAGACACATCCTGCAGAGGTTCATGTAAAAAGGAAGGAGGCAGTATTTGTTGTTGTTTTTTTTCCCATGTTTTTTGGACCTTGTAAAGAACTCCACGGCTCTATTTGTGGTTGTGTTCCTCCACAGCTGTTGTAATCTAACCTTCTCATCATTTTTCTAACCAGCTGTTAAACTATAATCACAAGCATAGACCCTTGAGAACTGCACCTTTGATACTTCCAAACACACTAAGCCTTTGCTGTTTGAATTTACAAAAAGACTACAACCATAAAAATACTCAATTTCCCACCACCTGCCCAGCAGATCGACTTAAACTCTGCTCTCCTGTGTATCATCTCACCGTGTGAAAACCAGTTATTTTATGGAGTGAAACTGTTCTAACGGTGTTTTCTGTGTGGGAAATAAAGAATGTAAATAACTGTTTTGTTGGACTACATTTTTTCAAGGACTGTGAATCTAAAGTGGTTTTCAGGAGCAACGTGATGGGCAAGTTTGGGGGATGATTGTGCTCAGATGTCAGAGTGAATTCCTTGGTTCTATGATGACGGTGAACATACAATGGACACACTGTGATCCGAAGGTAAAGAGGCCAGTTAAAGCATGAAGGTAAATGCTCATTACAAACCTTTCCTGCTGCCAATCTTAATATAAACGCCTTGAACTGAGCCTCACTTTTCTCAAATCTACACACACATGGACCCACTCAAATAAACACGCCTACAGTTTGACAAGCTGGGTTTTTCTTGGTGACATATAATTAATTGAATTTTAATGTAGCTCCTGAAAGACTGAGAGGATGAATGGTATAAATAATTTTCCACATTGGTCTTTTTCTCAGCACTTTACCATCTCTCTCTCTCTTTCTCTCTCTCTCTATTGTGGGTCATGGTGTTTATTGGATGGCCTGTTGTTAACCCCATGACATCTGGTGCAAACACAGGGACCCATTTATGGCCCAGTCAAAGGAGTCAAAACTTAGCAAAACAAATCAGAACTAGCTTGGCAATGCACCTCAGAATCTTTAGTTTTATGGAAATCAAGTGTTTTTGTTCTATACATGTATTTCATCCAATTTCTATATGATCTGGACAAACAATTTTGCGACCAACATGTACAACTTTAAACAAAAAAGTTCAGTTCTAGCAAGATCCATGGTCCCTCCCAATGTCTTCTGAAGATTATGTAGCTTTTGTGTCTGAATAAATGTGTGTATCAGTAACGCAATAGACTGTTTTTCCGGTGACTCTGATGTGACTGCCTGGTAAGTGCATGCCCACTTCCTCTCATTGAACCAACTGAAAATGGCCTTCCCTGCAGCTAGGGTGGGAAAATTGGGATTGACAATGGGAGAGCAGGATGGACATCAGATCAGAAATCACAGACTAACCTCAAAATACATAAACAGTCTATGCCCCCAAACCCGGAAACTCTGACAAAAAAAAAGAAAGAAAGAAATAATCAAAGTGACAAGAGTACAAAACTATGTAAATCTGCCAGTGTAACTATGCTAGTCTATTTTAATTACATCAATAGAGCTAATTAGTGCCGAATGTTTCACACACTTCACATTTTTAATCCCGTTTACAAGCCCACTCATTGTGTCTCATAGTGGCCTCCAGCCATACACATAGTTGAACAAAAGAAATCACATAACTGTCAGTTCACTGAATAATCCACCATCACTGATTTTTTTTTTTTTTTTTTGTCTCCTTTTGACAGCAAATGAAGGAAATGATCTGACCAGACAGGTGATTATGAAACTGGACCTGACTCAACAACAACAAACACACTGTGACCTTGTGAAACCTCAGCTGTGAAATACGCAAACCATCGAGTTTCTACATGTCACTGGCTGTGGTCTGGACATCAGAGTACAAGCCATTTCCTTAAGTGTGCCCCCCCCCCCCGACACACACACACACACTCCCATCTCATTTCCTCCGTACCCAAACAAAAGCCGTTTCTCTGGGAAAAGTGCTCAGCCACTTATGTGTCTGTGCAGAACCCAAACCTGCATGCAAGCAGCCTTTTTAGTCACCAGCATGTCTGTTTACAAGGCACGAAATAGTTTAAACCAGACAATATGAGGTATGATTTGCTCAAAAAGCCCATTCCAGCTCAAAACGTAACTAACATGAACTCACCTTAAGACTCAAATCATACTCCTTAATCAACCAGCAAGTGATCTAGTTCAGGCTTTTCTTATATAAGCAGGAACAAAAGAGCCATGTTCACCCCCGAAGCTTTGATGGTTGTTTGGTAGGAGTGGTTTCCCCAGGTGGATTCTCACTGTCAGATGAAACTTTTTTTTGACATATTTCTCATGGACTTCAGCTGGAAACCCTTCTCCTCATCAAAGCAGTCAGGGGGAGTTCAGAGGAGGGGTGTTTCTCCCAGGAGGTCCAACACACGAGGGGCCATACTGTGCCGCTCAGACATAAAATGGACTGTTAAATTATAAATTTAGCAAAATGTCAGCACACGCCTTTTCTGTAATGCACCAAATGTATAGTGCGTTATGAAAGGGCAAATGGTTTTGTTTGTGGCATATTGTATATAGCAGTGGTTCTCAACTGGTCTGGCTTCAGGACCCACTATCGCCCCTCAATGACAAACCACAACCCACATTGATAAAAGTTAAAGCTGGGGTGCGAGATATTTTGCTGGAGCATTTTTTACTATATTGCTTAAAATCCCCTTTACACCCCAATTACAAACAATTAATTAAATGCTCTAACACAAAAGTAAAAAAATACAATCACCTGTGGAACGGACAGGACTGAAAAAACACCATCCAATCATTTTGAGCGCCCAATCGACATGATTGAATGGTGACATGTCTATCAAACTCAAACGCCATTTGTCCCTCCCCCCTCCCCCCTCTGTGAGTACCCTCTTTGTGCATGAATTGTGCGTTCTCAGAGGTCTGGAGCACTGGTACAGGAAACAAAGCCAGAGCCAGAGCATGGCTGTATTAGCTATATTAGGATGGAAACTTCACTGGCACTGTTTTGTCACCAACATAAATCATTAGGAAATGTAACATTAGTCAGATAGGTATGAACTGGGGCTGTTCTGTAAGAGCAGAGGCGTTGGAGGAGACTGAATGAGATATGCATGGATCAGGGCCGTTGGAGCTGGAGCCTGAGCCGGGGCCGCCGGAGCCGGGGCCACCGGAGCCGTGCAAATTGTTGCTGTGCAGCCCTTGTGAACCCTCGACAACAAGCATGCCGCATGCCAGTACTCTGGAGGTGTGGCTTCGGGGGGATGTCTGAAGAAAGGGGTCTGGACTTTTGAATTGAGTATTTTCAAAATGTAGCTTGCTCCAACTGTTTTTCTAAGATCTCATACCCCCCCTTTAAATTTCTCAAATTTATTAATGAAAAGATGGTGTGTTTTTAACTTGAGATAATACAGAGTATCACAGTATGCCAACATAGAAGCCAGGTTTAATGATAAACCAAAATGACCACTAGGTGATGATGCTAAATATGGAAATATTCCCTTGAACACAAACATTTTAACCAAAACTAAAAAGTGCACTCAATCACTTATTGAAGCACTAAACACTTAAGTTTTAGTCCTCAATGTAGCCAAAACCATATCTGATGTCGTCATTGTCATACCTGAGTTTTGCCATAGTTGCAATGAAGAACTTTTGGGTCTTCTTTTATGCAGTGAAATGTGTGGTGTTAACTAGCATTGCTGTGCATTACCGCCACCTACTGTTGGGGAGTGTGACTGGACTCCATAAAAAATAAAGCACAGGATTGGTTTCATAACATTATTTTGTTAAGGACAAAGGCCTGCAACCCACTGAAAATGGGTTTGTGACCCACTGGTTGAGAATCGCTGGTATATAGCATATTGACCTGCTTCTTAATTTAAAATTACGCAAAACTAAAAAAAAATTGTGTGTAATCTTTACTAGTTGATCTATCAATAGGAGTAACTTTTCTTGCCAGCACCTCTGGAGTCTGTTTTGTGCTGGAAGGCAGTTTGTTGACATCAGCCAACTCCATTTCTAAAATAATGGTTGTTCATGTTGCATACTTGCGACTGTAGAGGATCAGGGGAGAGGTGCTGAAGAACTTTAGAGGAAGCTTAAGGAAAACAAGTCCTCTATAAAGAAATCAGTGTACAGGTTTATTTATGTAAGAAACCAAAACACTCATTAAGCTTAGAAATAGTCAACAACAGTCAACTTGCAGTACAAAACAGACCTCAATGCAACTTTCTTATAAGCAAACAGGCAAGCACAAGTCTTGCATATTGAACCTTTCAAAGACCCCAGTCAGTCTAGTGCTTCACTATTAGATGACCAAGAAAATGTTTCACCCCCAAGTAGTTCACAGAAAAGAAGACAGCCCATTTGACTTGAATTTGTCAGAAAATAAAAACAACATGACAGTTCAGACCCACTGTATTCAGAGTCAAGCTTTCATCTGGTCGTTGGGTGGCACGTATTTGAAATGCATCCCCACTGCCAAGCCGACCTCTTCACTGGCATGTTTTTGTGGACCTCAGGCTTCAATTAAAAGGCAAAGCAGTCAATGGGAGTAAAGGAAAGTGATGCTTCTTCCAGGAGAGGCTGCAGTCATTCACATCAGGCATATGAGAAGACAGCAAAGAAATATGAGGAGCCAGAGTCTGGAAACCACAGTAGTGAGAGTATTCTACAGACAAATGAATTAGGTTGATTTTAGTCATGTACTTGCATTACATCACTGCAAAAAAAAAAAAAAAAAAAACTTGATTTACACACCACCTGCAGTAGCCACAGCAACACATTTGTCTTTTAATGCTATTTGCACTGAACCAACATCAACTCACCTAAACACTGAAGTCATACTTCAGCACTCATTGGAGAAACAAAACCAAGAGCTATGCTAATCCCACAGCTGTGATTTGGCAGGAGTGGTTTCCTTTAGGTGGATTCTAACTGTCAGATGAAATTTTGTTTGGCATACTTCTCACAGACCTCAACTGGAAACCCCTCTCCCCTTTAAAGCAGACAGTTCAGAGGAGGGGTGTTTCACCTCAGTCACAAAATGGCTGTTAGATTTCATTAATGTCAACATGTGCCTGCACTTCATATTGCATTAATACAAATAGTCTTGCCTTTAGCTGCATTTAAACACTTTTGAAAAATTTCCAAAGGAAGACTTGGTGATCGTTTTATCAAGTCAGGAAAGATCACACAGTACAGATTAGAAATGCCCATTTTAGTTTTATTTAAGTCACAAACAGACAACATTCAGACTCCAGATTTAAACTGGCTGGCTCGTGGTACTTTTTCCAAGTGCTTGTCCACAGTTGAGCCTTTGCTGGCCTCTTGTTCATGGAGCTCAGTCCTCAGTTGGAAACCCAGCTCCTTGTCAAAGGAGTCCATGGATGGAAAGAAGAGGGGTTTCTCTTCCATGAGACCGTGCAGTCGTTTTCTCCAGGCCTCAAGCATATTGCCACGGGCCTCTTGAGAAGTATGAGCAGGATCCCAGGAAATCTGAGGGGCAAGGACCTGGAAGCCACAGTAGTGCAGGGTCCCATACTAGAAACCAGATGAAGAGTCATGTGTAAATTAACATGCATCATGTCAGTTGGAAAGCTTGATTTAGAGTAAAATTACCTGAATTGGCCAAATTGCAACATAGACGTCTCCGTTAATGCCATTTATGCCAAACATCGACTCCTGAGATCCAGTTGTGAAGGACAGTATAGCCTTCTTATCCTGAAGACAAGATAAAGTTAGTGAGCTAAAACCCATAGTCTAGTCACCAAGTTCTTAACTACTCCCTTACCTGGAAGATTCCTTGGCTGTATCGTTTCTCTGGAGTGAAGGCAAAGCCCTCTGTGAGCACCCGGTCAAACCAGCCCTTCAGGATTGCAGGTGCACTAAACCAGTATATGGGGAACTAAAATCAGGTAGAGGGTGTTTTTAAAATGCACTTGTTTGAGATCCTGCATTACAGTCACCCAAATCCTACCTGAAAGATAACAAGTTCAGCTTCAGTGAGTTTCCGTTGCTCCTCAGTGATGTCAGCAGACAGTTTTCCTTGTTGCCATGCAAGTTTGGTCTCCTCTGCATAGTGGAAGGGCATGTCAGCTGCAAGTTCTGTAGAGAAAAGACAAGTCTCCAGTGGGTGTGAAGAGCAACTGGAATCCTGTTTTCATTGGTGATCAGATGTGGGCAGCAAGGACAAATACTTTAAAGAAGAATGCATGTTCTCAATCACCTCCAGTGATGTCTTCAGCAGTTGCAGTGGCTTTGAAGTTCATGGCATACAGGTCAGACACTTCCACTATGAAGCCCTGAGATGTTAGAGCTTCCACTGCTACCTCTTTGGCTGCAGCATTGAAGGAGTGTGGATCTTGATGGGCATACACGATCAGGACTCTTTTCCCTGCTGAACCAGGTTAAAGTAAACACCAGGAGTTCAGACTAACTCACCTTAACCTTTAAAGACCTACAACTATTTTTGGACTTCCAAGTACTTCTTTATGTTTAACCATCCTTAAGTAACCAACATTTGTTCCAAGATTGTACTCTACATTACAATGAAAAAGCATGCATTTTCCTGTTTAATTGACAGTTTCATCTTCATAAAAGTTCAGCTTACATTTCAATTATGCTTCAGTTTCCTCTTGTTATGAGGAACTTGCAGCAAAATATAATCCTTAACTGGACATGAAAATTCAATCTACAAATGCTGCAGATGTTAGCCATTTCCACATTCACTACAGAGCCTGTAAACATCCAAATGGATCATATCTGACACCACTAAGATGCAAATAAACTGCATTTTACCTGAATTATTCAAGTGTATTAATGCTTTTGGTTGCTGGTTGCTCAGATCTATGAAAATTACACAAAACCTAAAATAAATAAGAATCTTTTAACATATCCAAAATACAGTACTTACCCATTCTGAAGAAAGCTGCCAACTGTAGATGACCTGCACTTCACTGAACTGATGATAGAAACTGCAGATCATCCCCTGGTAAAACATGGTGTTTTTATACACCCAGGCCTTTGGCTCGTTCTCACTCTCACAGGTGCTGTCAATCTGCAGTCAGGGTTATTAACCAATCAGCTCGCATCAAGGGATTTTCTCCCAGCCAGCAGTCTATCTTCCATTAATGCACATATCTTTTAGCACACCTGGAAAACATTTCTGAAAAGGGAGAGGAATTGTCTCGATCCAAAAGCCAAGAAAATGTATGTTTTATCAGGGAAACCAGCTGCAGTCTCACAATAGTCTTCCTGCCCAGTATACAGCTCCTAATGTGTGTTCAGACTTTCCTATTTTAGCCTACTCAGAAAAAGAGAGCGCCTGTGTGTGTCTGTTGCTGTTTTTTTTAAGGTTTTTTATTTTTATTTTTATACAAAGTACAGTATCCGTGTGGGTATATGCAAGCGTGTCTGTCTGTGTACAACATGTTTAACAATTGTGTGCCATCCATGATGTGTCCAAAACCACATGAAGGCGACGTGGTTGAGTGATCCTCTCACTCTACTGTTGTTGGATTCTAGCTCTGTTTTCCTTTGCATTACTTTCCTTTAAAGGATCAGTCGCTTGTGGTCGAGCCCACTCACGAATATTGCCTTGTAAAAGAAAAAAATAAACCATCAGCAGTGGGTATGAAAGGCAAACATGAGCTGGCACACATCTGGGACACAAACCATTCCTATGTCCAATCTAGTCTACCGCTGTCAGGAGGGGGGTAATGTACCAGTGCTACATATTAGCACACATGTAGACATACATAAAAGCAAACCACAGCAGCGACACATATGGATATGCTTTGTTAGGGAATCCCTGCTCCTATATGGCTCTCATTTCTCTTATAGAAATTTGAAGTCAGGGGGTGGTAGATATTCGTCAAACCACAGCATATACAGTCACATTTCGGTAATTATGACGTGAATCTTTTCATCTCGTGGCTTCTCTGTTGTTTTCACCATCACCACAGTAGTATTTTATAGTTTTTGTTATGTCTATAGTGTGCACTCTCTGTCATGTTGAGCTTCTGGCTACATTCCCTCCGTTCTGAATGGAGGGGATTGTGTGTTTTGCTGGGAGGTATGTTTTTATGTTTTGTCATACATATAAGGCTACATGATCCTGAGCTGTTAAGCTGCAATGTGGTGTCGTATTCAGTGTGTGTCACTTTCTACTACATCTGTCACTTCTGCCTCCAGGGGGGTTTATGTGTCACGTTTGGACATTCAACACAAAATGAACATGTGAAGTCTTTACATATAATCACAACCAATGAAACATGCAGTCTGGGTTCATAGAAAAGGCAGATGTAGTAAAAGAAATGCTGGATGGGATATAAAAGTGTAGCCTATGGGGCCATCATGTGGCCATTGCAGGAAAATACACCCAAATGACAATTTATTTTAACAATATACCATTTTCAGCACCCACAGTGCCAAGACACCATCACTGTTTTTTATATATATATATATATTTTACAGTGCTAGGGAAAAAAACATCCTTTTGGTGTATATCCTCTAACATTTAATGGGTTAATCCTATGCCCAGGCCTTCACATTTTCAATTTATTGTAAATTGGTGCAGTAGTTTTTGCACTATCCCTCTAACATAGAGACAGAAAACACTATGTGGAGGTAATAGAATACATGGAGATAGAGCAGTTAGGTTTCATATTGCAGAAAAGCAAGATATAATTTCCCACTAGATAGACACTTTAGCCGAGCATGTTTACAGTTAAGAGATTGATTTGATGCCGTTTATAGCTTGAGCATCTCTGCCAAAGCTGGAGGAGGTTAAGGCCAAAATGAGTAACAGCCACCCAGATGGTGAGCTATGAAATGTGGCCATATACTGGCAGAGCAGAACCATTATAAAGCATGCAAATTGCAACCTTTAATAGATTAATGTCACAGATTTAATCACCAGAATGACCATAAGTAAACAGAGCACCAGGATTTATGGTGAGCTCTTGGCACCTTATCAGCACTGATACATGCCAGGGATACGAACTGAAAATCACTCAATCCATAGCAGATGAAGAAATTCAAGGTCTTGCAGAGACATCTTGCTAAATGTTGGATATCTTGGCTGTTTCAGTATCATTTTTGTATGTGCATATTTTTCACCTAACGTATGAAAACTGAAAAGAAACCTGAAAAGTAAATGTTACCATCTTTCATTGTAATTCCTGCGTTAAAAATCAATCTTGAGATTAAGTGTGAACTGCTCACAGATGATCGATAGCCAGGCTTTATTTATTTATTTATTTTTTAATCTAAACTCATAGTTTTTTTTTACTCACATACTTTTTCTTCTTTCCAGTATGTTTACTGTCACCATCAGACCGATAAATATGAGGTCTGACTTCATTTTAACCACAAGGACATAACTTGTGACAAAGTTGCTATATGTATTAGTCCACTAGAGAGCAGTAGAGTTATGTTGAGGCAACTTTTTACCCCACTTGCATTCATTCAATGAGTCACACAATAAATATTATAATAAAATATTCCATGACCGAATATATCTAAAGCTTACAGTTTTGCGTTTTAATAAAAAATAATAAAATGGAAAGAAAACCATAGTTACTGACAAGTATGTGACTGATGTTGACTTCATTTAATTTTATACCTTAAAAATAACTTGTATGTATTTGTTTATTTGCCACCTGTAACATTAAATAACATTTTTATTCCCCTAAATAAAGTTACCAAAAGTGTTTTAGTTAAGGCACATCAGACAAATTGAAGTAAAGAGTAGTGTTCTTGAACATCCTCATGTTTTGTTTTCTTATTTTTCAGACAAATGTAAACTTGCCAAAATTACCATGTGTGAGCAAAGTACAGTGCAATATTTCTTTAATTTTACTTCCTTGCACATTTTTGGTCTCTGATTTGATTAATATTATAGCTTGGCTGTTGATTTTGTATCATGACTCAGTGGAAATGATCAGATCAGCTCCATGTACACGCTATCTTCATAACATTTTACACACATGTGGAGTTATGTTTGACCAGGTATTTATCCCATCATATCACATCAGCCACTTTTGATATGTTTGTGGGATAAGTATGCATTTAGTAAGCTAAATCCTCCTTCAGTAAACGTGATGAGGTGACATTCAGAGACTGAAAGAAAATTACAGACGATGCTTTCCTGGCAGAGGCTCGCATTGAGAGTCACTGCATGTTTCCAGAGTAAATGCTCTGAAAGAAGTCAAATTTAATGTCTTTCCTTTCTGTCGCATTAACATGCTGCACGCCTCTGCTGTCCACAAACTACCCTTGAGGGTTTGAAGCAGGTGTCCTCTGTGATACCTGCATTTAGGTAGAAATCCTATTTAGGTTGTTTAAATACACACAAAAAACCCTCCATTGGCAGCTTGTAGTTTGAAGGAGCTGTCATTAACTTTTCTCCAACATAAAATCACATTTGCACAGGTGAAGTTTTCAGGTGGTTGTCAAATTTGTTCTGCTTTTCCATTTAAGCCTCTCTTCATCAATTAGACTCTGTAAAAAGGTTGTTTGTTGCCTCATTTCTTTTTAAAGCTGCTCTATCCATTAAATTATGACTGGGAATTTTGTGCATGGTGATGAAAATGAAACTGAACTGACTGGAATGAAGACTGTGTACAAACATATTAAGGTGGGTAGCTCTGCACAGTTCACTCAGATTTGCGTGACACAAATTCTTAGTGGTTTTTTCATGGAACTGTTTTCGATTTTTAAAAAAAGTCCTGAAAGTTTACTGTGAAAGAATTTTAATGTGGTATAAAGTTTTGAGGCTGTTATTTGTGATTCCAAAAGCAAAGAAAGAAAGAAAGAGGTACTGACTCAAACCCAAGTTAATACTTACTGCTTACATTATTCAGTCTTTCTTGAAACATTCATCCATAAAGACCCAGGACTACTTGTGTGGTAGTTCCCAAATTAATTTTTCACTTTTCTTAAGTGATTTATCATCATTTATTATATTATTATCCTCTGAATTTTGCATTTTTCCAGTGAAAGTCATGTATTTTTCTATATTTAATTCACTGATGATATGAATGTTCATGAAAGCTCAGATTAAAGTTGAGGGTTATTATATTAAAAACAGAGAAACTTGAAGAAAAAGTGATTTTTTTCAGCAAATCTATCATTAACTGAACATAAACCAAGTGTCTCCATTCACTGTCATTGATCCAACTCCATGGGTTTTACTGGTGAATCAATATTGTAGAAGATGACGGTGTTTCCAAGGTTACTATACTGAGCCTCTGAATGTCCAAATGTCATATCTGATGACCCTGACAAGATGACAAACTGCATTTTACAACAACTATTTACATGTTTTGATAGGATTAGTGGATCAACAGATATTAGACATTTTAGCTCTGTAGATGGATTTGGTCGCAAGTAGCTGTTTGGGTCTTTATGGGTTAATACATTGGTTTTAAATCATCCAACTCCATTTTATCCAGAGACTTAATAAAGATAGAAACATCCAGAGTGTTGGTAAAAACAAATATAACACATTTTAAATTTTATAACATGAAATCTATTCAATAATTTTAATAACCAGAGATCATATTTCAACAACTGATGTTGAATTTTATGACTTTTTTTTATACTGTATATTTTGCTTATTGGACTGACTTGCTGTGGATTGATTAAACAACTAAAAGATTAATACATTTAAGTGACAAGAGTAGTCAGGATCATAAGCATTTGCACAGTGACCAAAGTTCTGTACTCTTGCATTTGTATACCATCACAGTGGATTTTTACCTCCGCCAAGGAGGTTATGTTTTTGCCAGGGTTTGTTTGTTTGTTTGTTTGTCTGTTTGTTTGTTTGTTTGTTTGTTTGTCTGTCCGTTAGTGTGCAACATAACTCAAAAAGTTATGGACAGATTTGGATGAAATTTTCAGGGTTTGTTGGAAATGGGATAAGGAAGAAATGATTAAATTTTGGTGGTGATCGGGGGTGGGGGGGCCCACGGGGGGAGGCACTGATCAGCCTTGGCGGAGGTCTGCGCTCTCCGAGTGCTTCTAGTTTAAGATGTGACTGAAGTGTAAACTTTTCAGGGGATTTAACAAAGATGCATTAAACATTTAGGAATTACGAGCATTTACAACCAATTGTGTTGATTTATTTTGGGGCTTTTTAGCGGGATGATGGCCTCTTTCATATGCATTGACACCTCTTTGGACCCCATATTGAGAATTCCAGTGAACAGCAAGTAAATGCTAATTCAGCATTTGGACTTAACTTATGACCATTTGTCTGCTTCATTTGTCATAAAATAACCAGGGAACAGGTCACATCAACTATGAGAGCTACCCTTTTGAGTTGACTTTTTTATTGGTTGAACATGTATCTTTATATTTTTAACATATTTTACTGTGCATTGTTATGATGTATAATGTACATGTAATGAAAAAATCTTGTCTTATCTTATCTTATCTTATCTGATCTGATCTGATCTGATCTTATCTTACTTTACCTTACCTTACCTTACCTTACCTTACTTTGTCTTACTTTGTCTTGTCTTATTTTATCTTATCTTGTCTTATCCTGAAAATGCAGAGACTTTGCTTAAAATGGTTTTAATTATTAAATGGTCAATGCAATATTTCTGTTAAACCCCTTGAATTCAAGCTGAAAGTCTACACTTCAATCCCATCTTGATCATTTCATTCCACATCCTCTGTAATAGCATACAGAGACAAAATTACAACATTTGTGTCACTGTCCAATATGAACCCGACTGTAATCATAATAACTCAAGTGAATGAACTGAATTATCTGATATTGGTTTACTACAATTACACTTCAGAACAGATTCTATTACATGTTAGGAGGCTTATAAGCAGACTAAAGTGTTCATACTATCATTTATTATTTATGTTGTGTATTTTTGTTTTCTTCTGTGTCCAATAATGTTTGATAGAACAATTAGAGTCATCCTGCTGCACAATAATAACAAAAATAACCAATAAAGGGTCAGTTTTGTATTTATGCTGATGTCTCTTCTAAATGTTGTTTTAAAAAAAATACACTATATATGATGTTATAAACCTCATCTATCATCCTATAAATGATATGAAAAGCTGAAGTCCATGCCCTAGACATCTCAAGGTTATTCCAAAAAGGCTGCAAAACCACTGTAACATCTCACCTCTCTTCTTCAGCTCTGTTCTTTCTCCTCGTCACAGTAGCCATGGTGACAGAGCCGATCGATTAGACGTAATCTGATCCAAAATCAGCAGCAACAAAATATGACAGCAGATGGTAACCAGACAGACAGACAGGAAAACTGAGAAAGATGTGAGAAAAAACAGGAGCCAGAATTAAACTTGTACACTCATTTGCATTTAAAGTGTTAGATTTATCAGTGACACGTGTAGAAAGTTACAGACATTATGAAAGGTGAAAAAAGTCCTAAAAATAAGAAGAAGGAAGAAAAAACTGCAGTGAGTCTTTAGAAACTTTTTCCCACTGTGGTATTCATAGTGCATATCATAATGTGACATATCAGTTAATCTATGGAGTAAACACTAGATAAATGTGCAAGATCATGATTGTTCATTTGTCTGTTCATCGACACAAAAGGCACATATGCACATGCAAAATAGATGAGGAGGAGGAGATAAAAATGTAAGGTTTGTGGCTCTGGCCTTTAAACAGATGGTGTCCCGACTGAGCCAGACGAAGACTTAAACCCAGGAGAATTGATGAAAAGGGGGAGGAGAGAGGAGGGACAATGTGGAGAATAGAAAGCACAGAACCTGCAAATCCCACTTTAATGCCGTCTCAAATGATTCTACTGAGTCCTGATTCACCGGAGTCCATTTATACACATGGAAACACATTATATTCTTTCTTTTTTTTTTTCTTTTTTTGTTTGAATGATGTTTTAAATCTCGCAGATCCAGAAGCCCAGTTTATCCCACATCTATGTTCAGATATAAAGTGTATCTATGAGATGAACACCCATAGTCCATACAGTACTCATAGTCTGTTATGGTTTCTTTTATTTGGTTTCTTTGTTTTCTCCACAATTCTTTCGGCTGGACACTGTTTATGTAGACAAACTATTCTTATTATTCTTATAGCATCCTCCTAAATATTATATAATAGCCGCAGAATTGGAATCCTGTTGCCATAAACTGTACTAACTTTTTAATGAACTCTTTCTATTTTTTTTCCTTTACGTGTAACTTTTCATATCATCATTCATCAAATTATCCTCTGTATTTTGCATTTTTCAATGAAAACAAGGTTTTTTCCCTTATTTAATTCACAGATGTTCATAAAAGCTCAGAATAAATTCAAACTTCAGTATATGAAAGCAGAGAAAACTGAAGAAAATTTGACTTTTTCAACCAAATATATCATAGACTGAACATTAAAACAGACAAAAGACAAATCTGATGCTGCAGAAAAGCTGAGAAGCCACATTTTATTTAATTGCAATGATAGGATTAGTGATTCAAAACTTATTAAACGTTTTAGATCAGAAGATGCTGTTGGTCACTAATGGATGTTTAGGTCTTTGAGGGTTCACAGGTACATGTAAATGTACTGTTCGATGTATTGGTCAGTCTCTATGTGGATGTATTGGATTGGTTGCTGGAGTAAGTTGAGCTTGAGCTGCTGTTAGTTTTTCCCCTTCACCACACACCTTGTGTTAATTATCACTGTCTCTGATTTTTACCCTCAGCCACACTGGCCACATGGTATTGTCATCAGTTGGTCGTCCGTCCGTCTATCTGTCCAAGAACTCTGGCATGCACTGATAAGTCAGGCCACTGAAAGTAGTAGTGTGCCTGACAGGTCAGGCCGAGGGTTTTCAAGTACGTACACATTATGTTACCATTTATAGGTATGTGTTGGAGTAAAATGAATATTTTTTGTTTTATTCTCTAAACCACTGACAACATTTCTCCCAAATTCCAAATAAAAATATTATTATTTAGAGCATGTATTTACAGAACACGACACATGATCAAAATAACAAAAAGATGCAGGTGTTTTCAGATTTCAAATAATGCAAAGAAAACCAGTTCATGTTCATTTCTAAACAACACAATACTAATATTTGGTGGAATAATCCTGATTTTCATTGACAGCTTTCATGTGTCTTGGCTCTCCTCCATTGCTGTTGAATGACTTTATGCAGCTCCTGGCATAGAAATTCAAGAAACTCACCAATGCTCCATGGCTTGTGACCATCCATTTTCCTCCAGAAGTTTTCAAAGTGGGTTTGTTAATACTGATTTTAATACTGACCATAAGTCTTCTATTATTTTATAAGACACCTATGATAGCTCTTCAGTTTTCATTCTCTTTCTAACCACAGGCCTAGATAGGAATGTTTGCTCTCAGTCAGTTTCTCAATTCTGCATGTTTTCTAAGCTACTTTGTCTCTAACGATACCACAAGATACAGCATAACCCAACTCCCTAAAACTTCCCAGGACAACTCCAAGGTCTTGCATTCTTTCTGTTTGTATCTCGTTTTCTTTCTTCTGCTTAGCGACAGCATCATATTAACCAATCACATTTAAGCTTAGCGCAGACTACTATAAGTTAGACTGACTTCCAAGACAGGTCAGAACTGACTTCTGACAGAGGGCGAAGCTTCGTTTGTCAGTTTCTCACTTGTGCACAATAAAGGAAGGCCTGACTGACAACCAATCCATTCTCCACAAATTTCTTTGTCGTTTACGCCTCCATGACAGGTTCAGGTCTGGAGATTGGGCTGGTCATGACAGGGTCTTCTTCTGGTGGTCCATCATCCACACCTTTATTGACCTAGCTGAGGCCAGGAGCATTGTCCTGATAGAAGAACCAGTCCTCAGAGTTTGGGAACAGTGTCAGAGCAAAAGTCCAGTAGTTTTCAATAGTTAGTTTTTTTTATTCCAATTACTTTTGTGGTACTAATAGAACTGTTTTTGCCTATTGTAAGAAGATAGTGATGGCCACAGTAGTGGTGTTTATACTTATCTTATCTTATCTTATCTTATCTTGTCTTCTCTTATCTTTACCAACAGAAAATCTGATGCGTCTAAAGTTTCTTCAAAAGTTTACCCTTGTCAGTGATGACTCTAAATACTAATGTTTGCTGCCATGACAATTTTGTGAGACAGTCTTCATCCTTCATTTATTTCCCTGTGATGAGACGGTATGGTATCAAGGATGACATTTCCCAATGGATGAGATAGAAATGGGCCACGAGGTGGTTTTGGAGAGAAGGCTAATGACGTTAGCTATGACAGGGCCTTCTCACTAACCAATCCCCGATCCCATATGAGTATTTATGGTGGCATTTCTAACAGTGTTTGAGGAAACATTCTCCACCTTTTGGCGCAGAGGTGCCATCCTTTTAATGACTGACTCACAGAGATTATATTAGTAATGATTAGCAGTGGCATTTCCCTTTAAGAGATGAAATGATCAAAATGCCAAAGGCCCAATTCAACACTGGCCAAATCAGCCTGCAGACATACACACACACAATCACACAAACACACAAACACTACTATCAGGCTGCAAATATGCTGTAAAAACCCAAGCCAAGGGTTGTAACTTTTATTACACTTGGTATCCATCTCTTTTTTTCTTGCATGAGTAGTTTTAATGTGCGCCTCTCAAATCATTTTTCACAGAGGCAGCTTTTCTTTTCACTGTTACACACTGCAAAACAGGCAACCCGTTCAAAAGAGCAACTATCTCTATAGATCAACAAGCCCATTGTGGTTTTAAAACCCACTCTTATCCTTTGACTCCACTCCAAAAATCTAGTGAGTAATCTGGAAAAGACTGGCGGCGGTTTTACGTCTAATAACTTGTTTAATTGGATTCGATACTGCTGATAGCCTGGGTTTATTTGGTTTGGAGTAAAACATCTCTGACTAATGAAGGTGTGATGTTCATGTGGTTCATCTGCAGGGAGTGGAAGTAAAAAAAAAAAAAAAAAAAAAAAAAAAAAAAAAAAAAAAAAAAAAAAAAGGTGGTGGGGGGGCGGGGGTTAGTTTGTACAACAGACCCCTTCTCATTATCCCACTGTGCGTTGCGTCACTTCGCCCCAGGTTTGTGGATGGATGGGAATGTCTTGTGCACAACCAGGAGGGGCTGCGTAAACGGAACAAACAACAACAAACTCTTGTCTTTATTTTTGCTGACTGAGGTGAAGTGCATCTGTCAGTACCTGTCTGGAGGAAAAAGCATATCGACCAGACCAGAGCTTCAACAATTTCACCCGAAAACAAATCTAAACCTGAAGGCACCGATTCCAATCAGAACCCAAACAAAAGCATGGAGACTGACGGACAGCTCAGACAGATAACTTTATTTACGGGATGGATGTGGAAGACTGGATGCAGCTGTGAAATATGAGATCTATGATTTAATCTGTTCGGCTCTGTGAATGTGGAAGGTAAGTTCAAGTTTCTATTATTTATGAATACCGCACTTATTTTACGCAGTTTTCAGTCTTAGAATTTAGTTTTGTTTTTGTTTTTTTTTTTACTTCATAAGCACCTTTAACGCCTTAAACTGCACCGCAAAAAAACATATCGTAACACATTTTCAATAACATTAGATTTTATAATTTATTCATACCTCAGATTTTTGTTCACCGCAAAAATGATGTAACTGATCCTCCCAAGGAACGAGTATAATACTGCAGTTGGATCGATTTTAGAAGCCAATGTCAGACCTAGATTTCATTTAAATCTACATTATTTTTTAAAGTAATCTAATAAAATGTACTTTTGTATTATATTTTGGTCTTGGATGTGCTTTTTTTCAGCACGTCGGACAGCGCCAGGAGCAGCATCAGTTCAGATCTGCCACTAGGGCGCAGCACGAGGGTGTCTTATTTTATTCTTTGTCCCATTAACTAGAGGAGGTTTTACAACTTGGTGTAAAAAATAATAATAGTTATGACAATAGTTCAATATTATCTCTATAGGATATGGGAAAAGTTGAAGATCTAGCATATCTGCCTAAAACATTATTATTATTATTATTATTATTATTATTATTATTATTATTATTATTATTATTATTACCCAGCCAGCATGTCCATGTGGGCCCCAGAAGGGTTATAATTGGTCTGCATATAAGGGTCCCATTTGGGTTTGTCTGCAGTTTCCATGGTGGCCCCACATGTGTTTGCCCATATCAGAATCAGAATCAGAATCAGAGATCTGAATATATCATATTATTTATTTTTCATACTATTTATCCCACGATATTTATCTTTCATGTCATTTGCACTATTTCTCATGTTATTCGCACAACTTAAATTCTATGTTTTACAAATATCTTAGTTTGCCATACTTTTTATTTTTTAATGTCAATTTCTGCGCCTTTTATTGATGTTTGTTGTTGTTTTACTGATATTTGTTGTCTGTCTGTAAATTCTTGCACTGAACCTGAGAGCTTTGCCTCATTGTACTTGGTACAATGACATTAAAGAGATTCTGATTCTGATTCTGATTTTGATTCTGATATGGGCAAACATATGTGGGGCCACCATGGAAACTGTGGACAAACCCACATGGGACCCTTATATGCAGCCCAATTGTAACCCTTCTGGGGGTCACATGCTGGCTGGGTATTATCTATCTATCTATCTATCTATCTATCTATCTATCTATCTATCTATCTATCTATCTATCTATCTATCTATCTATCTATCTATCTATCTATCTATCTATCTATCTATCTATCTATCTATCTATCTATCTATCTATCTATCTATTACCTTAGTCTCAACTTTCTGATGCTATTCTGTCATAAAAAAAATAAAATAAAATACAATACAATAAAAATTTAATAAATTTAAATAAAAAAATAACTTTCGCTCTTTTCCAACCATGTTCCCCCAGACGCTCTAAACTCTTAAAACCATGATGCTCAGTCCGGACCAGGCCGTGCCAGACCTGCCGTGGGGACAGACGGACCCGGACTCACTTCTGGACTCCTTCAGGGTCGTGGAGCCCGTGGATGGGGAGTGCAAAGCGCGCGCCATGCACGCGCCCGTCACCAGCAGGGAGGAGAGGAGGAGGAGGAGGCGCGCGACCGCTAAATACCGGTCTGCGCACGCCACCAGGGAGCGCATCCGTGTCGTGGCCTTCAACGTGGCCTTTGCTGAGCTGAGAAAACTCCTACCGACGCTTCCACCAGATAAGAAGTTGTCCAAGATAGAGATCCTGCGACTCGCGATTTGTTACATCTCCTACCTCAACCACGTGCTGGATGTTTAGGAGCAACGTGATGCCCGGATGGACTGACCCCAGTGACACCATCATTTAGTCTATACTTGGATATGTACAGTAGAAGAACCCCTATAGGCCCATACTGACACACCACAGCCTGTGACTAATGGGAAAACCAGATTGATTTTTCATTACAGGGAGCAGCTGCAGGTCTATGTTTACTGTCACCAAAAAGCAAGAATTGATTTTTTTTTTTTTTTTTTTTTTTTTTTTAGAGCTGTGGGCTTTATACTGCATCAAAGCTACAAAATCGTTGCAATGACCTTAAATGTGCAGTTTCTCCCCTTCATATATATTTGTGGGATTTTTTTTTTTTTTTTTGTCCTTTTGCACTATGTCCAGAGGAAATACTGGTCACAGTTATTCCTTCAGTACTTGCAATTCTCTTAGTTTTTTCCCTATAGATTAAAATCCAGATTAACTTTATTGATCCCCAGAGGGTAATCCACTTTCTTAATCAACTCAATAAGGGAAAAAAAAAGAATGAATGAGTCATTAGACTGAAGTGTTTAAAAAAATGTTTAATAGTGCCTCATTTATATCACATTTGAGACATTTGGTGAAAATAGAATAACAGACAACATTTATGCTCAAAAGACGGTGTTACATATTTGTATTTTAGACATGTTCTCTGCACTTATGTCAAATTTTATTCATATGTACTTTTGAGAAGCTAAGATGTTGGTAAATTTACAAGCACCAAATTAGTTAATCCATATGACTGAAGGTGTGTTTTCACAAGTGATTTGAAAGTTTTGACAAATCTGACTTCAAACTTTCACAATTTGGGCTCAATTATCTTTCAACAATTTATCTGTACAGGTCTCAAACCTTTACTGAAAAAAGTACATTTTACTTTCAGACCTCAAAACCATTTTTTCCTCTATACAAACTGCACTTTACTGTTTACATCCTTAATATTTGGCATGGGGTCAGAATAAAGTGCATCATATGATTTATATTTTAACCCAGATTGGTGGAATCTGTGGTGTTAGTCTACGTTTATTTATTTATTTACTCACTTACTTATTTACTTATATGATATATACATGTCAAATCCAGAGCTGTGAGCTTACAGTTTTAGTTGTTCTCTTTATGAATAAGACTGGGACACACAGAAATATACATGTGCATCCATATAACATTCAACAAGGTAGAAATACACAAGGGATATTGACCCTGTGAATGTGTTTTTACAAGTGTGATATGCATGGTGAATAACCAAATTGCTGTTTCCACCTACATTTTAGACCAGATTTAGATGTTATGGGTGAAGCATTGTGGTTAAGATTATATCATTTTTCCAGACTTTGTTTCATTAAAGGAGTGATATTTTGCTTTTTTTAATGGAATTATGCATTTTAAAACATTTCCCTGTGGTCTACATAAACTATAAATGCTATGGTTGGGTCTGAATTCTTCATTAATTCAACTCCACAGGTCCATCTTCAATCCTATTTCTGAGTAATGACACCAGAAAGGTAATTTTTAGCGCTGGCCCTTTAAATGCACATGACCCACTTCATGCCCCACCCCCTCCAGGTGATTGGCTGTGCTGCTTTGTCCAGTTCAACCAACAACTGAACATTTTGGGTAATCAGTTCAAAATTTGGACATAATTTCAGTATGGACTACAACCGCTGCTGCTGACAAACAGTTATAGCATACTAAGACAAATGTTCATCAGAAGTCTTGACCTTATATGTGCAAATGTCGTGGTGTAACTAGTTATAGACATAATAAATTAAGCAGGAATAAAAAAGAGTTGTAGAAATCCACTTGATTTTTGCCAAAATGAATATAAAGATAGCTTTGCAACACCTGGAGGGTTCAAATTCAAACTTTTTGAACTATTAGGGTCCAAATACACAAATAAATGTACCAATAAAAGTGGGTTTAGCAAAATAAAACATCCCTATCACCACTGTTTGAGATTGAAACAGATCTACCTTTTCTACATTGTAGTAAATGCCACAAACATGTGTTTTCTGTATTCCACTACATACAGCCCTGTATTTGTACTGAAGGCTGTTTTTTGTATGACAGTGGTTGTGTCCCTTCGCCTGCACCCTCCATTAGTCATAGACTGTCTGTGCTCCTTCTCTGGTCTCTTTATGTGTGTCTCTGTGGTGTAATGTGGCCCAGGGGGCTCATGGTATTGTTCATGTCCACTCCAGCAGTAAGAGTGACATCCCTTTGTCTACACACTGCACATTACACACACTGCACACTCGGGATACACACTGGGTATAATAGGTATGTTGGGGTCTTGAGGAGAGGAGGGCTAGCCTAACATCAAATTTTAAGAAAATGGGGCAGGACTGGAAAAGTTATAAAGAGCATACATAAATGGTTAATAATATTCGATTTCATTTTAGCCAATGTGGGTCAAAAATTCCAACTAGGCTAGAACTGTAGGCTATTAAAGTCTGTGAGCAGCTATGTCAAACATCATGAGACCACGGGGATATGACAAGACTCTAAGACTGAAATGTGTACGTTGGATTTCCAGGCATCGCAGTGGGTCTATAGGTTCATGACCCGTTTTTAAGGCCGTGAACCCTGAAAACATTTCCTTCAGATTAATAATGACCTGTCAAACAGAGACTGTTGTCAAGGAGCAACACTGCCCTCTGATGGCCCCACCCTCTGAGTTTCATACCGGAAAAATAAACTGTAAATACTTTATAGCTTGGTGGTCAGTGTCAACCTATACTTTGTGCCTTTTAGTTAAAAAACAGGCCTTTCCAGCAGACATCAGCCTTAATTTTCTCAAGTGATGTTATGAGAAGCTAAGTGGATCTTGGATTTTGATGCTTTTTTTTTTTTTTTTATTTCCAAGCTCAAATTTGCACTTTTTTGCTCAACATATTACACAATATTGTGTTTTACTGATATTGTCGTTGTTGTGTTCATGCAGTGAATAAATTCCCCAAATGCTTAAATATGTGACTTGTTATCACTATTAACACTTTGTAGTGTTATCTAGTGTTACTTGACTAAATGAGGGTCATGGGCAACAGCACAGCACGAGGGCAAATGACTCTAATGTGTTAAATCAGTTTTAAAAATTATTCATTTTCTGGTACCAGTTGAAGCACAGAACATCCTTAAACACAAAAAATAGTTGTTATCTAAAACTATGAGCGTATATAATAATGACTCATAATGAAAACCAAGCATATTACATTTCTTAAAGCTTGTACGTATTAAATTATTGCAAAAAATGATCTAATTTAGCATCAGTTTGACCAACACCAGGGATGTAAATACACCTGTGTACAAAGGGAAAACTTAAAACAGTACATTAAAAGTGATGTCATTTAATATACAGTACTGTGCAAAAGTGTTAAGTTATAATGACCACATATGCATTTCTCAGTTTCAGTACTAAGAAAAAAAAAATTAACAGCTTCTATAAACCAAAATGGTAGCATTTAGTGTGACCTCCCTTTGTGCTTAACATGGCTTTAACCCTTTTGCTCAGACAATATGATATTTATTGCATTAATTTTCTGGTGTTTTATACCTGATTTCATCAGCACATGTTAGATATTTATAACTATTTGTGCTGCTTCTTGTCATGGGGTCACATTAAATAGTGAGTTTAACTTTCAGAAGTGTGTCTTTCAAGGCTGTACACATATTTCCAGTATTTTCTGGCAGAAGAAAACACAATGAGAAATAAATATGTATGCTCATTTCAACCCTGCAAAACCAACAAAAAAGGCAACCAAAGCTTTTTGCACAGTACTATGTATGTCCTTGAGAAGACAAACTTAACTAGTAAAGGCTTATTCTACTTCAACTTAAAAAAAATACATCTACCTGTACAATTCAGCTGATTGTTTCTTAGTTATTTTCATCACATACAGATAAAGGAGTATTACCAGTTACTGTGTATGCTACTTTCCCTTTACTTTCTGAGTGCATTAGCCTAAATAACTAATCTGATTCAATTCATTTTAATAGACTGAATATGCTCCTGAGACCCAGGAAGATAAGAGTTTTGGCTTTTTTACATTCAAAACTGCCTTGATTGGAAACAGCATGATGCAACAGTTTTCCAGATACATTTTATCTTTTTTTAAAGAATGTCGTTTACTGTGGACAGTATTTTTTTTTTTAACCCTTTCATGCATTAATTATGAGAACCTTAGTCAATATTTTTTTTCTTGAGTGTTTTAATTCATCTTTAAGCATGAAAAAAACAATGCAAATAATTTTTTTCTTATGGACCTATTTTTCGTGGGGTCACAAGAGTCAGCTGGACACCATGCATTTCATTTTTGAAGCAAAGAAACATGTATTTAAAACTCATCATCAGAAAGTGATATACTGTGTGAAAACTATGAAATAAAAACACTTTTAATGCCGCTAATTGCTAAATCGCTAATGTTTTCTCACATTTTATCACACTCTAATATTAGTTATTACTCATTTCATGGAGATAATATCCTCCTGAGACCTAGGAATTTGACCGTTTTAGCTTTTTTACATTAAAAAATTGTCTTGATTGGAAACTGCATAATGCAACAGTTTTTTCAGATACATTTTTAAAATAATTTTTATTTATTTATAGATTTTTTAATGGAATGTCCTTTGTAATGCACAGCTTTTTTTTTTTTAAGTAAAACTGTCAAACTTCTGTCCTCTACAGAGGACAAAATGCATTGCTGGGTCTCAGATGGATATGCAAAAAAAAAAAAAAAGTTGTTTCAGAAAACTGTTAATTACAGTCTAATAACAATTAGCAACTGATTTACACTCAAACATGTTACTGCAGATCAGGTTTATCATGAGCAGCAAAGTTACAATAATTGTATGAACTGTAGTGTCTGGGAGGATGCATAAGCGTCCTCTGTGTTGGCTAGTCATAAGTGTTTGCTCCTGGAGGATTCTGTTGAGTTTCTGTAAATTTGCCTAAAATTTGATTTGATTTGATTTATCTCCCCTTTATGTGAAGCACTATGTAACATGTTGTTTTAAAAAGTGCTATATAAATAAAGCTTTACTTACTTACTTACTTACTTACTTACTTACTTACTTACTTACTTAATATGGAACTAAAACAATAACACCCATGAATATACAAGAGAACAGCTGTGGAATATCTGTCCACTATAGTGACCACTGTGCATGAAAGGGTTAAAGTAAAGCTGCGAAACTCTTGTCCACTAAAGAGGACAAAAATGCATTGCTGGTTCTCAGGAGGAAATGTCCCTGATGTGTTTGTGTGTTTCACTACAGTGCACACTGAGACCTATTATAACTGGGTGCAAAAAGTGCACACTAATTACCCTGTAATGACCTAAAATGTGCCTGTATTTGGTTGGTGTACACATGGCAGTGCAGTGACATCATCTGGCACTGAGACTGTGCTATAAACACACTGGTGTTCAGGAATTACTACGTCCTACAAAGCAGATTAAGTTGATTGTGTTACATTATTAGACATCTTTTTTTTTTTTTTTGCAGGATTTAACAAAGCAACATGAAACACCCTGTCTCTAAAACTGCAGACCACGACCTCTAGCGGGAGCCAAGTGGAAATACTCCTTTTCGTGCACTTGTGGGTGTATTGTACGTACCTCGGTGCCGCTTCCCTCTGTGGTCCTGCTCACCACAATGGCCAGGCTCGTCTGAAGGAGCCTCCTCTGTCAGTACCTCCCGTACAGACAGACGCGCCTTACAGCAGCAGCAGCAGGGGTGGAGGACTGACTGGCACCGAGACGCGCGTCTGAGACTATGACACACATCTGAAGGAAGCAAAGGTAGGTGGATGAATTTATAATCTCGATACAGTGCAGTGTTACATGGGGCTGTACCCTAGTGCCAAATGCCTGAGACACAACACCACACAGGAATTACTGATGAAGTTCAATGCTGGCGTCGTGGAAAATGGTTTCCTTCCCTTTTACGCACAAATGTAATCCATTTCTAGTTTGTATCCAGCATAACCTATATACTATTTAAGGTGTGATTTATTTAGAATTCAAACAGAATACACCAGATCAAGCTTGATTTGTAATTAATTCCAAAGAAAAAACAGCAGAATGCATGATTTCAGCCTCTATCCTTCATCCTCTATCCTCAATGGGGTGACTGAAACGAGATCTATTGTAACCGAAACTGCAGCTGTGTAATAGAGAAGTAACATCACTTGGTCTCGGAGACACAGAAGCGTATAAAATAAAATAAAATATGAGCTGTTTGAGATCCAGCTGCCTCTGAGATGTGATGCGATGTGGTGGTGTACATGTCGCCATCATCACCAGCTGTCTGGAGACACACACTGCGCACAGCTGGATGATGTATTTAATGAATGGAGCAGCCTCAAATGCCACCTCTGACTGTCTTATGTCTGTCAGTATCAGAGCATCACACGCCTGTATTATTTAACAGTACTGATAGGTCGTGTGCAGAGGGGCTGAAGTATGTGAACCTTATAATAGGTGAGTCACCCACCTAGAAGATATCACTCCATAATGTAAATTTTTAATCTAAAGGGGAGTGGAGTGGAAAAATGTTTTTTTTTTTTTTTTAATAAGATTTTCTCATATGGGATTAGAAATTGAGCTGCCTGCATTTTAGGCTTCAAATATAAAAGCAGCACATGTGAAAGTGTCAAGTATCTTTAGTAGGAATGTACTGAGGTGTCTCCTCCACAAACCTCTCAACACCTCACTCCCTCTCCCTCTACTTTTATTTAGTTCCACATGAGCGGATCAGAGTGGACTAAGTTTGCATTCCAGAGAACTGTGTCAGGTCTTAACTTTCTCCTTTTACTGTGTGTGTGTGTGTGTGTGTGTGTGTGTGTGTGTGGGTTTGTGAAAGAGCAGAAGGGTGGGAGTGGCTGAGACCCTATCCAGTCATCCGCAGGTCACAGGTTCGTTTTATCACACATATCTGGAAAAATGCCTCCAATGCCAAATATCACATGTCAGGTCAGGGGGGGTCATCGTTGGACAAGCCTCAGAGGGAAAGATGCTGAAAAGTAGTCGTACTAATGCCAAATTAAAACAGAAATTGTAGTGGTGAGTAGGGGTTGTTATGATTGATTGTCATATAAATGATTTTAAATAATGATTTAATTGTCTTCAGTTTATTTATTTGGTTTATTTGGTTTATTTGATAGGGACAGATACAAAAGACAGGTGTAACACAGCAATCCCACGCATGGATCATAGTGCTTATAGCAAAAGCTTATTTGCAGCATCGGTCCCTAGATGGGCTTTTACGAAAAGTTAAAATACAGAGAGGAATGGAGAGACAATGACCTTTTACATACAAAACTGTGGTATAGGACAGAAAATAATCAGGTTAAAGCAAAGAAACAGATAAACATTATACAAGCATTAAACATGAGTAAACATAAGTATTTGCATACATACCACACACTTAAATAAGAAAAAAGCTATTTGTCACCTTTGTTACACCAGAACACATAAATAAAAGCTCTATTTAGGGCAGATTTGATATAAATGACTTAAACATACACACCTGTAAGTGAAATGTGCAAGTAAATTACTGATTTCACATGTTCTGTTCAATAATTTGAGGATACCATGGCTTCAGCTTTAATGCCAGTTGCTGAACAACAGTTTTTTCAAAACCAGTTTCTCCTTTTGAATAAAGAATATCACAGTACAAGTTACATCTTAAATGTTCCATCTTAAATGCAGCGCGTTTTCTACACAAATGGAACCATACAGTCAAAAAAAACACATCTTAAGTCCGTCTGTTACCAGTAATAGAAATAAAAATGTCACATGATTGATGAAATGCATTAAAGCCATCCCATATTACATATACTGACACCAATGAGATTTCTTAGGTTTTGACATTTAGTATCAAATGATGCTGATCAATATTATTTATTGTTACTAGATTGTATCTAAGTGGTTCAGTCAGTGCTATTAAAGTATCCAATGCCCTGTGCTGCAAATAAAAGATACTTGAGATGAAGGAGGTGGAATATGTATGATAGGCAAATATCAGAAAAATGGTTCAGAAATAGTGATATTTCAGCTCTTTAATACAATTGAATGGAGACAGTCATCGTCATTAGGTTTTGAAATAATTACAATTGGCTCAAACAACTGGATTATGTAAGAATTGTCAGAAGTCCTTGGTTTGGTTTGTGACATAAAATGTTGGTGGTGCATGGGAAATTGGTGCATATTTGGTTGAGTTTGTGTGATCTGAAACAGTCAGTGGTGCAATAATATGCTAATCAGCAGCTGTTCCTCTGGGTTATCTGAAGTCCATGGAGGGATTGGAAATTGCTATCACTATAAATAACACTGGCACGTACTGTTACGCTTTGTTTCATGTCAGAGAGGTTTAACCTATCCTGCTAGTCTCTGTCAGTCATGCACATCTGTCTGCTCATTGCAATTTCTTTATCACTATCAAAAGATGGTCCTGTCTTGCACTGATATTATGTCTGTTGTGTATGCTGCTATGTGATCCTATATTGCTTTTTTCCTGTAAAACAAGTGCTAAAAGAGCTAAACCAGCATAGCAGACTGCCAGCTGCTGCATCTAACAGATTATGGCATAATGCCGGCCAGGCGCATGAAGAAAGGAAGCCATGAGGGCTAATGGGTGTGAGTGAGGGCACAGATGCCATGGTAACCAGGTCTCGGTATGTGCTGCAAATGAGGTATGAGGCTGATCTGGGCCATTTTGGGCACCGGCACTGCATCGGTCACTTTAATAGAATTCTAGATTTGACACCTCTGTCTCTGTCCATGCTTTGAATTCAGATGTCTTAAAGGGAAATGGCCGTGTAGAAGCAGAAGGATATTCTACTCCAATCTCATATTCTCATTTCTGTAATTAATTGGTGGATTGAACCAGAATGGTAATTGGTGTAATTTTTAAAAATGAATTCATAATACCACATCTTAACCCTGAGTCTGATCATTTGTAATTATAGTGGCACCTACTGTGCAGCAGCCAGAATCTACTAAACAAGCCCGTTAATGAGTGTTTGTTTTACATTAGTGTCACTTTCTGCCCTCGTGAATCTCTTCATGGTGCAACCAACCAGAACGATCTGCAGCGATGCAATTACGCTTCAGAGGAGAATTTCCTTCCTATCCGAAGTCTCTCAGAGAGGGCCACGGAATTTCTAGGATAGAGTGACTGTGAGAAGGCAGGCAGCCGCACGTCTGTGATGCACGCTGTTATTTCTGCATGCTTTATTCATAGTTATCTGTTGGTTTGTAACTGATAGTTTTTCTTACCCTGTGGCTGCGATTTTCTACATGGCCTGGTTCACTATGCCTCTTCATGCTCATCTCGTGGATGAGTGACTTCTCAGAAGGATCATCTTGGCCCACATACCACTGCCACGCGTTCAGAGATCAGCACTCAGGGGGTTAACAGCTTTTATTCAAATCACAGTCACATTCATTTAACCATTTGGTGTTGAAAGCCATTGTTTGCTCTTTGTGTCCTCATATTGTGCCGCCCCCACCCTCCCAAATACAGAAACACACACACAAGTGTATAAAACAAATTTACTCTCGGCGGGGGTGATTGATTATTGCAGCTAGATGAGGCCTCCTGCTGCTGTTTCCAAGGCAACAATGGACGCTCCAGATGTGGGTTAGAGATGAGAGATGACTTTGCTCTGTCAAAAATCCTGCTTGTGGTTAAAATTTGATGTTGCAACATCAGCTTTGATGCTGTGATGGGTATGTTCGAGCTATGTTCGAGTACATTATTTATTGAAGTCCTGCATGTATGCAGCACTGCCTTGTGCAAAAATAGATTTCCCCGCTTTAATGGCATATATGACTGCATGCATCACTGGATACTGACATAGATACAGTATTATAGCAGAAAAACACCTCGATGACAGAGTAGTTGATCATTATATAAGCCTGCACTATTATACAAATTTGAAGATCATATGTTCTGTATAATTCCAGAGCAATATCATTACGTAATTCCGATGCATTGTATGATAATCCTTAATACAAAGCTTATGTTGCCTTTTTCATACCAGCCATATAAAGGGTATTTCAAATTGAAGCAGAGAAAATATTAGAAGTCAGCAACATCTTTATGGAAATTAGCGATATTGCAGTGTTTAGTAGTAGCCATCATTTTCAGAGCATGATCTGCATACTACTATGTGGATTCAGAATGCTGAATGGGCTGTTTATATGCATCATTTGGTGGTGAGACAACAAATAGCCTGTAAATGATGTGTGGAGAATACATCCAGTTAGTAAAATGAGACTGGGATGAGGCTGGTGATAGGCAGGCGGTTGTCAGGACAACAGCTGGGAGATAGAGAGGGGAATAAGGCCTGAATGAGAGGTTATGCATGGTGGAGCACTAACTCATCCTCATATATTACAAAGCAGGCATTAGAGCACAGGAAGAGAGTCTGTCTGTCTGAATATACAACTCATAATGATTTAAGTGCAATTAATGAAGATGGATAGCAGCCGTAGTTTTACTCAGTATCTGAGATGGTAAGAGAGAAGACAATTTATCACATATACCACAGAATGAAACTCTTTTTAATAATTATCCCCCTCAGACCTGCTGCAGTTATTTGGTTTATTAATTAGTTTCTAGCTGTTGAATTAATTAGCAACTATTTTGATAATTGAATAATCCGTTTTAGAAAAGAGGTCAAAATTTTCATATTACAGCATCGTATTTTTTAATGTTTTCCCAGTTGTTTCCTCCTCTGTGACAGTAAAGTGAATATCTTTAGTGTGAACCAAACAAAATATTTTCATCTTGGGCTTTGGGAAACACTGGTTATCATTTTATAGACAAAACAGAAAGCAATTATTCAGGAAAATAAACAATAGATTAATTAACAATGAAAATATTCAGTAGTTGTACCCATTACCATTATTTGTGATTCTTGAGAGTATGAGAAAAGGCCTGGATGTTGCATCCAAAAGTGAATAAACACAGAAGCAGCTTCTTTTTTGCTCTTGGTGTGAGTCTCCTGGCTATCCAGTGTCATTGAAAAACCAGCCACTATTTAGTGTCACATATGACCTTTAAGCCATTTCATGCTGCATCTTTCAACAGCCTCAGTAGAAAAACCTCTATTGATGATTATCTGTTGTGTTCCCAGAAGGAGGGTGTGTATATAGATCTCCCAGTGTGTGATATGAAAAGACAGGTTCACTAAATTCAGAATAGACTCTAGGGACAGTGTGGATTATCCATCTGGATGACCTAGAGACAGGAGGAAACATTTCTCAGATGTGGACAGGAATAAACCTGCCTGGCCTATAAATTAATGATCAGATGCATCTATTTGTCCAATGCTTTTACAGGTCAGTTTACTACTTAGATTAAAAAAAGTGTTTTCGAGCAGTTACTGTACGTGGCGTGGTCGTTCTGCTTCCATTAGAACCTCAATTGTAGTTCTTTCTACCTAATGTATTATTTGTTAGTCATACAGTAAAAAGGAAGTACTGAAATAAACCTCTCTTGTTCACTCTATCTCTCCATCTCTCAGGTCAATGTGGCTACCAAAGAAGCTCTCTGGGATTGTTGTCAGTCGTCGTGGATTCCTGAGGCTTGTCTCTATAGCAACCCATTCCTCCTCCTGAGTACTGCTGCCAACTAACCCTGTCTGCCTCACCACCAGTCTCTCCTCGCCCCCCTGGCCAATCGCCGGCTCTGAACTACGTTGGAATGGACACTGAATCGACTCACTCGGGCTACTCCTACCACTCCAGCCGCTCCGGGAGGTCAAACCGCCATGGGTGTGTTTTACTTCTGTTTGTCCATTGCACCCTTCTCAGTTTGTTTCTCCTAAATCACATGCTGGATCCCTCACACACTGGTGCTTGCTGTGGTATTTCAAAACATACATTCAGTGCACATTGAGTTTATTATGTTTGTCCTCAGTATGTGCAGGCCTCATGTCGGTTTTAGCAAAATAAACACAATGAAAGACTAAGAGAGAGACGCACAGGGAACAAGTAAGAGATTGAGACAGGCAGAGCTGGTGGATTAGGGCCGTCACAGCTCAGTGACTCTAACCTATTTCAGTGATTGACTGCAAATAGGAGAATCGTTTTGATTCCCCTCCCATCCTTTTCTGACTCCTGGCTTTATCTGCAAGAATTATTCATTTCTCTTACATTGTATTGTGTGAAAGGTTGTGTTTGAGAGTCTGCTACAGGTTAGCTAACATGTTTGAGCTATTGTGGTAGCTTACTTGCTTTTTGAAAGAAATAAAGGCATCAAACAGTAGTGGTAAACGTTGAGAATATGCAGACTTTTGTCACATGCATATTTTTGTTAAGTCCATTAGAATTTAAGTCTATTTTAAATAATCAAGAAGATAGTCACCTTGGTCAATGTGATTGCTTTTGAATTTGCACTGCTATCATTTTTCAGCTTGGCCTCAATTAATCTCGATCTTTTATTGCATGCAACTAGATATTGTATTTATTTATTAAGTGTAGTGTATGAAAGTTTTTTTTATCTATTCTACCTTCAGCTGTGTCTGCTCTCTTTGCAAGATCACTTTTGAAAAATGATTTTCCTCAATGATTTTACCTGGTTGAATATAGGATATAATATAAAAGTGCTATAAGTAAACAGTCTATGTATGAAATAGTGACTGAAGGCTCAGGGAAAAGCAAAACATCTATATTCCTAACTATTTAACCTACACTACACAAATAAGAAAAAAAAAATTGTAACCCTCAAAATACAAGTTAAGTTTGTGGTGGTATTCTTCCATAACTTAACCCTAACAATGCAAATACATCTCCTTATAATCCTTTTTTTCAGCTTTATAATAATAAACTTAGTCTGGTTCAGTGGAATAACTCTGCAGGAGTGGGGGTGAATATTTCTATTCCGCGGTGGTGGGATTATCATCCTCCTTTCTTCTGCTATCTGTGCAGGATTTTACCCTGAAAGAGCAACAACTTCCAACCTGCAACTACACCCCAGAAATGACACATTTTGACAAGTTCAAGCCTCTATATATGGCGTTTTCATTTGTAGGGATTTAGTCATTTTAATAACATGATGCTTCCACATGTTCCACCAAAACAACTTCTTTCTTGACAGTATTATGCAAATGCACTTTCGCAGTATCCTGTGCTCAGTGCCACCCAAGAACTAGTCACCTTTTATCCCTATTCCACAGCTATAATGGAGGGTACCAGACCAATCTATGGGACTGGCACACTGCTAATGAAGTGTGGAGAAGTCTAGCAATGTGTGACTACACTACAGTAAACTTATAAATGCCTCTGAGATCATTCTTATTCCTCTATGTTGGAAAAACTGTCATATGTTACATGTCATATGAGAAGGTTTGGATTTTTTTTACTATTGAACAGACAAAATCTACAGAGCATAATCTGTTGCAGGCCTTACATTGATGCGTCTGTGTTTCCATTTTGCTCTTTTGCCCATTTTTTCCAGAGATCGAAGCCGTGAGCGACACAAGGCCAGTAGTAAAGACAGCAGCCGCTCAGAAAGGTCTGTCGTCATCAACCCCCCTGACACGCCTTCCCAGGAGTCCCCTGTTCACAATGGAGAACCTCTGCCTGGGGAACCCACACCAGCAGAACATGGAGAAGACACCCAGGTACTGATAAAAAAGTATACAACATTTATGAATATGTTGAAAAGGAGACACACTAGCTTTTCAACAGTCTCTGCATTAACAACACTCTCTTAATCTAAAATATTAGTTAACTCTTCATCATGACCTTATAAACTCTTCGTCACACAGCTGGCAGCCCATTGCCACAGCATAATAGCATAATAACAGTAGTGACGAGGGATCAAATAGGTCAAAGGATTAGCCTCCCTCTCGTAGGCCTGGATGGATTTGTAGAGTCTGTCTGTATGTATGTGTGTGTGTGTGGTGTAACTGTCATGACTGATAGCTTTGAAAGCAGTGCAAATTGGTAGCAGTCATTCTTAAAGCTGATTTTACTCTGCTCTGCAAGCAAAATAGGCATTAAGTAGTCACAGGAGGACAAAATGCTGTAATAATGCAGCTCTGTGGTAGAGTAAATGTAACTAAGTCAGTGTGGGAGGGATTAAAGATGCAGACAAACAGGGTGATTGAATGGAGAGGATCAAGTGCGTTTTGATAAAAACCAGAATGGATAAAAAAAAAAGAAGAAGAGGTTATTGATATTGTTCATCAGTGAAGACTTTGCCTTGGGGTTTTCAGCCTCTCTGACCTACTTGAACCCTAAAGCACACACCGGACACTTTTTCATTGTATTTATGCAATCGGTTTATGTGTGCAAGACCCAGAAAGACAAGTAGTGTGTATATACAAGTTGCAGCTAAAGCACAAGCAGCTACCAAAGTATGTCCTCCCCCAAAACTACTTTATTTAATGTCATTAGGATGTGGTAGACTTTCTGACGATTTCTGAGGTGTGACCTATTTTGCTGTATCTGCTCAGCATCCCCTTCTGGCATGGCAACCACATTCCACGCTGTCATGTGATTGTCAGCTTGTAGCCAGCGTCCATTGTGGGCAGTGTAAGGTAATCTGCCATTGTATTGCATTAGCCCTCCAGACAAACACGTCCAAATAGCACAGGAGCACTGGTATTACCACCACCAACACCAACACCACCACCACGTCCAGGCCAGCCAGTGCTTTTTGGAACGGCTGTAACACTAACAGTCTTTAGAGCAGAGCGACATTTTCACAGACTGAGATTAGCCTTAGCATGCAGCCAAACGCCACTTTGAGGAAAGCTGATATGAATAATCCTCCATGTTTACACGCATGCCTATGACATAAGGATACAGTCTTGGACAACAGCTTCTGTGCCTGTGTGTGTGAGTCAGAGAGAGTGAGCGCCAGTTCTGCTACTGAGACTGTCCATGCTGCTTTGTTAGACTAAGACGCTGTGAGTTTGTGCCAGAAGGCAGCAGCTTCAGTTTACTCCATATGTTAGCACTAGCAACACCAAAGCCTATCTGTGTATCACATGGACAGCACGCACACTCACAGTTTTTCATATGATGTAGCTGAAAAATGCATAGAGGCACAGATAAGCAAGACTATTGTGCATTTAATGACTAAAGCATGTAACCTACAGTACATACCCCAAGGTTTCTCAGAGTGTGTCTGCTGACCTTTAGAGGCCAGCGTTGCATTTTTTTTACACTATCTAATTGTGCATATTATGCCAGAATTGTTCTAATAAAGACACTGTCTTTGTTGCCAGCTGCCTCAGCCATGACCCTGTAACAAAATTTCGCTTTAAGCACCAGGTTGACCAGGGTGACTCCTGCTTAACTCTAGGTGTTGGTAACTATTATAACTGGGTGCTTCTATGAAACTGGGTTCATTTTGGCATCTGGCACTTAGCCAGTTTTTTTTAGACCCAATAATAAAAGAAAAATTGAGACATATTTTCCCCCAGGATGTACCTAATGATGACCTCAGATAAATGCAAAAAAAAAATTATGCTCTTGCTTTGAGCCATCCCAAAATTAATGAGTTTTTAATAAAATATTGGGGCTGAAAATAGGACTAAAATTGGGACAGGAAAAACTACCTAGGTGTCAGTGCATTTGATCCAGAAAACATGGCTTGAAATGGTCTTATATGCCACTACAAATGAAGGCACCATGTTAAATTTGTTGGTGCTAGTGGTTTTTCTAATCCAGATATGTTAGTTTTTTTATGAATTGGCTGTCTCATTCCAGGTTTTGCACTCAACCCACCGTGTCCACCCGCGTTACATGCGGAACCTGCCCATGTAAACACAAATAAGTCATAAGTGATTTTGCAACAGCAGTCACTTTTGTGAAACACTCTGCCTTGCATAAATGGTTCAATTCCCAAAATATACCTGTGAGCGAATAAAAAGATATTTTAAAAAATAGAAGCACGTAATTTTCATGTCTTTTTTACCAGGTTACATGCGGAATCTTGTATAAAAATAGTAGAAAATAATAGAAAAATGTGTTTTATCTGAAAAATAGTTTGTTTTTTTATCTCAGTAAATATTTATTTTTAAAATAGACCCAAAGTGCTTCCAAACTCGATTCATAACATTAGTCTACATCTGGTTTGAATTTTTAGCCCCCATGTCCTGTTTTTAGGGACCAGTTTCAGAAAAGCACCCAACTGAATACTACTACTACTGCTACTACTACTACTACTACTAATAATAATAATAATAATAATAATAATCTTGTAAAACATGCTTAAGTGCAATGTGCATTCCAGACTAGAGGATAAAACTGTAAAACAAAAAATCTGAACAAAATGAAAGCCCCATGTAACCACCCACCAGTGTTTGATCTGTTGATGCAGGTTGTAGTGACTAAAGTCAGCTGGCTCAGATGAAACACCACTCGTCCAAAAATCTTTGCCTGTGATCCTGTTGTAGTGTGCTGTGTATCCATTCTTTCATGTTTTACTTTATTAATAATCCGCAAAGACCTAAACAGCCACTGGTGACCAAAAATGTCTACTGATCTAAAATGCTTGATGACTTTTGATCACAGCATTGAAATTATTCAGGTAAAATGCATTGTCTCAGCTTTTCAGAAGTTCTACAATACTGATTCACTAATAAAATCCATGTAGTTTGACAAATAACGGTGGTGTAGATGCTTGGTTTTATGTTCAGTTAGTAATATATTTGGATTAAAAAATCACTTTTTCCTCTTCAGTTTTTTCTGTTTTGATGTGATAAGCTTTAACTTTACTTTGAGCTTTAATGAACATCTACATGATCAATAAATTAAATATGGGAAAATTCCTAATTTTCACTGAAAATGTTGTTTAGATTAGACTGTAAAAATAGAATAGAATAGAATAGAATAGAGCTATTGTCATTGTTATAATACAATTAGAAACAATTTAACAGCATCTTCCAATAAAATAAAATGCGAATCCATCATGCAATAAATAGACAGTTATAAACAGACAAAACAACAGTAAAAACTGTATATAAAACTGTGCAGTGAAGTAAGGTGTATGGAAATTTTTTATGGTAGAAGCTCCATACACTTCACTGTCTGTGGATACAAAAATAAAATATGATTGATGAATCCTGCCTTTAAGCATCAGAAAAGTGAAGAGTATACTTGATCCCTTGAAATTTGTTTGAGAGTAAATCTGAACTTTCTCTGTGTCTAAAAAAATATATACTTCATTTTTTATAAAAACTGGAAGTTTCATGCTGGAGTCATAAATTGCACAGTACTTTCCATCTTTGAACTCATTAACTTCATTAAAAAATAAAACATGCAGAGCCTATAGGCACTTGAAACTGATGCAGAACTAATTTGTCCTTGTCCCATAGCTGTTATTTTTAGCAACACTAATACCTTCAATGACACATTCACACACGTCTGGAAATGTCATTTTAACCTCCACCAGGCCAGTGAGGCATTGTGTCTAGTAGTTGGCAGACTGTTTCTTATGTTTGTATGTTTGTGTGTGTGAGCGGTGCTAATCAGTGTGTTTGTTATAGTGGAACAGGCCTAGCCATAATCCATATTCATCCTCTGCCAGATACCAGTACTGCCAAGCAGCCAGCAGCTTCAGTACGCCTCACAGTTTGGGTTCAAGTCTCCCTCTGTCTTTGCTCGACTCTATAGACAGATCAGGCCTGGTTACTGAACCATTCATCTCATGGATTATTCCACTGAGAGTTAATGGCTGGATTTAACAATGTATTAGCTCAGTCGGTGGTGAAACTGTTTTATCTCTTACTAAATAAGAATTCTTTGCCTTGGCATCTTAGAGGTTATTAAGAAGAAAGCAATTTTTACACTAAAAACCCCAAAGCTTGTTCAGAGTGTACATTATTGAGATGTGTGTAATACAGATTTGTTAATCTTGGAGTAGCTGAACAACAAAATTGTGTGTCACTTCAACATCTGCTTGGCAGAGGGACAGCCCCTTATTTCTCTGTTAAGTCTCAATTTGTTAAATCTCTGCTCTGCCAACTCCTGATTACTGTGTAGTGTAATGTTAGTGCCAAATTCATGATTAAGTTGCACATTATTTATGCAAATTCCTGTCTTCCTTTAGAGGTTTAATATGTATAATTTGCATGTGCTTGTGTGCTTATATGAAATTTGTGTCAGAATCATTCATTTATTGATGTATACTGACTCTATTTTCTAAGCGTGATGATCCTAGTTGCCTATAGAAATGATAGGCTGGAACTATTTGTTATTTTTCTGGTTGATTAATCTTTCAGTTAGAATCTCAATTGATCTTTTTGTCTAAACAAAAGTCAGAAAATGGAGGAAAAAAGCCCAAGATGTCATCTTTATAGCTTGTGTTTTCTCTACAACTCAAAGATACTCAGTTAAGTATCATAAAAGGGTAAAAAAAAATAAAAAATAAAAAAAAATTCACATTTAAGAAGATGAAATCAGACTTTTTTTTTTTTTTTCTTTAAAATTACTCAACCTGATTAGCAATTATCAAAATCGGGTTGGTTAGTTTATTGATCATTTGTTAAGTATCTGTAGAGGACTTTTTTCTATGAAAATATCATGCTCATTATGAAGTTCTTCAGTGACTTTTCTCTGCTCTTCTACAGCAGCCACATTGTACAACATTAGCTAGCATTAGCTTAGAAATACAGTTCATTAATGTCAACAAGTGACTCCATCCTAGCACAACACAGACTCCAACACAAACTTCACATAAGCACATAGATCCTAGATATCAAACCTTTGACAAGCAAATATAGCACATATTAAGTAGATAGTGTAATCAGTGTGTAGTGATGTGATATGGTTCATTCCCACTGTCCTAATTCTGTCATTTCTAGAAACTGAAACTCTTATTAGGGTTAAATCACTCTGTGCTATAGCCATCCATCCCCAAAACACTGAAAGAAAATCATCTGGGAATGAGGTGAAACCATGAGATGATTTAGTAACTACTACTACAAGACAATTAAATCAGTAATCAGCTATTTGCTACTAACTAGCAGCTATATCTACTAACATGCATCACTCACATTTCATTATTGTCTGATCAGGCTAATCATTATTTTCTAACTGTGCATACAAGTATATCAACTCCAGACAGTGTTTTATGCTGCAGGTTTGGATGAAAAAACATTACTTTGTTATGCACGAAGAGCCAATGATTTCACAAACATACATATCAGGATATTGCTCTCATTATTCCTGCTCACCGTCCTCTGTCACTGAATGAAATCTAGTCTTAACAGATCCTTCTCCTCTTGTCGGGGCCTCATAAAAACAATTGGTTTAACAGAAAAGGGCACAAAAGACGAGAGATGTGAGATTGATGTTGGTTCATTTAGCTGACCTCCAGTCCCTCACATCAGTCTGGCAGACGTATCCAGGATGCAACGCTGCATCTGCGGCCCCTACCATTTCTTTCCCTCCACTCATTTGCCTCAATCTCACATTAAACCCCCCCCCCCCCCTTTCCTCCCGTCCCCCCACTCTAATTTCCCCTCCCTCTTCTCCTAGTGCTCATTCATCTTCTGGCTCCTGTTGGCATCCTCTCCTCCAGCATGGCTGAATTAATTGAATGTGAGCATTAATAGAGGGTGAATCCCATATGCATGCAAAATTTCTCCTCATTGGAAATATTCAGTGTTAAATTTATTTTACATTCTGGAAATAGTACCAGGGTGCAGTTCTTGTGTTAAAATGTTCAGTGTATTTATGTCTCACATGCAGAAGGATACACATACCTGTATATTAAAGCTTATATGGCCTGTGTGTGGTGCTGTACAGTCTTTTTTAATGTATCTACACACATGTGGCACAACAAAGACTTATCTCTTGGGGACAATGAACAGCTAATGACACAAATTAATGACAGGCCTGCACACAAAAACATGCCTCTTTAGACTTGTCATTTATTTATTCTCCCATTGTCTCTTTGTTGGGAAGATTCATGCTTAAAATGACCCTGTCATCGATGAAGAAAAAAAAATAACTCTAATTTGCAATGATGGGTCTTCAGCTTTTGTTGTTATGATTCAGATGCAGTTTCGTGTGTGTAAATTCATGTGCCAATGTGTACTTCTTCCCGCCGATGTGAACGTTACTGCACATCCCCTCCTGTCATCCTATATTATGTGAGTGGGGCTTTGAAAGCCTGTCATAATGAGGCAAAACTCCCAGAAAAGCAAACATCTCTGAATAGCGCAAGGGATGTTTTGTTTGTGGTGCATAAAATCTGTGGCTCATGCAAAGACTGCAGTAAAGTAGGATAATGGCCGCATTGTTGTCTGTCTCAAGTCAGATTTAGAAGAATGCGCTTTATTTCCCCAGTGGAGCCCCCAGTGTATTTTCTGTTAAGTATATATTTCTCCAATATTTCCTTTTCTATACATACGCAATAGAGGTGAACGGAATATTATTTGTATAGTTTTTTAAACATATTCACGTCAACAGTCAGAGGTGAAAAAAGTACACAAATACATATACATACTTGGAGTATTGTAATATTCTATATTCTGGATTACTGAAAAAAAAACTATAAGTAAATGGTACCTTGTCAAATATTATATTCAGTAGCCAGAGAATGAGCTCGAAGCAGGAAAAGACATCACACAACTCCATTTTTAGCATCATTTCATTGTGTCACTGAGGGTTGATTTTAATATGATTTTATTTATGTTTAAGGCTCATATATTTAGCGCATATATATATATATATATATATATATATATATATATATATATATATATATATATATATATATATATATATATATATATATATATATATATATAAGATTACTTATGTGAGTGTTTTCATTCCTCATAGCCTTAGTGCAAGCTGGCTGAATGTTGCTAAAATAAATTAAAAACAATGTGTGGTAAAGCAGCTTTCTATTTTTCTGCACCACAGGTTTGGAATTAACTCCCACTACAAATTACCTGAACTTTAGTTGACAATTTTAACAAAGAGCATAGTTTACATGACCTTAGTTTATTTTAGCCTTTTCACACTATTTTTTATTTGGTAAATTTCTATCTTTCATTTTAAGATTTTTAATTCCAAAGCCCTTGTTTTTATTATCTGCAGATATGGCAGCATGATTTGGCTCCCTCACAGTACAGTTAAAAAGTAGGGTGAAAAACTTGGCTAAAACAGTGATGATGATGATGAAGATGATAGGGAGAAAGAATATTGCTCACTTCAATCCCTCCACGAAGAGGTTGTGGTCAGAAAAGCACAAAGACTCCAAAAGGATCCTTCACACGTCGCATATCATGAGTAAGAACTATTGCCCTCCGGCAAACGTTTAAGAGCCAGTAAATGCAAAAAAAAAAATCTGTTCAGGTTTTCCTTTGTCCCCACTTCTGTAACTCGACTTAACAGCTTAAGTCTGAGGTAATGATAGGTTTCTACTCTGGTGTTTTTATGTATTCTTTCACATTCCTAGTCTTCGTATTCTCTTATGTCCTGGATCTGTATATTTATGCATATTTATGTGATTCTATATTGTACATACAATCAAAATTGTACTTAAATTATTGTGTATATTTATGTGATTTTATACTGTCTCTTATGTTTAATGCCCACTGACATTGGGCTCAGATGACAGTGTTATGTTTGCATCATAACTGTATTATTTGTGATTACCATCATAACTGTAATATGGCAATATTACCCGGGACAAATTTCCCTGTTGGGATATACCTTAATAAGAACTTTGAGCTAAATTTTATCCATAAAATGTACTGTATGAATAAAGTTAATATTTGTACTATTATGAAAAAGTCTTGATAAAGTTAAATGTATGTGTAAAATGAAAATCTCGACCTTTGAAGGACATCTCTAGATAATTATAAGTTTCCTGTTAATCTAAAATGACAGTTATTTAAACATTCAAATTAGATGAAAAAATTCAGAAAATACGTATTAACTATCATTAGTACCAGTAATAATTTCATATAGTGTACAAATCAGTTTTCAATATAAGCAACTGAACTTAAAACATTATGATACACTAGCATTGACCTGTAGGGTTAGGGTTAGACCTTCCAGTATTATGATATAGATTTTTTCCTCTCTTTTTTGCTTGTTTTATCTCATTACATCCTTTATATCTTTATCCTCTTGTTGGTTCGTCTATGTTATCCTCTTACAGTTATCAAGATTTTATGTTTAGACATTTTATATGTTAAAATGTAGGAAGTTTGGGAATGATGAAAAAGTAAACTCTTTTCTCCTTGTAGGATGACAACTGGGGGGAAACTACCACAGCTGTGACCGGCACCTCAGAGCTCAGTATTTCCCAGGAGGAGGTGGTCGGTTTGGGGAAAGGGATCCAAGACCGGACCCAAGACTTTCGCCGTTACCTCCCCCTGGCCGTGGGCGTGTTTGTGGGGCTGCTGATGGTGGCCACGCCGCTGGTCTTCCTGCTTCTCCCCGCTGTAATGTGGCCGGACAGACTACAGGCTTGTGGCGCTGCTTGTGAAGGCCTCTTCCTCTCCATCGCGTTCAAGCTCCTCATCTTACTGCTGGCCATCTGGGCTCTGTTTCTTCGACCAGGCCGAGCCAGTCTGCCCAGAGTGTGTGTGTACCGTGCCTTTCTCACCACCCTCACACTCCTGCTCACCATGTCCTACTGGCTCTTCTATGGGGTTCGAATCCTGGATGCACAGGTGGGTTTAATAGATGGTGTCCTTTTTATGCATAAAAGAATTAAAGTTATACAGAATTGAAGTTTATACACATCCAAAAATAAGTCTGTAATTTAATATTTCTGATTTTAGCTTTAATTATAACACCCATTCACTGTGGTGTCACTTCAGTAAGCTAACTCCAGATCATAACATTGCCCCTACATGCTTCCACTGTAGGCACTAGGCATGATGGGTAATCACTTCATCTGCCTGTCCTCTCACTCTGATGTGCCCATCACTCTGAAGCAGGGTCAGTCTAGATTCATCAGATCACATGACCTTTTCCAGTGAAGCACACCCCAATCTTTGTGCTCTGTATTGAACTTATGACTGTTCAGGAAGTCCGAATCTCCTGACTGCATCAGTTAAAAGATTAAAGAACTTGCTGCAGCTTAAACATGCTGATCACTACGGTAATAATTAATAACTGATGGAAGGATCTTACATGTATGAATAGGTAAATCCAGGCTGTGTATTTACATATTTTAATAGTACTAATAAGTTTCAGAGGCTTATTTAACCACATTTTGCTTTGGAGTCGTTTAATTATCTGACATAATATGTATATATGATTAAATCTTTGAAAAGCACAGTTTAAAGTTTCATTATCTTGCAGTGAAAAGATCCAATTTCAACTTGTTTGTCTTATAAGCAAATTTAATCATTATTGATTTCTTAATTTGCAACATATTTGTGTAATGTTTTTAATATGGATTTACTGTTATTGGTGTTTATGTTGCGCAGACTGAAGTAATCCATTTTGCAACTTGAAATAATTTGCAGACAGTTGACTATGTTTTATTTCTAGTTGTTGTTGCATTGATCTGCCACTGTTGCCCCATAAAGTTGGAATAAAATACCTATACCTCTTTTCATGAAATGATTGAGACAATCCGATGTATTATTGATGGATAAAGTGTGACTGGGACTCATTGTACCTAGTCACAGGTGATTACGGATGCATGTAAATAGGAATAAAACGAGGGATATGTGAACAGAATATTATTGGTATAGTTTTTTTAAACATATTCACATCAACATTCAATAATACATATTTGTGTAATGTCTTTAACATAGATTTACTATTATTGGTGTTTATGTTGAACAGACTAAAGTAATCCATTTTGCAACTTGAAAGAATTTGCTGATGGTTGAGAATATTTTACTTCTGGTTAATATTGCATTGGTCTACTAATGTGCATTATACACTGTTGCCCCTTAAAGTTGGAACAAAACATCTTTAGCTCTTTTCATGAAATGATTCTTACAATGCCATGCATTATTGATGGATAAGGTATGACTCATTGGACCTAGTCACAGGTGATTATTGATGTGTGTAAATAGGAATTTTTTTAATTTATTTTTTCATTTTACCTTTATTTAGCCAGGAAGTCCCATTGAGATTAGGAATCTCTTTTACAAGGAAGACCTGGCCAAGGTAGCAGCTATATAAAGTCCAAAAAACATAAAACACATACATGATACACATAGAACAATAAAATGAGGGGTGTGTCTGAAAAAAACAGTTATTCCAACTTTATGGGCAACAGCATATAAGGAGGTGCAGATATTTTGCTCACTATTGTTCATTTTATTTTTCTTATTATATGTAATTTTCTTGGTTATGTTAAAAATGAAGCTCGCACCTCAATGTATTCTGGTCAAAACGAAGGTTAACTGAGTGAATGAATGTTTTTATTAATGAAACCTGTGATGCGGTCTCAACAGGATGAGGACTACCATGGTATTGTCCAGTTTGCCGTCTCCCTGGTGGACTCCCAGCTCTTCGTCCACTACCTGGCTGTGGTGCTGCTGGAGCTCCGCCACCTCCAGCCCTGCTACAGCGTATGCGTCATTCGTTCCACAGACGGAGAAACACGCCATTACAACATAGGACAGCTCAGGTATGCGTGCTCACTCCCTTTAGTTGCCTCCTCTTCGTGCTTTACATGCATATTTTCTGCAGAGGACTTTATATAAATCTATACATAAATCTATAAAACGACCTCTCACACACACAGTGGTTGCAGTCATTAAACTCTACCATGGTGAAGTATGCAAGTAATTGGAGGCTCATGTCCGGAGGGAACAAAGACAGTGGCAATAATTGAGTTACTCATCAGTCTTCTTGTCTAGTTGGCTCACGGCGTACTGTTCCAGGAGTTTGGGGGGTGGGGGGGTGGGAATGTGCCAAACACAGACAGTGGTCCTACGGCTGTCTTACTTTGTTTCTTTTCTGATCAAGTGTATGACTGTGACGGTGCTAAGAGACATCGGTGGTAATATGATAGTGGTTTGTGTGGCTAAAAAAACCTGGTGGCTCATAAATCCAGAATTTACTGGAAGGGAAAAACCCACAAAGCATGAGTTCCTTTGAATAAATCAAATTCAGCTTTATTATGGCTCTAAACAATGTGATGGGTGTTCATTGGATTCAGGTGCATTGTTCAGTTATTCAGTCTACTGCTGTAAATCATTCTTGATGTAAATTATATTCCTACTGTTTCTGATTTTTCTGTCTTCATCTCTCTCAACTAACACAGCATTCAGAGGGCTGCTCTGTCCATTTTGGAATATTACTACCGAGATTTTCCTCTGCATAACCCAGCACTCCTGTCTGCCTCAAAACACCGTGCTGCCAAACACCTGGCCGGGTTAAAGGTGTACAACGTAGATGGTCAGTCACGTCATTTAATCCAATCATGTCTCTTTTTGTAATATTACTTCCGGTGTCCTTCTCATTGTTCCTTCTGCTTCCCTTGAATTTCTCCTTTCTTGTTGTGATATTTTCCTCTCCATCTCCATTTCCTCCACGAGCAGCTTTTAAAAACAAACTCAGAGCATACCTTTTGGACAGTAAGTACAGATAAAAATCTTCTCCATCACGCTGCACAGCACTTTATCACAGGAAGCCATTAATCTCACGGTTCAGTTAACTCCGCTGCCTCCATCCCTGACATAATGTATATATTGTATCCCTGGCAAGCACTCTGCACTCATATACGAGTTAACTGTGCCTCTACAGTGCCCTTGATATATTGCCTCCTTGCACCCACTTACACCCGTGTTGCAACGCCACATATCGCACTCTGTCTTGCAGATAAAAGGTTCCTCGGCTCACCTCCCTGCATCACCGCACATCAATCCCAATGAAGCTCACAACAGATTTGATGATCTGTAACAGGGATGCAGTATGGGATATGCTGTCCTCATAGTACCTCCTTCCCACCCCCACCCCCTTTACTATCAAAGTGCAGCGGAAAGACCTCTAGGGGACTGTGGAATTTCAGTCCTTAAATAATTCATCAGCTCATTCCTCACATTCTCTCACATACCTCCTTCTTCCCGTTAAGCTTGTCTCCAGCTCAACTTGCTTTTTTCCCTCATTATTTATTTCATTTTTCACTTCAACCCCCACTCACCCTCCTCTGTCTTATTCGCAGTCATTCAATAGTCCGTCTTCTCATTACATGAATGTAGGCCAGGAACTCAAAGAGCCTACTGTCTATGCTATCGGTAGAATGCAATTACTGCTTTCTGTGCAAATGATTTGTTTAACAGGGTTTTGCATTAAGATTTCATCTATGTTTTATCACCTGCTTGCACACGCTCACACTATCTACAAACATATGCATATCAGATAATTAATATTAATCTAGATCCTTACCTGACCTGCAGGGTTTACTCTCTAATTGTGCTGATCTTCGTGAATATAGACCAGATCCTGCTCCTGCAAAGGCCCAAGAACTTTCAGTACAAGCTCCCATAGCTATGGATTTGACACAAACCAGTAAAGTCACACATCACATTAAAACTATGGCCTTTGAAGTGCAAAAAGATGAATATTTAATCCACCAACCAATAAAACTGTTTCTAAATCATGCTGTCTGAGGAGAAATGTAGATACTTCCAATGGAAATTACCTCTTTTCTGTGTGCTATAATTAACATTTTCTGTGACTGAGACACATGATCTGGCAGGATGCCCCAGATAAGTAATAAGAATATGAACAGTTATTCCAAGTCTTAAAACTTAAGGAAGTTAGAAGTGAGTAAATTGGATGAAATACTGACCAGTGTCACTGATTTACAGTGGTTTGTAGCAGTAGAATCATCGCAGTGATGTGCATGAACTGGACTCCCCTCTGACGTCCTCACGCCCTTCCATGATTCTGATTGAGATACAGCCCATTAATCAGAGTCTGGAAGGGGTCAGGGGCCACTTCCTCCAGATCCTGCTGATATTACCAATTTGCCTTTGTCTTGTCCCTGTGTTCAGCTGCAGCCCCGGGGAACACAGCAGGGGCACAGCCCAGTAATGGGAATCAGTCACGGGCAATGGTTGCAGCTGCCAACAAACGCAAAGACAGCGCCCATAATGAGCTGTACTACGAAGAGGCTGACTACGAGAGAAGAGTCCGCAAACGCAGAGCCAGGTGAGAAAATATACATACACAAATGTAATACATGAGCATACAGTGGTGGCCATAATTATTAGAACACTAGGTATATTTAAGAGATGTCAGCTGTTTTTGTTTATTATCTACAAAGTCATCATTATGCTCTATAAACCATGGAATAGATCCTTATATAATCATGCATGATATACTTATAAATGTAAATATTAAAGTTAAAACTGGACAAAAACAGTAGGGTTCACTTTATGATATAAAATCATGTTTTTAGGCAAAAACAGGTCAATATTTTCAGATCTGTCAGGTGTGCTAATAATTTTGGTCCCCACTGTATATTGAAAGTACATATCTGAACTATACGCACATTTTAAGTAAAAAAAATACATAAACCTTCTACAGGAATATGACTAGTCCATTTAACTTGAATGTGCGAGAACGGCTTCAAAAATTAATGAGGAGAAGCAGTTATTCAGAAAGAAATCAATTTATGTACATATGATTGTGAAGGAAAAGTGATTTTAATGAGCAACCACTGTAAACTAGTATCACTGTACCAAGTATCAATTATAAATTTAAATGAAGTTGTTGTTAGGCTTGTTTTGGTGTGACACTAAATTGTGCACCAACTAAATAATCCTCATTTATTTATTATCGGTTGTTGTCAGTAATGAAATGTGTGTACATCTTGTTTCATTTGTTTGTTTGTTGCACTTATGTTACTTATGGTTTTTAATTTATTGTTGGTTGTTGTCAGTGATCTTTGAATTCTTTGCTTGTTTTTTGTGGATTTCAATAGTTAATGAGGATCCTAAGAAAATAAATAAAATAAACAAAATATATGGTAAATTCATACATGTTATACTGTTAATCTTCATATGTTCATGGTATGTATGTATTAGAAAGCTTCCTCATGATATGGGTGATACAGATTACTAGTTATCCTCTTAAAAATGTAATCACATACATTCATCTACACACTTAGAATTGATGAAAATAGGGCAGCTACTGACTTAATGTCTGCACTTGTTCATTATTCATTGCAATCACTGTGCATTATTCATGTTCCATGTTGCTTAATGCCAGTCTATGGAGATGACAGTGAGCTAATCATCATGTGTAAACTACCTCTTATCAGGCTTGTGGTGGCTGTGGAGGAAGCATTCACTCATGTCCGGCGCATGAAGAAGGAGGATGAGCGTGCCACCCCGTCTGACATCATGGATGTGCGCGAAGCCGCTCTGGCTGTATTTCCTTCTATGGCGCGTGCCTTGCAGAAATACCTCCGAACCACTAGGAGGCAGCACTGCCATAGCATGGAGAGCATCCAGAAGCACCTGGCCTTCTGCCTGGTCAACAATATGAGCCCAAAGGTAACTATATACATTTACTCACTTTACTTTGTACTTAATAAATGCACTGCATACATACAAGTATTGTACTTTTACCTCCACTGCAGCTTTAGTTACTTTTTAGATTACAATTCTTCATCCCCTTCCTGCCCAAAAACCATGATCAGAAACACGTATCTGAAAATTTGATGATTCTGAAAGTGATAATTGAACAGTGAGGTATTATGATGATTCTCCCCCTTGTTAAGCTAAATAAACAATTAAAATCATTTTGGATTGGCTGGTACATATAGTCACAAAACTAAAAAATGGTTGTTTTTCTGAGTTCATGCAAAGCTGACTTTGTAGAAATAAAAGAAACAGTGTTTTCTTTGGACCACAACACTTGAAAACATATGATGATCTTATGGAATATGGGGCCTGAGAGTACATTAACCCTTTCATGCATGAATTATGAGAACCTTAATCAAGATTTTTTTTCCTGAGTGGTTTTATTCCTCTTTAGGCATGAAAAAAACAATATGATTGAAAATTTTCTTATGAACCTTTTTTTTTTCTGAGTTCTACTCAGCTGGACACCATGCGTTTAATTTTTGAAGCAAAGAAATATATATTTATTGACATACTGTGAGAAAACTATGAAATAAAAACATTTTTAATGCTGCTAATCAGATGTTTTCTCACATTTTAACATACTCTAATACTAGTCAGTGCTCACTTCATGGAGATATAATATGCAAAAAAACAAAAACAAAAAAAACCCTTTTTGTTTTAAAAAAAAAAATAAAATAATTACAGTCTAATAATAACAAGCAACCGATTTACAGTGAAACATGTTACTGCAGATCAGGTTTATCAAGAACAGCAAAGTTACAGAAATGGTATGAATTGCAGTGTATTATGGGATGGTGCATAAGCGTCCACTGTTTTGGCTGATACGGAACTAAAACAACAAACCTATGAATATACAAGGGAACAGCTGTAGAATAGCTGTCCACTTTTTATTTTTATTTATTTAATTACAAACTAATAATAATAATAATAATTAATAAATAAATAAATAAATAAATAAATAAATAAATTCTAAATAATAAAAAAAATAATAATAATAAAAACTGTCCACTGTAGTGACCACTATGTATGAAAGGGTTAAACTACCATCAGTATATAAAGTGGTTAAAATGAACTCAGCATTAAATATATACAGCAGTAAAATATAAACAGCATATTAATGCAGCAGTAAAATTAATCTAAATATATTGTATTTTACAGCAAAACACTAATGATAAGACCTTTTAAAAAAACATAACTTTTACTAAAGTGGAGTCTGAATCTGGGTCTGAATACTTCTTCCACAGTATAAAGAAGACAAACTACACACAACTTTTCAGTAACAGTGTGCGTTTGTGTGTCCCCAGGCCTTCCTCGAGGCCTACCTGTCCCCTGGTCCGACCCTGCAGTACGGCTCTGAGCGCTGGATGGCCGACCAGTGGACTTTAGTGAGCGAGGCGTCCGTCACCAGCGGCATTAAGCAGGGGACAGAGTTCCTCCTGCGGTGTCTTGACTTTAGCCTCGCGGTCACCGTCAAGGGCATCCCTTACATCCGCCTGACTGAGGAATACATCGACCCCAAGTCTCACAAGTTTATACTGCTGCTCCAGTCGGAAACCTCCGTTTAACACACCCACTGTGGACTTACAGGACTGTTACAAATATACGACGGATTTTTTCCAAAAAAAAAAAGCTTTTTGTACTGTTTTTTTATACCTATTTTGATGTTGTTTTGTCACTGACAGTATCTGAGTGTTTCTTTGTCTTTGTCCTGGGAGACATGAAGTACAACAAGCTTAAAGTAAAGGACAAAAAGCCGAGATAATATGCTTGGATTTCTCAGCCCTGACATTTCCAGAGCACAGTTCAGGTATTCCTCTATGCACTACAGACCTTCACTCAGTTTGTTCTTTCTTCTTTCATTTGCATGTGCCAGTGGGTGCCTGCTGGGGTTTTTAACTGAAAGACTTCATGATTTAGGAAATGAGTGGTTCAGGATGTGATGTACAAGTGTATTAACACGTTTAAGTTTGTGAGTCTGTGTGTACTGAACATCCGGGGTCTGTCTCAGCCTGTCTCCTCTTTTTTTTTTTTAAGTGTCATCTCGTTGACCTAAACATTTCCCAAAAGCCTTGTTGCAAAGTGATAAAAACTAAACCCTTTGCACCAAAACTGCCCCTTTTCACTCTTAGCAAGGATTATTTAACTCATTTATTACAAATGTATGTACAGTATTTATATGTGAATATACTTTATCATTTAATACTTTTTATATCAAAATGTGCATTTGCTTGAATGATTTTTGCAGCAGTGTAGTTTTTTTTTTTTTTACCTTGTCTGTGTGCGCTGTATTTGTGGAGATAACTGGACTGTAAATAGCAGAAAACTTTGCGTTTTAATTGTCAGACAAATCACTGTAATTCCTCAGACTGAATGCCAACCACAGGACTGCAGAATACAGATGTCATAGCCAACAAAAACATCATTATGTTTGTACAGTTCAGTGGGGTCAGTGCGCACTGATCTCCTTTTCAGCCAACAGTGAAAAAGACTGCACAGTTAGGTCATATCTGAAGGAGTTTTAGGATCAGGAGGTTGACTTTTACACAATGTAAAATGACAAAACTGTCAACTTTGAGCTGTTTCTTTTTAGAACATAAACCCCTTGATTTTTTTTTTTTACTTTAATTCCTTACAAATAAGGTCATGACATAAACTTATGCATAAAACTTCCAGATGAATCAGACAAAGCATAAAATAAGCAGTTCAGAACAAGTTATGGCCCACAGTAATTAAGTGTTGGAAGTTTCACAAAATGTAATGAAATTATTTAAATTTTGTTATTGCGGTGAGGGAGAATGGATCTTATCTTTTTCTTTATTTTGATCCACAACTTCTCATTCACTATATGGACAAAAATATTGGGACACAACGCATCTACATCTTGTAACACTTCCCATTCCAATTGACCTGAATGATTAAAAAAATTACATGTATATATGCATTTTTCCTAAGTTTAATGGTTGGTTTCCTGAGTGACAGTTGCAGAAACCAGATGGTTAGTTGTTGGTTAAAATGATTATTTATGGTCAGAACATGATAAATATCCCTCCACAAATATTTAGCAGTAGAACATAAACATATTTCATTAAAAAAAAGAGAAAATCAGTGTAGAATAGAATGAAGTAAAAACAACTATGAAGCATTTTGAAAGTGCAGATGACAATGTCACCAAAATTAATCCTAAGTACAAAATAAAAATACTTCTTTCAATGATATTCATTGCCATGTAAAGTTATATTATGACACTTATCATTACTGTGTTTAAATCCATTCTCCTTCCCAATACATTTGTTCATATAGTATGACATTAAGCAAATAAAACAACACTGAAATAATAATTTTTATGTCAGTTGATGTTTAACTAATAAACTACAAAGATCCCAGTTTGGATGTGACTGAAAGGTATCGACACAGAACTAAATATTTGCAGCCAGCATTTCATGAAATATTTATGTTGCAAAAAGTGGGCCTAATCTTTTTTGATTAGTTCTAAGAGTATTTGGTTAGATATAAAATACTTCAAATAAGAGCAGCTTTACTTAAATCCTGCAAGGATTCTGTGTCATGAAAAAAAATCTGTGTTGTAAATCAGTTCACTCAAGCCAGCAAATCTTTAAATAAGTGTTAAAACTCAGAGGTTAGTGTGAATTAACTCAACCATATGGTCAGTATTTCTGCATCAGTATTTCATGAATATCACTTTGCTGCCCCCTGTCTTTAAATATTGGAACAGAGACTTGATTTGACTATCACCGCCTGTGTATCTGTTCTTTTGTCGGTTTATATTTACAGCGTTACTATCGTCATTGGCAGTGCAGTTTGTTTGGGACTTAAAGAGCGCTGATGGTTGTAAATAGTTTTTCTTCTCAGCTACACATGTGCCTCAGTTATACATGTTTAGGATGTGCTCAGCATACATGTGCATTTTTAACCTTCACTGTGTGTATGTGTGTGAGAGAGAGACAGAGATGGGTGGGGAGGGGAGGGGGTCGTAGTGGGAAAAAAGAAAGAAAGTAAGAAAGGGAACATTTAGAAGAAAAAGTTCATTTCCCAGTGGTCATGAAGGCTGTATGTGGTTTTTTATTTTATTTTATTTTATACAGTCAAACATGTAAAATGAATGCGTCTGTGTCATTTGTACAAAATAAATATTTGTATTGACCTTAGTGAGTCATTGGTGTATTATAAAATTAGGTAAAGGTTATTCAATAGTACAGTAATAGTCAGAGTGGTTGTGAATTGTAATTAAACGGTATTTAACCCATAAAGACCCAAACAACCAAAAGCATCTACTGATCTAAAATGTTTAATAACTTCTAAATCAATAATCCCATCAATCCATGTAAATAATTGGTGTAAAATACAGTTTGTCATCTTTTCATGGTCATCAGATATGATCCATTTTGGACGTTCAGAGGCTCCGTAGTGAACATGGAAACAGCGTCATCTTCTACAACACTGATTCACCAGTAAAATCATGGAGTTAGATCAATGGCAGCGGATGGACGCACTGGGTTTATGTTCTGTTAATGATAGATTTTGCTGAAGAAGTCACTTTTTCTGCAGTTTTTTCTGTTTTGATACAATAACCCTCAACTTTAATCTGAGCTTTTATGAACATATACACAATCAGTGAAATAAATAAAGGAAAATGCATGATTTTCATTGGAAAAAAATGCTAAATACAGTGGATAATAGTGTAATAAACGGTAAAAAAAAAAAAAAATATATATATATATATATATATATATATATATATATATATATATATATATATATATATATATATATATATTTTTTTTTTTTTTTTTTTTTTTTTTTTTTTTTTTTTGGGAACAACCACAAAAGTAGCTCCGGGTCTTTATGGGTTAAATACTTAATGCAAGTTGAATATAAATTTCAGTAGAAAAGTTAAGTGAGAAGATTCAAACATTTGAAGCATTTTGTTAGATTTAGTACTTTTATTTTCCCACAATGAAAGGACATTTTCTGTGTTTCATAGCACATATTCTTCATTTACTGCGTCTAACATCTTATTTTGAAAACCGGAAGTCAGACTGCCTGTTCGCCGGTTCGGGACCGTTTGAATGCATTTACTGTAATGCTTAGGATGCGCGGGTACGCTCATTTAGTGTCCGCTGCTTTGACCACGGAAAAACGAACGTCCGCTGGCTTGACCGCAGTCTGATGGGAGCATGCGCACAATTCTTACAGGGTACAAAAAATTATGTCACACCGGACTACACCCTCCGCTAGCTGGGATAACACCATCGGTAGCCGAGCTACAACCACAGCTAACCGGGACAGCACCGCACCTAGCCGGGCGATAATCACAGCTAGCTGGGGTAACACCACCGCCAGCCGGGTTATAAACACCGCAAGCCGGGAATACATCGCCGTTAGCCGGGATTGAACCATTGCTAGCCGGGACAACATCACCGCCAGCCGGGCTACAACCACAGCTAGTGTTAGCTAAAATACCCCCGAAGAATAGAGCAGAAGCCCACCTGTGGATGAGTCTGTATCACTGGCACAGGTAAGTGGACTGCTTCAAAAGTAAAAGGAAATGTTTGATCAACTGCTAACACAAAAGAAAGACATTTTTCAGGGATTTATCAGTACAGTTATGGGTAAAGCAAACACTACAACGGATAACTTACAAGGGAGCTGCAACAGTTAAAAATAGGACCAATGGCCCTGTAGCTTATCGGCCAAATTAAAAACTTTGGGAAATGTATCCAGATGCCATTTATTATCACCCAGTTCTGTGTATTTATTATATTACAGAAATAGCCCATGCTTTGCTCATATTCCAATCAGATCTGTAAAAAATTCAAATTCCAATTTGATATCATTGAAACTTACTGATTTATTGTATTAATCCACTTCCTATCTGTTATAACGGGAAAATTTTTCAAAGTCGCACCAAATCCAGAATCAGATCTGGATCGAAATAATTTCAATACCTTGTGCTGACATCATCATACAGAAGCTGTATACCAAGTTTGAAGTCAATCAGAACTGTAGTTTGGGAGAAGAAGACGATTGAAATGTTTTCCCCTTAAGAGCCCATGTTAAATTTTCCGTAAGCTCCCGGATCCAGAAGAAGATCCTGATCAGCATGTGGACATTATGTTTTGGTCATCTCCCCATCAGGGCTGGACTGGAGAAATTTACACTGGATATCGTTTATATTTACTGAGTTATTGCATCGATCCACTTCCTATCTCTTATAATGGGGAAATTTTTCAAAGTCGCACCAAATCCAGAATCAGATCCGGATCCAAATAATTTCACTTAGGGCTGCTCGATTATAGAAAAAAAAATAATCACGATTATTTTAGCAATAATTGAAATCACGATTATTAAAAACGATTATTTGTTAACCTTAAAGTTGTTTATTTTTTTCTTGCAAAGCAATGTAAAATATACTCTTTAAACATAAATAAAGCTTTCAACCACTAAAACAAAGTATGTTCCCTTTTGTATGAAACAAAAAAATCTTTGAATGCAAATAAGTGTACTGTAAATTCAAGTATGTTTCCTTTTGTAAGTAAATAGTGCACTGGAATTAAACTGCTATAGACTTGCCATAGAACTGTAGCAATAAAAAAAAAAAAAAAAAAACTCACGTAAAGTGCAAATTATAAATTCAAGTATGTTCAATGTAGTATGAAACATAGTAAATTCAGTGGCATGCCGTGAGGTTTCAGTTAAGGCCTTCTGTATACATCAGCCATCTAGAATACGCACGTTAGGGTTATACGGGTTAGGGTTAGGTTAATACGGGAGTTGCAGCGTAAAGAGATTTGGAGACTAAAGATTGCATTGCGGACGAAGTTGTTTTTATGCATTTTAGTTTTTCATAAGATTATGATAAAGGTGGCGGTGGTTAAACTTTAGATGGTTACAAAGGTTTGTTGTGTTACCATTCGGTGCGGACACAACTACGAAACACTTTTTGCACGTGATGTGTTTTTGCTCTTCGTCTTCTTCATCAAACCCAAAGTGATTCCATACAATTGAATTTGACTTGCCTTTTTTGTTTACCAAGCACTTCTGCTGGGATTCTCCTGCCATTTTTCCAGACCGCTGGGTACAACTTTCCTCTTGGGGTGGACCTGCCGGCTAGCTGGCAGCTGTAGCTTCGAGGGGGGTGGGGCAGAGCAGCTCATGGTAGCTTGCGTGCGCGTGAATTAAAACAACTCAAAATTAATAATCGTTTTTTTCTCGATTACATAATTTTTGTAATCGTTGCGTGTAATAATCGAAATGGTAACTGAATTTCGATTAATTGCACAGCCCTAATTTCACTAGCTTTTGTTGACATCATCATAAAGAAGCTGTATACCAAGTTTGAAGTCAATTGGAATTGTAGTTTTGGAGAAGAAGATGATTGAAATTTTTGTAACTGTCGACAGACGATGGACACCCCATGACGACAACAGTTTACGGCCTGTCGGCCGGTAAGCTAAGAATCGGTCTGCAATTTACACAGAAGGAAGTGGATGATACAAAGACGCAGTTGGGCAATCCAAAACAACAGAATAACACCATCCAGACAGACTTGTTCAAGGTATGTGACAGTATGCTGGTTGTGTCTGATAAAATAGAGTATCTGGAGTCTCAGTCCAGGAGAAACAACCTGATAGATGGCGTTACAGAGTCACCTGGAGAAAGCTGGACGGACACAGAACTAAAAGTGAAAAAGCTTTGAAGTGAGAAGTTCCAGTTCCAGAAGGATGTTGAGATGGAGAGGGCTCACCGTGCTGGAAAACCTAAAGGAGACAGACCAAGGCCCGTTGTAGTCTGACTTCAGAAGTTCAAGGATAAATCCGAGATACTACAGAGAGCCAAATGCCTCCGAGGTACGAAAATCTATATTAACGAGGACCACACAGATGCTGTTTAGGTAAAAAGAAGAGAACTAATGCCAAAGCCAAAAAAACACTGGCCTACATTGAAACTACAATGGATCCACATCCAGAGATGGATCCTGATAATAACTTTCTTTCTACCATAGCAACGGATTGCAATTGTTTCACCCAAGAGCAGTATGAAAATGATATCAAATCAGTAGATAAGTATTCAATCATATATTTTAACAGCAGAAGTATGTATAAAAATTTTAATTCCATCAAAGAATATTTAAACAACACTCATACATTCAGTTTAATTGTCATTTCAGAAACCTGGTTTAACATTGATAAAGGTATTGACTTTTGTCTAGATGATTATGAATTAAGATATATGAACAGAAAAAAGAAAATGGGGGGTGGGGCCGCGCTATATATTCATAAATCAATAAAATGTATGGTCTTAACAGAAATGACATTAGAAATAGATGAAACAATGGAATATGTGACTGTAGAGATCCACAATGAAAAGAAGAAAAATGTAATTCTAAGCTGTGTATATCGATCACCTGGTTCAAGTATTGAACTTTTCAGTGAATGGATGGAGAAACAATTTTCTCCTGTAAAAGAAACTAAACTAAAAACTATAGATGACTTCTTGGACATAATGTACAGTATGTCCCTTTGTCCATCAATAACTAAACCAAACAGAATAACATCACACAGTGCCACAATTCTAGACAATATCTACTCTCAATATCACTCTGTTTTGACTGTGACATAAAGAAAAGTAAAGAAGACATGAAAATTACCTGTAAACCAATAAGAACTGAATAAACGATCAATGCCTTTAACAACAGTCAAATGCTCCAGGATTGGCGTACAGTCTACAGGGAATCAGACGTGGAGAGTGCATATGGTAATTTCTTAGATGTATTTATTTCTCTGTATAACACACACTGCCCTGCCAAAGAACTCTGCATAAAGAAAAAGAAAATAAAAACACTCATGGCTTATTAATGAATAATAAATGCTTGTAAAAAGAAAAATAGTCTCCATAAATCGTTCATTAAGTTAAAAATTAAAGAAGCAGAACAAAGATATAAGACTTACTGAAATAAATTAACAAACATAATCAGAACTATCAAAAAGCAATATTATAATAAATTATTATATGAAAGTAAGAATAATATAAAAGGAACTTGGGATATATTGAACAACTTAATGAAACAAGGACCTACTAAAGCAACATATTCTGACTACTTTATTGATAAAAATAGTGTAAATCACAGCATGAATAACATAGTCAACCGTTTTAATAGTTTTTTTTGTAAATGTGTGCCTGGAGTTGGCTGCAGATATTCCCAACCAAGGTGATGACCAATGTAATGAAAGCATTAAAAGGAATCCATATTCAATTTTTCTGTGTGCAGCAAATGAGCAGGAGGTGATAAACACTGTCCTAAAGTGCAAGAGTAAGCTATCCACTGACTGTCATGATATTGACATGATTGTTAAAAGAGTCATAAATAACTTTGCAAAACCTCTAACTCATATCTGTAACTTATCATTCCATTCAGCTCATTTCCCAAATAAAATGAAAATAGCAAAAGTCATTCCACTGTACAAAAATGAGAGTAAACACAGCTACACAATGTACACATTTTCCAGGTCATATGAAATCTGGAGTTTGTAGACATTCGTGGAGGGGACATGTCTACGATGTCCAGATTTTGTACAAACCCATCGTTTTTAAGAATCTTTGTGACCTAGGTATTAGCGCTCTTTCCTTGAAAATGACAACATCCGGTCTCAGAAAATGAAGACGACAGGCATTTTTGGTCCATTTTTCCATTTCTGTCAGGTAATAACTTTCTTTTTTGCTACTAGAAAGAGAAAACGAACATCTAAGAAGTAACAATAAATGAACAGCATTATGGTTCTTTGTAGCACCAACACCAGCGCCACCACCTGGAGCTCCTACAGTATAGAGGGGATGCACATACATCACTTCTCCCCCGGGCCGCGCCCCCTAAGTCAGACTGAGTGTCTTAAACCAACCTGCTCAACATGACGGAGTATAGCAGTAAACACAGCCAGAGAAAAGGGAAAATGTGAAATCTGAAATTAAATGGACAATTGGACTGGACATGGATCTGTACGAGCGACCAAAGAACAAGTGGTCCATGAACACTGACATGTGGACAGAAATGGAGTATCTGGACATCCAGGGTGGAGGGGATCGGCTCTATTTTTACATGAAGCAAATATACATGGTTTAATCATTACTGACAACCAGGGTCCAAAACTAGGGCCCAGAACCAGCTGATCCAAAGTGCATTTCCAGTAGACCGTGGACTGACCCCAGTGAATATATGCATGATCTGCTGGGACTGAGGAGATTTACTGAGTCTAGTTCAGATCCAGTACTTTATCCATCACAGATACTACTGCTGTGGACCAGCAGGGCACCACTGGATTCTGGGAAATTAGCAGATTTAAACCACCTGTTTTTAAATTGCGACATTATTCTTGTAATATTATAGTTTTATTGTTGGAATATGACGACTTTAATCTCATAAACGAATGACATTTTTATGAGTTCTTTTTGTAATTACAACTTTATTGTCATAACATTGTGATTTTTTTTTTGTATTCGACTTTATTATCATAAAATTACGGGTTTTGTATCGATGTTTTATGACTTTATACTCGTAGTCACAAGTGTTTTTAATTTCTTATGTGGTCCTAATACTCCGTCATAGCTTTATGCTCCACTACCCCCGTATTTGAAAAACTAGGTTAGCCTCAGTTTTAGTTAGTTTACTAATCATGTAGGAGCACAAGGTTCAGAATCACAAAACGAAGACAAAAACCATGAAAGATCTGATCATGAAACCAAGAGCTTTACTAAGAAGGAACGTTAGCCAAAACAATACGTCATTTAAGGTATAATTTTACCCAAAAATACAGCATAAATTAATGTTAGCTGACACCAAACAGGATCCACAGATCTAGGTTTGGTTTCCTGGATTTGTGGATCTATCTACTTCTCTTTTCTTTGTCTTTCGGTGTCTGTAAAACAATAGCTCCGACTGCTTTTCAAACCTGTTCATACAATCAATCTCACAACAGCTCTTTCCCTATTTTTTATTAAATATTGTTCTTCAGTTTAGACAGGATTGAAGCCAACACTGTCACTCATCTCCTTCTTTCTGCCACTCAGTGGGCGGAACTGTGGTGACTTCCGCCAGTAATGACGTCACGTGCAGACCCTCTATTGTTTGCCACAGAAGTTCAAGCCTTCAGGTAGTGAGTACTCCACTTTACATTTCAGTCAGGAGCTTTGATGTCACTTTTTTTTAACTTCAATCAAGTCACAATCCACCAAATCATCTCATAATGAAGTCCAGTTAAAAGATTGTTGTGTCTGGTGCAGCATTAACCAACAGTATGTGAACCAAGGGAAGCTGGGAGCAGCCAGACTGGGAAGCCACACAACAAAAGAGGTGAGGTGGGAGCTTTGCCACACCGTCACTTGTTTGACATTAACTTTTGATTTCTATGAATAATGCATCTCTTCTTTTCTTCAGTACAAACTGCTTCTGTATCTGAGCCGTCAGAAACAAGTGACCGCTGCCAAGATCCATCCAGGCTTTATGTTAACGGTGAGCACAAACCCAAAAATGTTTTTTTTGGTGTTTTTTTTTTTTTTTTGACACTTTATTTCTAAACATTTTAGTTTTACAAAACAAGAACATGAAATTGAGGTCTAGATATGGCGATTATAGCATCAAACATGCATACAACATCAAATGCTTTTATTAACTAGTACTGTCACTGTTTGTAAAGTCTGTCCATTTTCTCCAGCGCCTTTTTCAGGGCTCCTCCTGGAGCCGCAGGGTAAAAGTCAGGTGTTCCATCAGTCAAATGTTTTCTGCGATAGAAATAAAAAAGCCTGTTGCGGGTGGCTCTTTCTGTAGCCAACATTTTGTTGTGACTCTTTTAGCTGATGTCAACAGAATCTTTAGGAGATAAACATTGTCTGAATCCAGTTTGTCTGGGAAGCAACCAAGATACAGTACAGTAGAGCAACTGATGCGAAACTGATGTTTTGCTGGTTTTGAAATGTACAGACAGATTAGAAACAGCCAGATGAACGAATAGAATAGAATAGAATAGAATAGAATAGCCTTTATTTTCATTGTGTGTACAATGAAATTAGGAAAATTAATATCGTTAGACACTTATGGACTTTCTTTTTTGTTACTAGAAAAAAATGAAAAGTTTATCTGTTTTGACACTGAAAAAGAAAAATACCTTGAAATTCAATTTTAATTTGTCTATTTTAAAATGAAAATCAATTACCCACTAGTTTTTCTTTTGTTTCTGAAAAGAAAATCCAATTACCAAAAGATACACTGACTCGTTTTTAACAAGCACATCAGAATTTCATTGTGTATGCTCTGTGTATACAGTGACAATAAAAGGAATGTTGAATCTTCTCCCTCCGCTCTGTTCTCTGCATGTGTAACGAACTGCCTGTCTAACCCCCCCGCCTCGCTTCATGTCTCTGTTGTCCCTTCTTTTACTGTTCTCTCAGTCTGACTAGGGGAATGGGTGAGGAAAATGGAGAGGGGCCATTTTTCCAGACCACAACTCCTGCCAAACCCCCTGCGCCGGCCAGCGAGTAGGAAGAGAAGGAGGAATTGGTCAGAAACCATCTGTAGAGTCCAGACTGAGCTCTCAGATTTGGTGGGAAACACCGCTTCAAACCCCGACCCCTGCCTTGTGTTCCGTCTTATGTGTTCAGTCAGACAGCGTTGTACCAGATCTTTCCTCATACATCACTCATTTGATTTCTTTTTTCTCTCTTGTTTGTGTTCAAAGCTTGAAGGGGCCTTCTCCACCTGCCCCGTTCAGTGACGACGACAAAGACGATGATCTGGACTGGCTAAACTGACATGACATGCAACCACAATAGTGTCTGGTTTTTTTTTTTTTTGAATGGTCAACACTGTAGTAAGTAAGTAAGTAAGTAAAGCTTTATTTATATAGCACTTTTTAAAACAACATGTTACAAAGTGCTTCACATAAAGGAGACATAGATAAGAAGAAATTGGAAAGACAAGAATAAGAAAACAGTTTCAACATGCTGATACAAACTTTCTGGCACAAGCAACACACACTGAACGAACACCATGGCCACATATGTCACAAACAACCCCTAAGACAGACCCACAACCAACACTGAATACACCAATATACAGACACAATATAGATGGAAACAAACCTCCATACGCAAATATATGCACACACACACTACACTGTCCTGATTTAATGAAATGCTTGTTTATAAAAGTGAGTTTTTAAGAGTCCCTTGAAGGTGTATAAAGAGGAATGTGCTGCTTTCCCATCTGTCTGCGAGGAGAAGCTCATGCTGATGAACTGAAGGAAAAGTCAAACAGATGAACAACTTCTCTGCGGTTTCACATTGACTGAGCTGCTGCCACAGCTTCACGGAGGACAAAACTACAATCCCTGGCTTTTATTCTGGTTAAAATAACAAGCCTGTAATTCACAGAAACTGCTTTTCTTTAGTTGTGTCATATCTTTTGGTGATACAATTTAATATCCAGCTTTTTACACAGCACTGTAGCAGATTATTTAGTTGGATCAGCAGTTACCCTGTTGATGTCTGTGGTTTCAGACTGTATCGTGAAATGGTTTTTAATTATTAGCTCGCTGCTTTAAGAATAACTTTTACACAATTTTGCTAAATTTTGCTTATATTCATTCCTGAATATAAATGAGATGAAACTGTGGCCTTCATTGCCCATCATAATGTTTTCATTCATTCATTCATTTTCTGAACCTGCTTTATCCTCACTAGGGTCACTGGAGTCTATCCCAGCTACATAGGGGCGAAGGCGGGGTTCACCCTGGACAAGTCTCCAGTTCATCGCAGGGCTGAACATATAGAGACAAACAATCACTCTCACATTCACACCTATGGGCAATTTAGATGAACCAATTAACCTATCGGTGCATGTCTTTGGATGGTGGGAGGAAGCCGGAGTACCTGGAGAGAACCCACGCAGACACGGGGAGAACAGGTAAACTCCACACAGAAAGGTCCCACTCCTCCATCGACGGTGTTGGAATCGAACCCAGGACCTTCTTGCTATGAGGCACGAGTGCTAACCACTGCACCACCGTGTCACCCATCATAATGTTTTGTTCATGTTAAATCTGTTTTTGTCTGCCATATTTTTGTTAAGTCCTCTGAAGATGTTATTTTCTCTCCTCCATTTGCTTGTTAATTTATTTCTCTGAATATCCACTGCACATATATTCATGAAACCTGGATGAAGCATAGAGTGTCAGCCATGGATGAACCCAGTAGTTTATGGAGCAGACATGTACAAATTGGATACTACCTTTTTTTTTTTTTCTCATTGCAAGATTTTGATTGAATTAAATGACTTTCTGCAGAGGTATGCCCTACTTTTTTGGTTTTTCACATTGTTTACATCTATTCTATATTTATTGTATAGTTAATTACTTTGGAATCAATGAGCCTGGTGCTTGTGGATCAAATATTTGCCACCAGATACCACTGATTTAATTATTGCCTTAAGCCTTGGGAAGTTTTTGTTGAAATAGTAAACTAATTATTATGTTGGAGTTCAGTCTCATGTTAAACTTCAAAATATGGAAATGAACAATCATACCATTAGATTTAAGTGTCAAAACATGAATTCAAACCCAATCAGATGTTTGTTTTTTTTAAAAAGATGCAATAATATTTCTAATTTGGACTTAAATCTAATGCTGTTTATTGTAATGTAGATAAAAGCCTGAATTATTTAGTTCAAGGCTGTTGTAAATTTGTTTTTCCATTATTGTTGTTTTTTTTATACTGAAAATGTTGAGTTGATGTTGTGACTCCTTTGAGCCAGCAGGGAGAACTTAAGGCCCTCATAAACCGTTATTGTAGCCAAACAGACGCACCGCACCGGTCATGAACTTGGATCAAAGCCCAAACTAATATGAAATATTCGGTTACAGTCATGTAAAAGGTAGGTTTATTCCAGTGGCAGTAGGCTTGGTGTAGGTTTATTAATTAATTGTTGACCTCAAAATGAAAGACACTTTTGTATAATTTTTTTTTTTTTTTGATTTTTCTCCTTTTTTTTCATACTTTACTTACAAAATACCGTATACACAGACCAGAACATGGCATGGAGACAAAAAAACATAATGCTTGAGGTGAGGCAGGAAGAAATTAAATACAATTACATAAATAGGTAAGTAAATTAAATAAAATAAACGTAAAGGAATCAACAAGAAGAGAAAAAAAATAAAATGAAAATAAATAAATTACAACTTAAATTCTTCGCATAAGGCTTTAGTCGTCACAGCTTTAGGGTTAGTGCAAAAGTTAAGTGTGTCTAGATAGGATTTCAAATAAGATTTAAAGACCACAAAGCTGGGTTTCTGACTGGCAAATTTGCTTGTATGTATATGAAATTTAGCTGATAAGGAAATGAGATTAAGAATAAACAATTTCTGAACAGGCAAATCAGTAATAAAGAAACCAAATAAAACATCTTCAATTTTGAAGTTAAAAGAAATATCCAGCTTTCTATTAAAAAAAAAAATTGATATCACACCAAAAAATTTGACAAAAGGCACATTCCCAAAACAAATGAGTTAATGTTTCATCCGAATTATGACAAAATGAGCAAAAAGGGTCGACACTGATCTTCTACTTAATCAGAGCTGAATTAGTTGGATAACACCGATGGAACAGTTTTAAAGATACCTCTGTCACTTTATTGGAAATAAAAAAAAAACTTCCTTGGTAATAACCATACCTTTTCCCATTCCACATCAGAATTTAAATTACTCCAAAAAAAGATGGAAGCTGGCTTACAAATTGTATCCCTTTGAATCACTTCTCTAATGCATTTATTATTAGTTTTTTTACTCAAGAATGGATGTAAATTTCCTGTGTATAATTCTGATTGCGCAATTTGAGGGGTAATGGTTGCTGAAGGACTAATAGTAGAAGATAGCAAAGTTTTTAAACCTGAAGGGACAGCATCAAACACAATTGCATATTCTCTAGGGAGTACCGGAATTTTATATTCTAACAAAAATTCACTATAAGTAAATAACTGACCTTCCTTGTTAAACAACTGACAGACAAGCAGTGTTCCATAATCAACCCAATTCTTTAAAAACAATGACTTACGTTTGAAACATATATTCCATATATAACATTTGTGAGGGGAAAAGTTGTGCTTATATAGCCAAGGACCAACATAAAAGTAAGTGTTGATGAAAATGAGAAAGTTTCTTTTGTCTAAATTTGGTATTTCCTCCTGTTCTGCAAAGACATGAATTTGCACGTACTGCCTTTCTTGCCTCTGATTGGCTAGAAAGGCTCTTCCGTGATTGGCTACTTCAATCTTTATTTATTTTATTTATTTTTTAAAATTTTATTTCTTTTTATTTATTATTATCTTTATTTGACTTGATCTGGGGCGTTTACTCATTTCCAAGGCAGGCTGTCAATAGTTTTTTTTTGTTTTTTTAAGTTTTTTTTTTTTTCAGTTAGAACTTTGGGAGTGGGAGGGGTGGGGGACGTAATTTGACGTAATGACGTAATTTGTATAAGGGTTAAATACAGTACCACGCTGACTATCGGTGGGGCAGCACGTTGGTAAAGTGGTCTAAGCCCATGGCTCACTGAGTGAATGCCGCGGGTTCGCGCCCGGGGTGAGGATGTGTGTGAATGTGAATGGGAACCCCTATGGTTAGACGTACTGGTGGCGTAGTGGTGGGAAAGCCCACTGCGTTACCTGGTCGGCATGGTACCCAGGGTGCGTAATGGAAGTGCATGGGGTCAACGGCTCTATCGAGGTGGTTGGTAGGGTGATAGAGTTGCCTATGTGCGGAAGTACGTATCCATCCCTGGATCCAGTGCTGTGCAGGTCGGGCTGACGTAGCGTGGCCGGTATGTGGGATGCGTGCCAGTACGTCGGCGCCAGGGGCACACGTCGAAGGGGGTGGGGCCAATGGGCCCATGTTGAGGTTGGTTGGTAGGGAGACAAGGGTTCACCCGCCCCTGGAGGCGTGTCGACTCCAAGTAGGGGTTAGTGCGTGCGTGTGTGGGTGGGTGAGTATGGGTGAGGGTCACTGCGCTGGCGTGCTGTCCTTTTGGCTTGGCTGATGTTTAAACCAAATAAATTATATTAAATTCATATTATAATTATTATAATTTATATATAAATTTAAATTTATTTATAATTATATTATATTTATAATTATATTATATTAAATTTGTTATTATATTAAATAATTGTTTTTTATCTTTTTCCTTTTTTTAATAGACATATAACAATATCATAACACATCTACAGCTTGTAGAACTTGACATGTCATGTTATTTGACATATTATAACATTACATATTACATATTATAAATACCAAGTTGTCAATAATTTTTAGGGTAAATATCAAAGCAATATTTCTTATAAGTTTAAGTTTGATTAATTGTGCAGCTCTAGTTTTAGCTCAATCCAAAGTACTCTATTAAACTGGGAAACATTTGCAAAACGGAGGGATACCTTTATTTCATGGATGCACCACCACAGGGATTCACATACTCAGTCATTTTACACTGTTTTGTAGAAGGATCCTCTGTTTGTTTTCTTCATGGAGTGGGCCCTGCAGGTGCCAGCTTATGGAACCGTTGGCAGTGTGCCCAAGGCCACAGACAGTCTACCCGCAGGTGTCCGCACAGCTGTTAGCCCCTGGTTCGCTGTTAGCCGCTGGTTCGCTGTTAGCCCCTGGTTCGCTGTTAGCCGCTGGTTCGCTGTTAGCCCCTGGTTCGCTGTTAGCCCCTGGTTCGCTGTTAGCCGTTGGTCCGCTGTTAGCCCCTGGTTCGCTGTTAGCCGTTGGTCCGCTGTTAGCCCCTGGTTCGCTGTTAGCCGTTGGTCCGCTGTTTGCCGATGGTCCGCTGCTAGCTGCACTACTTAATTGAGAAGAAACAAAAGAAGTGATAAGAAGACCGAAAATGACCTAGTGTGTGTGTATGGAGCAAGTAGGGTAAACAACACAGATGTACCTGACCAAAGATAATTTGAATAAGAAAACAAGAGCTTCTGAATGTAGCGGGTGCAAATTTGCGCTGTCCCTTTAAGGAACGGGAGCCCTCGTGAACGAGGAAGTGGGGCGTGCACGGAGAGAGAGAGAGACGTGATGGAGCGCCGAACGGAGTGGTAGCGATGTGAATGCTACACTGTGCTAAAGTCCGGAGAAAAAATAAGGTTTAATGAGCCGTCTTAGTGGATACCTAAGTGAGAGGTCAGTAAGACTGTTACGTTTAAACCCCGTTTTCTTTGGTAGTTCGGACACTGAAGTGAACAGAGGCTAAGCTATGTGCTGCGACGGCCATGTGGAGTTACAACGGCGGCGCGCTAATGGACTGCAACGATGAGGACATCTGGAAGAGTGTTAAGAAGTGCGTTTAGTGCACGTGTTTGTCGCGTAGACCGCTTGAAATAGTATAAAAGTTTTACTCCGGCGTGATTCCGTTTAGTCAAGTGTGTAATCACTCCGTGGAGCGCTGATAGTGGAATACCGTCTTTCCCTTGGACTGCTACAAGTGGCGTTGTTATCCTGAGTTCCTGTTGTCCCTCCGACCAGTGGAGGAGCTGGCATCTGTTCTGTGAGTCCGGGGTTAAGTCTTTGATGGGGATTACCCTGCCATCCTCCCAACACTCTGGACGTGACTTCGGCAGTTTGTGGGTAACATCAACACGCACACACACACACCACCATTCACACTGACTGATCCATGTGTATTAGTGCAGTCCGAACTGAACTGAACTGAAGCCGCACTAAATACACATTTACATACACACCTTGTTGCGCTGGGATAGACGCTGGACTGCCACCTAGCGCATACACTCACACGTTCACACACGCAGCGCTTGACTGAACTGAACTGAAGCTGCTTACATTCACACACTTACTTACATTTGTGCTTGGAGAAAGGACCAGAACTGCTTTCATGTGCATTCTCCATTTACACACACACACATATTGGACAACAAACCCACTCTGTCATTGTGTTAATTGCTCAGCAGAATGTTATTTTTTTTCCTGTTTGAAAGAGTTTGAACAGAATATGTTTTATCTTTGTTGTTACATGTTTGGTGACATAAGTGAATGTGAATGGAGCTGAATGTTACTTGTCTTAGAGAGATGAGAGCTCACGCGGTGAAATTTATTTTGAAAAGCGATTCAAAGGTTGTTCTAAGTGAACGTAGGGTTGTGTATTGAAACTCTTTGGCTATTTGTGGAAGAGAATATTATTTTTTTATTGTTATTATTATTATTTTTTTTAAAACTGCTTTAGCCTTGTTATTATGGGTTAAAACACTGCTATTATTTTATTCATTACTGTGGTAATAAATGTTACCATTTCTTGTTCATGATATTCTGTCTAACTGGGGGTAGGGGCGCCTCGCCTGTTCAGTTAGATCTTGGAAATAGGGGTGGTGTCAAAGTAGTTCAGCATCCAACTCTCATACACCATACACCCTTCAGGCTGCCACCGGATGTTAGATTTATCCTGAAGCCCTCTTCTCCTCATCTAATCTAAGCTGCGCTAAGGCTAGACTACTGGACAGGATACAACCTGCTCATACTCTTGAGCACTGAGGCTTTAAGTATTGGGTAAGGGGGACCCAGATCCCGCCTCACTCAGTTCTCCCCAGATAGAAATAATTAAATAACCCCTACAAGGTGGCGGTAAAACCCCGACCACTACATGAAGGTGATAAAAATCATTAGATAATTTCTGCCAGTGGAAAAACAGCCCGAACCTTCTAGAAGGATGGGAAAAAGGGTAGAAAAGCTTGTCGGCTCTTCTCCGGAGAACCAACCCGTGTGTTTACTTCATGAAGAAACCCATGGAAAAGGCTGCTGAAGACGGGCTGACTCAACTCTTCTTTTTTGACTCCAAGTGTGAGTTTTTTAACTTCTATTAGGAACAGGACTTAGTATTAAGTTACAGTGAATTAGTATTAGAATATAGTGATTTGGTCTGATCTTGACGGACGGGTTTTCCACGGCAGTTGAACCTCCAGAAGGAAGGAAACAGAAACAAATGTAAACACACTGAAAAAAGGGGAAAGGGAGGGTTGTTCACTTTTCGAATATGTACTTGGCATATACAGCACAATTGAATTCATAACATATACAACACAATTTAATTATATTCTTCCTCCTAACATATGTCAGTCATGTTGACTTCTTAGAAACACTCCTGGGCTCCTGCTTTAGGAGGAAAACCTCATCTGCAGTCGGACATTTTTTCGCTGAGACTGTAAGAATAATGCTGCTTTGGACCACTCTTTACAAGGTAAGGATGAATTCAATCTTATGCAACGTTATTCAGAATTACTTTATGCGCTGTTTTCACAAAGCCAAGCTGTTCTATGCTATTAGCACCGAGCAACATGAATATGTCAGTGTCAATGCTAAGGTTAGCTTAAGTTACCGCTTACGTTAGCTACACGACTGTTGGCGAGTATTATTTTATATGCGGTCATATTTATTGAAATGTACACACGGCGTATGTTTTGTGTCGACTTCATTCTAAAGTGTGTGCTTTCAAGAGGGTTATTGACAACTGAGCTTAGTTTAGTGGGGCAGAGGCAGTTGTAAGCGGTGCAGTGGCTTGGCCTGGCAGAGGAGAGCTTCTCGGTAAACATCGTTCTTTACATTTACATTACGGCTGAAATTTCCTTAGGGGGTCAAATGAGTGGCCATTTTTGTCAAAAGAAAGTTGTAAGAAATGCATAGAACTGTGTTGAAATAATGCTAATCCATTTGTGCACAGACTACTGATATTATTTGACAGTGGAACCTATATTTTCATAAATAGTGGATTTTAATAGCAGGTGTATGTGAAAACTTTTGCTGGTGGACGGACGTGACATTACCCATGATGATCTGGTCAGTACCAGTACTTCATTAGTAATAAACTTACGGACTTACTATTGCTAATTCTCATCTTATTCATAAATGTTAGTATTATGGATCTAAAACAATAACAGCTGACACAAAAACACTAAATGTGTCTAAAAGAATAGAATATTTGTTTTTCAGGTAAATTCAGTTCAAATATAACTTGGCCATTTGTGACATGAAAATATAGGATTAATTGTGATGAAACTGGACATTTTTGAGCTGAAAACATAGTTCATATGACCATCAACATGTCGAACAGAACTGAAATCCTCTGCATTTTGCAGAACTTGCATTTACCAACACAAAGTTCCTTTGGGGATTCACTTATATTGATTTCTTATGCACAAAGACAGAAATAAGACCTCCAAGCAAATTTTAGCCATTTACTGTTAAGCTGGCGGGTCAGTTCTCCGTTTTTCCGGAGGTTAGGTAGCTGTGCCATGACATAGACCAGGGGTCAGCAACCCTGGTCCTAGAGAGCCACTATCCTGCATGTTTTAGATGTGTCCCTCTTCCAACACAGCTGATTCAAATGATAAGCCTATCATCAAGCTCTGCAGAAGCCTGATAACGACTGTCAGGTGTGCTGGAAGAGGGAACCATCTAAAACATGCAGGATAGTGGCTCTGTAGGACCAGGGTTGCTGACCCCTGACATAGACCATTTACTGACAGTGAGAGGACGGACCAGCTGACTGTTAGCATGGAGGAGGAACACTGGGCCCCCTGGATTTTTAACCCTTTCATGCATGAATTATGAGAATTTTAATCAAGATTTTTTTTCCAGAGTGTTTTTATTCTTCTTTAGGCATGAATAAAAAAAAATCAATGTGATTGAATTTTTTTTAATGAACCTACTTTTCATGGAGTTACAAAAATGTCCACTCAGCTGGACACCATGCATTTTTTTTTTTTTCAATTTAACCTTTATTTAACCAGGTAAGCTAGTTGAGAACTGATGCTCATTTACAATAACAACCTGGCCAAGAGGCAGCACACAAACAGAATGAGTAGCAGCACAGGTTATATGTACAAACAACAGAGCAGATTAAAAATTACATTTTTTAAGCAAAGAAACATCCATTTACTGACATACTGTGTGGAAACTATGAAATAAAAACATTTTAATGCTGCTAATCTTATGTGTTCTCACATTTTAACACACTCTAATACTAATTACTCACTCAGATAATATGCAACAAAAAACAACTTGTTAAAAAAAACAACAACTGGTAATTACAGTCTAATAACAATTAGCAAATAATTTACACTCAAATATGTCACTGCAGATCAGGTTTATCAAGAACAGGAAAGGTACAGTAATGGTATGAATGTCAGTGTATGGAATGATGCATAAGTGTCCACTGTGTTGACTGATATGGAACTAAAACAACAAAACCCATGAATATACAAGAGAACAGCTGGAGAAGAACTGTCCACTGTAGTGACCACTATGCATGAAAGGGTTAATCTTTGATTTGGGAGCAGGCTGTGTAGAATGTGTCGATTGTCTTTTATAAAATCTGATTAAAAACAAAGCTGGCAAAAGTGTCCCCAGCTCAGAGAAAGTGAGAGAGAGGGGCGAGCGAGCTGTAGGTTGAATGAGGAGAGAGAGCGCCGGTAACATCAGTAATGCAGTTAATTAGAAGAACAAAACAATGTTTTCTGATTTTGTCACAGGGGTTACGGTGAAAGTACTAAAGCAAGCCTGTGTGAAGCTGCCTCACTGCTGGATACAGTGTGAATTCAGCTGAAGATTACACCTGTCTGTCTGCTGTGTCCATTAACCCTTAAAGACCCAAACCAGCACCGGCAACCAAAATCATCTACCAATGTAACATTTTTAATAACTTCTGATCCAGTAATCCTGTCAATACATGTAAATAATTGGTGTAAAATAATTTGTCATCTTTTCATGGTCATCGAGTATGACCCATTTAGATGTTCAGAGTATCCATAGTTACTGTGGAAACACTGTCATCTTCTTCAATATTGATTCACCAGTAAAACCCATGGAGTTGGATCAATGACAGTGGATAGAGACACTGGGTTCATGTTCAGTTATTGATATCATTGCTGAAAAAGTCAGTTTTTCTTCAGTTTTGTCTGTTTCTGATAAAATAACCCTCAGCTTAAATCTGGGCTTTTATGAACATCTACATGATCGGTGAATTAAATATAAGAAAGTACTGGATTTTCACAGAAAATGTGCAAAATACAGAGAATAATATGACAATAAATAGTGATAAATCGCTTAAGAAAAGTTAAATAGAAAGAAAAATTCATTTAGGAACTGCCACCAAAGTCACACTGGGTCTTTATGGGTTAAGTAGACACACCCACAGACCTGTTGTTTTTGTGTTCTTACTTATTCAATTTTTAATTTCAAGCAGACAATGGACAAACAAATGTTATTTTTCACAGTTCAGTTTATACAGAAAAACAAAATGTAATTCTCTTTTTCGTTTCTCAGGCTAAATTGAATATCTGAAGGAATGGGATATGATTAAGTAATTTAAAAAATATATTTTTCTGTTATTCATTTATTTTTTTAATAGGTATCTGATAGTTGAAAACCAGGTGACCGACCCACTTGCTTTGAGCAGTTTCACGGGTGCTATAGTAATTGGTGAGTATTATTACAAGGATTTTGATGATTTGCGTGATGTGTTTTACTTGATTTAACTATGTTGCTTTTAATTTTTGAAAAGAAAACCCAAAACATTTTGTATTTGCTACAATTGCAATACAATTCAATATTCCTAGCTAAAACTAACACAGTCTAATACAACAGTCCTATAATGATTCCTACCATCATAAAGGTCATAGTATTCATTCACTGTCTGTAATGTATAATATTTTTTTCTGAATAGGTATTTGGTGTTCCTCTTGTTCAGAGACCTGTGACAACTTTGCTTGGTGTACTGTTCCAAAGGCTCTGCAGTAAATGGTGAGTATTCAAATTATTTTGTTTGATTTGATTACACAGACTTTCAAAATTTATGTATATGACAATGTTGCTATCAGTTTGTGAAATATTCACCTAAAGATTTTGTATAGTGTGCTAAAACGCCAAGAATATGCACATTATCCAATTTACTGGATCCACATTTTTAGCTTAGCAAATATAGTCTAATACAACAGGCCTGCAATCAATCCTACCATCATAAAGGCTATTGTGTGATGTTCTTAACAGTTTCAAAGAGGTGTGTCTGATATTAAGAGTGGCTGTCCTAAATGGGAAAAAAGAAGAAATTCCTCTCACAAAACAATTCAACTGCACCACACACTACAGCCTCCAAAATGACCAGCTGAATCAACATCTCACTGTTTTAGCACTGTAACACTGTATATGATAACCTTCATGAAGGTAGAATTATTATTATTTTTTGCAATACTGTTGTATTTGACTGCAGTCGTTTTTGCTTGATAAGTGAGTATGCATTTGAGTAACACAACAAAATAACTATGAAGAAGTGTGGATCTGTTCAGTGAGGAAGCTCTGTTGGCTGTGTTTTAGGTTGGCTTGCCTGTAACACTCTCACTCTCTCTCTCTCTCTCTCTCTCTCTCTCTCTCTCTCTCTCTCTCTCTCTCTCTCTCTCTCTGTCTCTCTCTCTCTCTCGCTCTCTCCCGTGCATGTGGTGGTGTCAGGAGTGTTCAGTAGTCATTCCAAGTACGTTAGAACTACTTAACCATTACAAACTCAAACATCCACATTTTGGACACACCACCCATGTACATATTCCAAATGTCCATGCACATTTAAGACATGGAATGCTTTAATTGTACATTGTGGTGGAAAATTTACTTCTATACTGCTGTCGTGACTGGGTTCGTCTTCTTTACTGCTGTTCATTATTCATGTTATATGTTCTCTGTGTGTGATATTTGCAACTGCATAACACCCTGACCCAGGAAGGGAGTTCTTGCCTTGATTTAAAACCAAAACACCTAAATGTCTAGATGTGTAGATAGATGATGGCGCCTGCACTCGAGATACGATCCCAGCAAGGTTAGAGTGAAGAGGTTACGGTGACCTCTTCATGGAACAGAGAAGGAGCAGTATGGAGTGGTACGATGTACGTAAGGAATGACATCATGGTTTGAGGGGGTTGGATTTGGTTCTATATAATCTTTAGTTTTTCTCTTGTTTAATCAGACTCACTTACAGAGCTTCTCTGTGAATGATTTCTCAAATAAATGATCATTTATTTTAACTCTAACTTCCTCTCCTCTTCTTTGAGTGCATGGTCAGTTGAACATTTCCACAACAATTTGGCGTCACGAACAGGATTCCATGAGTGCTTCGGACGGGGAGCGGATGTTGGTGGACTGATCATCCGACGGGCCAAAAGCGGCTGTAGCCCCATGGTAAAACGGCACCGCAGACGGGGGACCGGCTCCGAGCCCCGCCCGTCTCACCACTGGAATCTGGACTGAGTTCAACACCACTCACAGTGAGAAAGTTACGATTTGGGGTGTGTGGGGCTTTTTCTTTCTGTGTTCCAAACTCACGTCACTGGGGACTACTGTTTGAACCCACAGTAGGGCACAATGTAGGTTCTTAACGAAACTAAGTTGTGTGTAACAATTCAGGTTTTTTTTACAAAAGAAACCTGAGTTGGGTTGCTATTGTATGCAAATACAATAGGGTACAGTTTAAGTTTATAACGAACTTAACTCTTTCGGTGCCAGACAGCTAAGGGGCTAATAAGCCTTAAAAGTGCCACAGATTTTGGCCGTTTTTCAGTATTTCGCGTCGTTTTTATAATATTTGAAGAATCCTGCAGGAAACCGCTCGGTAACATCCGACCAATTGCTAATTAGATTCAAAACGCACCGGACGCAGCCGATTCATTATTGATCGTAATTTGCATAATTCATAATAATAATAATAATAATAATAATAATAATCTTTATTTATATAGCACTTTTCATACATTAAAAACTGTAGCACAAAGTGCTTTACATATCAGTTTAAAAATCAGTACCGCCCCCCACCCACACCCACCCACACCCACCCACACCCACCCACTCACCCGCACACACACACACACACACACACACACACATATATACATGCAAACCCACAAGCTCACACATACTCAAGAAGACTGACTGAGCACGGGTAGACCAGAACAAAAATGTACAAGTAAAAGTAAAACATCAATTTAGGAGGCGCTGTCTCAGGGAGCCATCCGCACCAGGAGGCAGCCGCCGACCCCGGCGACCAGGCACCAGCAACACAGCCCCGCATCCCAACTAGTGGGAGAGGGCCAACTGGGACCCCCACCCACCAGAAAGGAGTGGACCCCAGTGAGAGAAGGCGCCACAGCCCCCGGAGTCCACAGCCGCCCCCCGGCATGGAGGGCTCCCGCTGATGAGACACCGGAGAATAAGAAACATTAAAAAGATATAAAAATATTATTCAGTCGCGTGACCTCAAATTCCCGTCTGATTGGTCTCAAAAGGGGGACACAGAAAGAACGTCATCGAAATGTGAGAAAGAAATGGGGGTGGATGGTTTGTTTGTACACAAATGTGGCGTGTTCTCCAAAGCCGATCTGATCGGCCCGTGGCACTTTAAAGGTTGTATTCGTAAAGCCGATTTAATCGGCCTGTGGCACTGAAAGAGTTAAACTGGGAGCCTCTGTGGAGAAATCCACAGGGGAGGCGTTTTTAAGGAGATTTTTTCGCCTTCAACGAAAAAGAAAAATCGAATAAGGTTGCTACTATATGCAAATACAGTAGGGTACTGTTTAAGTTTATAACGAACTTAAATTGGAAGCCGCTGTGAAGAAATTCAGAGGGGAGGCGTTTTTAAGGACATTTTTTCACCTGCAACCAAAAAGAAAAATAGAAAGGCTTTTTTAGTATTTTGGAAAGGAAAGGAACAAAAACCATTTAGAAGACGTTCTAAGTGTAAAATGGGGAACCGGCCGGGGCACAGTGACGGGGGTGTGGACAGAGAGGCCCCTATTCCAAAACTGATGGGTAAAAAATATGGGGAAATTGTGCTTGAATGTGCTGATTATTGGGTAAATATGGGTATTTTTCCTAAAACGGGAACTTTGAGTGTGCAAAAACTGAATGAGTTAAAGGGGAAATTAGAGGAACAATGGGAGGCTAAGAAAAAGAAAAAGCGGATCAAGGTCAAGGATTTTAAACAATGGGAGACTTGTAACAAATGTTTTGGGACGTGGTTGTAGGAAGCTGAGTGTAGAGATAGGAGGAAAAATGGTAAACTACTGGCAGGAGCAGCAGATGAGAACGGAGCTGTAATAGGTAGAAAAGATAACGGGAGCATACAAGGAGCTTCTGCTCCGCCACTTTACCACACTCTCTGTCCCCCTCCCCCTTGTATTTCTGTGCAGGCAGCAAAATTAATGGATCCAGATTTGGACGTCTGCCCACCGCGACGCTGCGAGAACCCGCTCCCCCTCCAGGACTCCTCAGTCGGTGCCTCACACCCGACCCAGCATCAACAGCCCTCCAGGTCTGTTGACCCCCCATCCTCTCCAGCGCAGGAGCCCGACTCCACACGAAGTGGCCCCTCCCCCGCTGGTGGTGCAGCCGCTGGTGCCCAGCCATCTGTAACTAGAAGCGGAACGGCATACCATCAGGGCGGAGGCCTGGCTTCTGGCATGAAAGCACAAATGCCCATGGTGGAAGTCAGCGGGCCGGACGGTCCCATTGTGGTTTTCAGGGCATGGACATTTGCTGAAATAAAAGAAAATGCCACACATCTACCTAATCCATCTGAGGACGGCACGAAATTCGCCACTGAATTACAGACTTTCTGCCAAGAACACAGACCCACCGGGTCCGAACTCAGGCGGCTTCTGGCTGCAAAGATGACCCCCAGTGACTTTGCAAAGGTACGCGAAAAACTCCCCAATGATGACCGGAGACTTCAACGGCGCAAGTGGGGATATGCGGACAATGTTTCCTACCAGGAGGCGGTAGAAAAATTGTGTAGGTCTCTGCCAGACATTTTTCCCACCTGAGGCTCTCTGTCTGCATTGAGAAACCTGAAACAGTCGAAGATTTCGTATGCAGGGCAGAGGACGTTTTCAACAAACACTCCAGACTAGACTGCCCAAACCCCCTGGGAGACAGCGCTGGCCCGTGGGAGAGACTGCTTTGCCAGACCATGCTGGACGGCTTTCTGAAGGACATTGGGTCCGTCATCCGCGCCCAATACGTGGGCATGAACCACGGCTGTCGTCTGGAAGATCTGGTGCGACACGCACAACATGCTCAAGATGTCATCAGACAGAAACAGAAGGATAAAGATGACAAACAGTCCAAAAATCTCTCTTCTACATTGACTTTACTTGCAATGCCACAAAAAGACAGAGAACAGCGCGGGTGGGGGAAGGGACCGGAGAACAACCGAGGCCTGCCCACAGCCGGAAGGGTCCCACTTTGTGAACGCAGCAGTAACTGAGTTAGGCAATATGCTAGGCTTTGACCTCAAAACACACTGTGCATACCATCCACAATCAGGGGGGCTGTTGAAAGAGAAAATAGCACCCTAAAATCAAACCTGGCTAAGTGCTGCGAGGAAACAGGGCTTAACTGGGTCAAGGCCCTACCTCTGGTTCTCATGCAAATGAGAATGAGACGCAGGAGTCAAAGTGGGCTGAGTCCGTTTGAGATTATGTTTGGGAGACCCCCATATACAGGTCTCCAGGCCCCTCAACCGAGCACCAACTTGACATCGTTGTTGGAGCATGACATGTTGTCTTTTTGCAAAAAACTCTCCTCTGAACTATCTCAAGTGCAGGTATTGGTGAGATCAGCGTTACCGGTTCCTGCAGAGGGGCCGCTTCACCCATTACAGCCGGGGGATTGGATCTTGGTCTGGGACTTCAGACGGAAGCACTGGAAGCAGCGCAGGTGGCAAGGCCCCTTCCAGGTGCTCCTGACAATGCACACAGCGGCCAAGGTTGCCGAATGTGCCACGTGGCTCCACGCGACCCACTGTAAGCGGTTTCTGGGAGAACCGCCGACTGCTGCAGCCGAGGACGGGCCGGACCATCGATCGACAGCGTAGACCCCGGAGCTGGAGACCCTGCATCACACACCCACACTCGCAAGACTCACTGGTTGAAACCTAGCGGTGATAACAACCCCAGTGACGTCTCATACACACTATCCTTTGCCTGGTCACTGGCGAGTGACTGAAGACCCCTGCCCCACACATACACTGATTCGACGACGATGGAGGTGATCAAAGGGTCAGCGGTCATCTTCATGTGTCTGTACATATGGTACAATGGCACATTCTGTCAGGTATCTGATCCTTCTTCAACGCATCACACTCCAGTTGCGCCCTGGTCTGTCGGAAGACAACAAGGGACAGAAGAACCTCGGAGATGTCACGGACGTGACCGCCACATCATTGATCACCACGAATATAATGATAATACGTGGTGGCGGGTGACACGTGATCTGACACGGCGTGTCACTAACCAGTCATGCTATGTGTGCAGTTTGATGCCACACAGCTCACACGAAGGTACTCTGTTTATTCCTTATCCGCTCCCGATCAATCACACTGTATTGACACTGATAAAGTGGACAGTGGGAGACTGGCCGAACATCACATCAATATACCCCTGGCTGGGGTGGAAACCCAACATGACCTTCAGAGACCCAAGAAATTTTTCCAGAGACACTAATACTTCTATGGTACAGAAAAATGTTGTTTTTAGGCTCAGAAATCTCTCTAATCCTTTTTTCATTCCACAGCTGTGCTTCCATTCCCCAGTCACAGAACACACACGGTATCATCTGGGACACACATCAGGGTGTAACATTACTCTTAAGGTAGCCTGCGGGTTAGCAAATTGCGAAAATAGGACTGATAAATTTACCTTTTCTACGACAGAGACATTCTCCCCTTCTCCATTTTTGGTCTTCTATAACATCACTGCATTGCTAGGTACACCATCCCCATTGACACACTTTGATGCTAAAATTAATGTTACTACCACATATAATGCCACCGTAGCTCTCACCCCTTCTGATTATGGGTATGGCTGTCCCACAGATATGGTGTGGACGTGTGGTCAACACTCATATCTGTACCTCCCGGCACGGTGGGCAGGTACGTGTCATCTCTCTTATCTGATTCCTGCTGTTTCCAAATTGACCATTAGTCCATTAATGTCACCACCTCACACCCGTGTTAAACGGGACCAGATTTCAGGAGGCCATGAGTTTGCGATCAGTATCATTCCCCTGTATGGCCCTGCCCGTTTAGCTTGGTATATAGAAGAACTTTCTGTTGAGATGGAAAATCTCACTGCTTCAGTTGAACAAGGGTTTGATACTCTTACGAGTGAGATGAAGGCCCTCCTCACAATCTCTTTACAGAATAGGGCAGAGTCTGAGGAGAAAGGAAAATATTTCTTGCATTGCTTGTATTTCTTGTTTGTTGACTGTAGTTTTCAAACCAATGTTTATGGAACGTTTAAGTCTCATAAGAGTCGCAGACATACACCTCACACCCTAAGTGATTTTAGTCAAAGTCAAGTCAAAGTCAAAGTCATCTTTATTGTCAGTTCTGCCATGTACATTGTATGCAGAGAGAACCGAAATTACTGGACTCTAAGGCCCCACAGTGCAAGTAAACATAAAGTGCAAATAACATAGAAGAGTCTAAAAGGTAAACATAAAAGAGTGCAGTAGAGAGTAACAAAAGAACAACAATACCAAGTATTGTGAAAACAACTAAATTAGCATCACCACCATTGCATGATTCTTTTTCTGATTGCCAGGACGAGGAGTGCGTGGAAGAGGAAGTTTCTGATACATCCCTAGATTCACTCCACTGGCTCCCTATTTTATATCGTTTTCATTTCAAAATTCTGGTGCTAACTTTCTGGGCTCTACATGGCCAGGCCCCTGCATACATTGCTTCCCTGATTCAGCCCTACAGCTGGGCTTGTAGCCTGAGGTCTTCAGAACAGCACCTGCTGACGGTTCCACACACCTGTTTTAGCACACAGGCTGACAGGTCCTTTAAAGCTGTAGCACCACGTCTGTGGAATGACCTGTCTCTACACTTACGGTCCATGGACTCTGTAGAGAGTTTTAAAAAAACACCTCAAAACACTCCTGTTCAAACAGGCTTTTTAATTTCCCAACTGAGTCAGACCACTACAAACTGATTGCACTTTATGTATTCATCATATTTTAAACTGTTTTTAATGGTATTTTATTGTGTTTTACAGGTATTCTAATTGTATTTTATTGGTACTGTTTTATTCATTTTTCGCAATGTAAAGTTGCTGCCCTACAGTGTTACATGCACTCCATGTGTCTCCCCCTACCTCCCCCCTCTCCCCCAGTCTCTCTATATCTCTATTGCTCTCTCTTTTCTCCTCCTTTAAGGCGGCCATACACTGTGCGATTTTAGAGACGATTTCTCACTCGTGCGACTCTTTCTGGGATGGGGCCAGATGTGCCTTTAATGGTGTGTGGGGCTTGGTGCAGTGTACATGGGGTAAGGAGAAGACATTAACACCTCACGACCACCTCACGACCAGCAATCGTGTATTCGCAAGGAAAACGGAGCTGTTTGAAATCCTGCTCGCTCCTCGTGAGGGTATCACACTGTCAAAGCAGTGCCACAAGCCCATGTGCCTCCAATTCTCACACTGTGCATGCGCAAACACAGAAGCGTACAGTAGCGTACAAGCTAACAGTAGCTGCCTATTGGCCTAGTGCAGTTTAGCTTTTGCAGCTTACCTCTAGTTCCCTTTGCTGTAGGATTGACAGCCCATACTGTCCACGTCTGGACAACCAATTCCTGCACCAAACACATCCTCGTCTTTTCTTCTTTTTTGATTCCCCGCAGATAATGGCACATATTGCCAAAGCAGCTCATTGTTTTTTGTTTAGCATTACCATTCATGACTCACGCCAATACACAATCATCTATGCACTTATGGATTCCTTGGTATTTTAACGTTGTATTTCCGGATACAACACTGGAACGTGTGGTGCGTCCTCTGGTGTATGATCCTACAGTGTGAGCAGTCAGGTCACATACGAGCATCGTACAGTGTGAGAACATGAATTGTGAGCCTGACTTGACGATTGATTCGCACAGTTTGAGATGGAGTTGCATGCAATGATCGAAATAATCGCACAGTGTATGGCCGCCTTTACTCTCACTCTTTAACCCCAACTGGTCAAGGCAGACGGCCATCCTTAAGGAGTCTGGGTCTGCTCAAGGTTTCTGCTGTTAAAGGGAAGTTTTTCCTTCCACTGTCACCAGTCACAAGTGTTTGCTCCTGGAGGATTCTGTTGGGTTTCTGTAAATTTGATTTGATTTGATGAAGCACTTTGTGACTCTGTCTGTGAAAAGTGCTCTATAAATAAAATTTACTTACTTACTTATTTAGATTGGAAAGGCCAACACAAGGGACTTCCTGGTGTCATTCAGCAACAGCTAGCAGCAGCCTTGTTAAAGTTGGAATATTTAGTACATGTTCCAGGTGCAGCTATTGATGAATTCTTACAAGAACTTTACTTGATAAACTCTCCATCAGTTCCATTCTCTAGAAGTTTAGTAAGTGATATTCTTGAGCGTCACAATCTCCAGCTTGATGACTGTGTAGTTACAGAAATCACCACATCAGTTTGCTCAGCTAACCCAGTACAAAGGGCAACTGAAAAAGGTGGCCTTCTTAGTACTTCATTTTAGAGTAAACAATATTACAAGGAAAAATTCAGTGTTGTGGAACCAATTACTTACATACTTGATCATAAAAAGAAACACACTTTTCAGTATGTCCCACTGCTTAAATCCTTGCAGCAAATATTGAATTGCAGATTCATTCTTGGTAAGATTGTTGAGAATCATAGAGAACACCAGGATATTAAACTTGACCCTTCTTATGAATTAAGGTCCCCTGAAGATGGTTTGCATTTGAAAGAAAACAGCTTTTTAAATGCTGAGGAATTACGAATATCACTGCGTCTATACGTGGATGATTTTGAGATCTGCAATCCCTTAGGTACCTCTCGTAAAAAACAAGCTTATTTATACCGCAAATTTATACTGTGTATACATTTCTTTAAAATAAATAAACAAGTGATGCTTAGCCTGGTGGGGGGGCAAGAAAAGCCTGGTGGCCTGCCAGGCCTACAATGCACTGGAGTCACTGAACTTTATAAACTTTCTTGGGAGCTACAGGCATTGAAATGCATCTGGCTTTAAAGGGAGAAATTCATATGCGTCTCATCCAATCTTAAATGTACATACACGTGTACATCACCTCAGGTGTGAATGAATTAAGGTACAGACCATAAACTGTTCCAGAATAAAGCCCTGTTAAGAATTTAGGATTCTTACCACTGACAAACTAAGGTAGAGGGCTTTGAAATTGAAACACGTTGTGTTGAATTTGTTTTAACAGCATAATGCAGTAATAAAAGATTAACGCAGGCCAATCACAAAACAAGTTTTCTGACTAAAATTGACCAAGTATTCTACAGCATAATACTTGTAGTCATATATTTATGTGTTTTATTTGATTTAATCTTGTGCCTTTTGTGACTGTTCACTCTGCAGGCTGATGATGAAGCCTTCCAAAGATCCATTGAGGACACCATGGTAGGAATAATACATTGTCAGACTGGGAGATGCCACCAGTAAACCAGAGGACATCAGGGTTGTCCTTGAAGGCCAGATGGTACTGCAGGATCTGGACAATGTTGCAGTGTAGTTGGGCTTAATGTATGCTTTGAACCTCAGCTACCCCACTGAACTGAAGTATACCTTTGAAGTGCTCCAGAAAGTTGTGATGGAGCTCGACAGTGACACTCTCTCTAAGAAAGCCCAAGTTCTCAAAACAAACTGTATCAGTGAGCTGTTGCCAGATATGACATGGGTGAGACAACAGTTCACCATGTTTGCTCCTTGGGATACAGAACATTGTTGCTCTTTGATTGCATTGATGATTCTTTGAGCACTTACAGAACTCACTTGCACTGCCTTTATATTTGCTACATCATGTACTAGTCAACATTTGCTAGGGATCAGTTTTATATTTGCACAATAATTGATGTTGTATAGTATTTTGGGTGACTTCATATATTATGTGTGTACTTTGGCTAGTCATGTGAAGAAAAATGGACCAAAAGGTAAAAAAACATAAATTTTTATTGCACTTTCTGGCAAAAGGGTGATACAACCTTAGAAATTAGAGTTCACAACAATCACTCTTCCAATTTTGTTTTCACTGAAACCACTCAGAATGTTCTGAAACACATACGGTGTGATGTCAATAATGTGTGTGGCCACCATCCGCATCCGCAGGCTGTACTCCACTGGGAAAGTAAATTTTTCAAGTTTCCAGAATTACACCCCCGAATATAGCAAAGTTATAGTCCTGATCCCTAGCAAATGTTGACTAGTGTATTTAGTTTAAAAACGAGGAGCCTTGCGTGGAGCATTGCTTAGCTTTAACACTTCTGAACCCCAGTCTACCATGTTAGTCCGTTGGAATATGGACTATTTATTGCACTAGTACTGGACTGAAATGTTGCAACTCACATATTGCCACACTACTTTCATGTATGTTTTTGGTAATATTTGTTTATTACATGTGCTTACAAATTGGACATCAGAAGTGTTGGTGTTACTCTGTTGTTTTTTTGCTCCACGCTCTTTATAACAATTGTTGACATTGTAAAGGGAAAGAATACTTTGTTGTGATTATTGCCACTTGTTTTTGTCCGCACATACCCCATTGTGGTACATTGTTACCTCCGCCAAGGAGGTTCTGTTTTTGCCGGCGTTGGTTTGTCTGTTTGTCCGTCTGTGTGCAAGATAACTCAAAAAGTTATGGCCGGATTTGGATGAAAATTTCAGGAAATGTTGATACTGGCACAAGGAACAAATGATTAAATTTTGGTGGTGATTGGGGGTGGGGGGGCCATGGGGGCCCACTGATCTGCCTTGGCGGAGGTCTGCGCTTTCCGAGTGCTTTTGTAGTTTATTGATGTTTTGTTTTCAGTAGGAAGCTGGTTTAACGACAGACAGTACTTTGTTGTAATAAGTGGTGTGTCCATACATTCATACATATATTTACACAGACATTCATACTGTTAAAAACTCCACTTCCTGGTTGGGGAGGGGCAGGACCTCACCTCGCCTATCAGGCCACACCCAACCCTTTAAGAGGAAGGATCAGGCCCAGCTCATCCTCTTTTTCCCTTTGTTTGACGTAGAGCATGCGGCCTTAAGAAGAATCACTTAAATGCACAGACTGGATGGATGCATACCTGAGTGAGTTATTTTATGTTATTGTTAGTTGAATGTCCTTGAACATGTTTCAAATTGTTTTAGTAATACAGTTATTGTTTCCCTTTGTTTAAGATTTAAAATCATCTCATCCAAATCATCCTACCCATGTCATCACCTGAACTGTTCCACCTGTAAATAATCTGCTTGAAGAGAAAATAAAGCATTATAAACGGAATCCCTGACCAGTTATCATATCTGACCGTATGCCAATGAAGAAGTTTTAATTATTCCAACACAAATCAGCCCTTCAACCTCAGCCTTCATAGTTTTTATACATACCTTAGATTTTTTTTTCTGTCTCTCATTAGGAAGCTGTTTTAAGGACAGACGCTACTTTGTTTGAATAAGTGATGTGTCTTTATACATTTACATCAGTGGCGATTTCTCATAGACTGCAAGGGAAGCCCGGCTTCCCCTAAAATTACGAAAATTAAATGGTTAAATATGTACGGTTGTGTTGACATTTTATTGACTATAAATGTGTTAGAACACGTTCATCTTAAAGATGAGTTCGTTCAAATCAGCTTTATCACAAATCAACGGACACGATGTTCACTTCTCCTCCATTCCCGTGTCTGTGTTTTCTCATCCATCTCTGCTCAGTGCATTTGTCCGTAGACTGCGGGCATCTCTGGGCTTCAATGGGACTGAATGGAACAGTTTTTTTCATTGCCTCAAAACTGGACGGTAATTGGTTAAATGCCACGATGTTGTCCCGCCCCCGGACGCCGGGCGTCTCTGGGGGTGAATGGAGCTGTGGGCGGAGCTCGGCCGGGCTGGACGCCAGAATCCCACGTGCTGATTGGAGGATCAGTTGAAAGGCTGAATCCCGTTTGATTGACAGCTATTTTCAGATCTCCTCTTTCACTGACACAGTTCAGTTTAATACCGTCGCACATTCTGCTGTGAAATCAAGAGAGAAACCACTACGAAATTACTCGTTCATTTCTTGCACGGTAAATAAAACACTCATTGTACTTCCTTGTTTCAATTTAACATAATTTCAGCGTTTTCTTGTTTCAGTTACATAATTTAATCATTTCTTGTTCGAGTTTAATATGGTTTTGTAGATAGTTAAATCAATCAAACTGTCGGCTAGGTCGGAGTGAAAGGAGCATCTGTAGTTTAAAAAGGCTGAAGTCTTACACCCGCAACACAATGGGCCAAGGCCGTCTAAGCAGAGCGGACACTGGTCCAGTTCCTGGAAAAGACACCTACTTGGTAGGATAAGGTTACTGACCATTTTCTTAAAAAGGAACAGAGGGCCGAATGTATGTTTAAATAACTTGACTTTTTTTTGTTTGTTTGTTTTTTGTTTTGATGTAAGCCGACAATGAGCTTCCCCTGTCTGAAAGACAAGCAGCCGCCACTGGTTTCCACCTGTGCAGCACCCACACAAACTATTAAAAGATGTTCTCGAGTACAAAGGATATAGTGAGTGAAGTCATAAAGTGTTCAGTTAATGATATATTTTAGTGAAAAAGTCCTTATTTCTTCAGTTTTCTTTGTTTCTGATATAATATCCTTTGATTGTGCTCTAAGCTTCAATGAACATCTACATGACCAGTGAATTAAATATAGGAAAAATTCATGATTTACACTGAAAGATGCAAAATACAGAGCATAATATTACAATAAATTATGATAAATCACTTAAGAAAGGTTCAATATAGAGACATATATTTGGGAAGTGCCAATAAAGTAGTAGTGGTTCTTTATGGGTTAATATATTGATTATAGATATATATATTTAAGTCCTGTTTCATTTTATTTGCATTTTAAGCAAAGAACTGTGGATGCTGAAAAGAGTGATGCTCCTTAAAAACAGTAATGTCTATTGATGCTTGTACTGCATTGAAAGTTATCTCCCCTATTGAACACAGACAACTGTTAGCATGATCAAACAGAACTAAACTTCAACTTGAAACGACTTTTCAACCCTGTGCAAAAGAATTTCCAATATGCAGTCTTGTGCAGATAAAAAACCCCATTGATGTTTTCTTTCATTGCAGGTGGAGATACATGTGGAGCAAGCTATGAGACAGAAAGGAAAGAATAATAAAGTAAAAGTGCAGGAATGTGAGAGTGTTAAAGAAACACGGGGTATTAGCATTCAAAGACGCTCTCTGGCATCACTTCAGTGGTGTAATGACTATATTATCTCCCCGTGCAGCCGCTGTTTGTCCTGTTAATGCAGGTGACAAATAAACCTGATGGAGAACAGAGGGAGAAAAGAGAGATGAAACTAGATTTGGTATTGGGAATGGAGACTGTCGGCATGGGGCCTCACAATTTCAAAGCTGCAAACCCCTGGCAAGATCCCCTCCCTTATCTCAGTAAACCAAACATTAAGTCTCGGCTTGTATTGCCCAAAAGAAGGATGTCTGGTGAATGCAAAGTGAAGCACATTTACCACCCAGTTTGGTTTATTGACTCTAAGGGCAATGAGCCACTGCTGCAGCAACATATCTGAAAAGAAATTGCCTTAACAGGCATGTTGCCTCTGGTACTAAATTGTTTAAGTTTACTCACTCTTCTACAGTAGTTTAACCCTTCAAGACCTGGAACTATTTTTGTGGCAACTTCCACAGGAATTTTTCTCTACATCTATATTTTCCTAAGTGGTTTATCACCATTTATTATGATATTAACTTCTATATTTTACATTTTTTTAGTGAAAATCAGGCATTTTCCTATGAGCAGTTGGGGCTCAGGAGGTAGAGTGGGTTGTCCAATAACCAAAGGGCTGGTGGTTTGAATCCCGCTCTGTCCTAGTCATGTGCCCTTGTGTCCTTGGGCAAGACACTTCACCATCCTTGCCTCCAGTGCCGCTACTCACACTAGTATATGAATGTGGATGAATGTGGTGGTGGTCAGAGGGGCCGTTGGCGTGGATTGGCAGCCATGTTTCCATCAGTTTGCCCCGGGGCAGCTGTGTATACATAATTAGTTTACCACCACCAGGGTGTGAATGAGTGAATGAATGAATAATGGATCCATTGTATGTGTTCATAGACAAGTGCTATATAAATCTAATCCATTATTATTATATTTAATTTACAGATCATGTAGATGTTCATCAAAGCTCAGAGTAAAGTAATCTGTCAAAACAGAGAAAACTGAAGAAACAGTGACTTTTTAAGCAAAATATATCATTAACTTAACATGTAAACAAGTGTCTACAACCACTGACATTTGTTACCCTGACCCCCAGAGGGGGATTGTTTTTGGTTCGGTTTCTTTGTTTGTTAACACTCTAGCAGCAAATCTATTGGTTAAATTCACACCTAATTGGGTTTATAGATTGCCAATGACCCAGATGTCATTACATTTTGGGAAAAGTAGGTCAAAGTTTTAATTTTTTATGAATTTGTTTTAAATCTTTTTTTTCTCTCATTTTTCAATAGGTGAAATTTCAAATGTCTATTAAAATATCTTTTTTTTTTTTCAATTTAGTTCAAACTTGGCACATATATAGAGGCAACTGATATGCTGACATCAGCACATGCATAGACATGATGACATCAGCTGGATCGATGCCAAAATGAGCTACACTATGTGCGAGGGGAGGGGTTTGTTGTGCCTGGCACCACTTGTTAAGTTCTTTGTTAAGTTCTTAGGTCATATCTGAAGCCACTGAAATGTTGTGGAACAGCATTTTACCTGAATTATTTACATGCATTAATAGGATTAGTGGTTCAAAAGTTATTAAGCATTTTATATCCGAAGATGCTTTTGGCTGTTTCAGGTCTATGAGGGTTAAAGTTTAGACTCAATCTTGAGGATCAGGCCTTTAAAAGATTAATTTCAATGATATGATGATGTTTCAACCTTTATTATTAACAGTCCTTTAAAGACATTTTCATCACTTTAATCCCATAACCCACTTGAGGTTTGTATACTGTATACATTAAAATGACATTTTTATGTCATTTGTTATTGTTTGTATACAAACATTTGGTACAAAGATGGAATTTTTATTTTACAGTTTTACAGTTTACTGGCAGTTCATGTTCAGCTCAGCCTGAAACTAGTCAGGGACGAAGATTTGATACTCTGAGACTATGATTTATTCATCATCATCGTCGTCGTCATCTTCATCGTCATCATCATCGTCATCATCGTCGTCAGTTTCCTCATCACCATTGTCATCATCATCGTCATCATCGTCATCATCGTCATCATCATCATCTGCGTCCTCGTCATCATCATCATCATCATCATCATCATTGTCATCATCATCTTCATCATCATCATCATCCTCAGTGTTAACTTTGCCTGAGAGCACATCTTCGATCCAGTCTTCCAGTTCCTGTGCGGTGGGCAGGTCCTCTTCATCGTCCATCTCCATCCACACGCTGTCGGCCTGTTCACAGACGTACAGAGATCAGACGGTTTGAAGAAAACCTCAACATGACATTCATACACGGTCTGTCAGACATGTTATCTGTTGTAAACTCACATCCGTAACATTGACGACTCCGATCTGAGGTCTGAACAGGTCCACTTTGAAGGTCTTCTCCCAGTAAGGGATGAGCTGTGAAATGATTGAATAAGATAATGCATAATATCAATAGGTTTATTTGGTGTTTTAGTGACACTTTACATTACAGAGTGCATATTCACCATTGACTAACTGCTTATCATGCATATTAGTAGCATCTTAATCAATAAGTATTGTCAATCCTTCTGCAATAAAACACAAATCTTGTGTTAATTGTATCCAAATAACTCTAAAATAATATTTGTATCCCAGGTTAAGTTTTTCATTCTAAAGTGAGGCTTTGACTGTTTGACACTTTTTTTTTAATTTTGTTGTACATGTTTCATGTTACAATGACAATAAATGACTATTCTATTCTATTCTATTCTATTCTATTCTATTCTATTCTATTCTATTCTATTTCTTTTAGCTAATTCACAATTTTGGAAATTTAGGAGGCTCTAATTACAAAGACTGAATATTACATTCTGTCTGTATACATTGTTTTTACTTTGTGATTGTGATTCCTTTTATTATTTCATTCAATATCTTTGTCATTTAGTATTTAACTGTTATTTTGATTCTCATGCATTTCTGTCTCATATCTTGTGTTTTTTATCATCTTGTTCCCAATTTTTTCCATTTTCTGTTGTTAATTTACTTTCTGAGTTTCTCATTTCTGGTTTGAGTGTCAAAGCACACTGTAAACAGCTGCTGCATGAATGTTCTTCCAACCCTGTTATCATTATGAGTCTGTCTTCACTGCTGTATAATCACCTGAAAATTAGAATGTTTTTTTTTTGTTTGTTTTGTTTTTTTGTTTGTTACTTTATGCCTTAATAGAGTCCTGCATGTTATGCTGTCACTGTGCTGGCCCAAATTTTCTCCCCTTTTTTACATGTTTTTCCAAAGTTAATATCCCCTTTAATTAAATAGTTATGAATGGATAAAATATGCACTAGCACACATGAGATAATGGTGAATATATGGTTTAATGTTAACCTGCAGCTTCGTCGTTAGATGTTACGAAATATTTCACTATCCACTTTCAATTAAGAGTTACTGTTTTTGATCACTATTAAGAAGTTACTACATACAGTTTAGTGTTTTGGTTTCAGGACTTCACACTTTGAGGACCAGTTCCCTAGAATGGGCTCCTGAGTTAAATAAATGGAACAATTCCTTATTAACGTAATCAGAAACACTTATCCTTCACCTCTGAAAAAGGTCTGTGGCCTTAGTGGTCGGCATACTGAATATGTTCATGTAGAAAATAAGGGAAAAATCTGGTGACTAATATTCTATACTTATTCTTATAAACAGCAATGAATATGTGACCTCAAAATAAAGTGTCATCAGTGTTGAATTACTTCATTCCTTGTCTTAAATGTAGCGTTATGGCTCACCAGGGGGAAGTCATCGGGGTCAATCCAAACGATGCTGAGGTCTGGTAGGTGAGTGTTGTCTCGAGCCACCTCCTTCAGGATTTCTAAGAACTCATAGCCATCTGGAAGGAAGCATTATCATGTACCATCTGGATGCAAAAGTTACCACTTACCAATTCTTTCAAAACAGGGCTGCCTAATCTTAATCCCTTAGACAACGTATAACATGTTCTCACCAGGGTCCTCCTCCTCCGCAAAAGCTACAATGTGGATGCCCTCAATATCATCTTCCTGGGTAGAAAGAAGTGAAAATGAACTTAATGTAAATGTCCAACAGGGAAAGTTATCTTTTTTGCCAAGCAATGTGCACTCACCCAGGTCTCGAACATATCCTCCGCACGGAGCTTTCTCAGAGTTGGTCTAAAGGCACAAAGAAAAAAAAACAAAACAAAACAGTGAGCTGTGTGTTTGCATGTCAACTCCATGGATCAGTATGTATGCATGCATAGACCTTAAGATATCCTCCTTTCATGGAGTCATGCAATACCTATGTGATGCAAATCCTGCAGGGTTGCACTTTGTTTACCGTCTGTGTTCAGTTATGAATTCCACCAGCTCCTCCTCAGAGTGTGGCTTGCCTGGGATGGTGACAGGCTCCTCCATGAAGGGCTCATAGAAATCCACTTCGTTTACCTTCAGAGTCAGCTCCTTGGCCACCTGGAGAAACAAAGACATATCACTTTATTCAACAGCACAGTTTCACCTCTATCCATATGTATTTGCTTGATTATTTGCATATTTATTACTTACAGATTTCTCAAATGTGGCAAAGAACTTAATGTAAGGCTGGAACTGCTCTGCAGCCTCTTTGAATGCTTCATAGTCTGAGAATTAAACAGCAACAAAGAAATGTATAAAACAAAGTGTTATTAGACTAACATCCTGTAAAATACAAATACAACATCCAGGGTCAATGCTCTTTTCTCTTAAAATAGCCACTGACACATGTTTCTGTTTCCTTTAGCAGATGTGACATTTGCACATCAGGGAGCAGAAATAGCTGAACTTTGACCTCTGCTCCCACAGTTGGTGAGATGGGATGTAGCTGTAGCTCATCAGCATAAGTGAACTAGTAGACTCAGTTCTTCTACAGCACATGAGAAGAGACCAGGCAGTGACAGCTGTGGGTGTAGTTGAGGTAAAAATGGATCTGTAAATCCATGGAGATGAGGGAGTTAAAAAGCCCTCATGTCATAATAAAGGGCATGAGCTCCATCACAGACCTGTCTATCATAACTAAATGAGATACTGACAGTGTACTGAGTCATCTTCACATGTGCATTTTAATATCTCCATCACACTTACGCTCTGAGTCTTCACTCTTAAAATAACCAACAAGGCGGATATCTTCCTCCATCCTGTCAAAGGCTCTAAGCTCCAGAGCATTGTCTATCAGTTCGACAGGCTCCTCCATCAACTGGAGAAACACACACAGAGGGCAGGAGTGGAGGGTTATAGGGCAAGTTAACCATGAAGCTGATGGTGTCAGCAGCTGAGAATCTGCCCTTAAATCTACTCACATCCAGTAAGAACTCCACCAGAGTGTTTGCAGAGAGAAGGCCGTCAAACTCGATCACCCGATCATCCTTAAAAACATACACACTGCCCTCCTCATCCAGACCTTTGAAGGAAGAGAATCAAAACTCAAACTTGGCACATGGAAATCAGAGGTAATGTGCTAAATATAGATCTTAATAACATTTTCAGTGCTCAAGAAGTGTCAAAGGACATACATGGTTACTCACCCAGTTTTTTTGGCCACTTTCATGTCTTTGTGGGAGTCAACCATTCCAAATCCAATGTCCTTGTCTTCCAAGACCTGAGCTGCAAGCTGCAGGCAAAGACAAAAGCTAATTATAGACTATACAGTAGAAAAGACATGCTTTGAAAAGATGGAAAGCAATGACACATGACAGTTACCATGGGAATAAAAAAAAAACAAAAAACAGTGAGTGCACTTATTAAAGCATGTTGCAAATATACCAAGAGCATATGAATATACTTTACATAACTGAATCTAAAACATTACATATTCTCATAATTCACTTAAACAATGTCTCTATATGTCTTGGCTGTATGACTCAGATGCCTTACAGACACTGTTACATAATCACGCAGACTGCTTTATTCTAAATATAACCAAGGCCACAGTCTATACCACTGGTCTGGCCATAGTTCAGTGTTGTACAGTAGGTACTCTAATGTCACAAATGATCTTCCAGAAAAACGTTTAATACAATTTCTTATAATGAGCTCTTACATAGGAATGAAATCACCTGAAGATGCAGATATTTCTAAATGTTATCCACAGGGCTGTAAATACTCTCCAGTGTACAGTACACAGTGAGAATCCTTTACAGGTTTATCTTTGTACCTGGTCACAGGACTGTTTGCAGTAATGCTATGTAATATCAGGGCTCCACGTCTGGCTCAGATTACCCTGTACAGACCAGAGAGCAGATCGCCCTTTGCCATGTGTAACACGAGATGGAGCACAGTGCATATGACTGTATGGGATGAAAACAGAAATTCCACGGCAGCTACATGCATGACCTTGACTGCACAATATATTCAAAGAGTCTTATTTTTGGTCTGACAAGGTCTCCTAAAACAGGCTGAGGAGGCGGCAAGTATGTCCTTCACATGTTAATTTCAAAGGCATGAGCTTTTGGCCTATTTCTGCCAGCAGAGAAAAAAAAGACTATTACATTTCCTAAGTAAAGGAGTGCTTTACAGAATGCATCTTATTAGATACTGTGCAATGGAAGAAAGTGTGCATGCCTGTGCATTTACCCACAATACAAATCAAATCATTGGTATATGGAGTTTAAACATGGACAGTGGACTATCTGAGCAATAACATGGAGTTACTGTGGAGAACTCTCAATCTTAATATGTCTCTGGATAAATGAAGATTTGGTGTCCTCTCTCTTATAACATGAAGCCTGTCTCGACTTAGTCTCTTTTCTACTTCAGTGACTCTTTTGGTCTATCCCTCCCCTTTAATCTGACACTGCACATACCCTGTGAATGCCTCCAGTTTTGGCATTTTAATCTTCTTCATACTTTACCTCCAAAACCAACTCTGTCATCTGGTGTTGCTTTTGTAGCTCCTTGGTGTCTGGTATGGGTTTATGATAGAACAGGCAAAGCATGCTGTACTTCTTAATGGCTTTCTTGTAGTTCTTGTCATCTATGTCAAGAACGCGGTCTTTTCCATCATACTGAGGGAATTCCAAGCCGTTCTCAGCTGGGGTCACTGGCACCAGGCTCAGGCAGGGAAGTAGGAACAACCACAGGGAAAGCATGGTCCACCACTCACCCTTAAAAGTCAAAGTATGGTTGAAGTTCACGGAAATCAGGCTGTTCAGAAAGAGTAAGTTAATGTAAACAATTCAGCAAGCTGGTTGGTCAGTGGAGGTTCTCAGATGTCCTAAGATGTCCACAAAGATCCAGCTTTTGAAAGCATCTTCTGGACAAAACGTGTCTTTCTCCCACTGCAGTCCTCCCTCACGCCTTCTCTCTAGCAGAAACAAAGGAGGAACAGCAGTACTGTCAAACTTGTAAAGTACTGGAGGATAGATACCATACATAGCAGCCCTGCTCTCCCCTACGCTTGCAGGACAAGCCCATTTTTAGGAGACCAGTTGTTTGAATGCTATAAATAGACAAGCAAGTGAGAAAGAAGATAGCAGAGGACAACATGGGGCTTTAACAGTGAGGTATGATATGTTCGCGCAGCGGTGTTTCTTTGAGGGATTTTGTGATGTGGAGGTGAGTGTTGAGCCCTGGGGATTTGAGGGTTTTTTTGTTGTTGTTTTTTTTTTTTTTGGGGGGGGGGGTCATACCTGGGATGACCAGAAGCAAAGTGGACACTGCGTTGGCTACTGTAGAAGAGAATGGAAAAATGGCAGGATATTTCAAGTAACCACTCAGGAGACAGTTTGCAGGTGTGCACTGAGCTGCTAGAATAATGTCTGTAGCAGTGATTGTTCTGCAGATGTGGTCCCATGAGTCCCAAGCAAAAGATCTGACATCAGGTGTCTGCTGTAATGCATTTATTTCCTGTTTGAGACGTGACACAAATGGAAAATGCCCTTATCAACAGCAGACAGGCGTCAAATAGTTCTCCTTTTTTGCTCTTCATAAACCATTACACAGACGAAATTATCTTTTATTCTGCTGTGTAATCTTTCCTTACACTCTTGTTTCTCTCATGATAAAGTAGCAGCAGCTGCACATCTTTTTTAGTCCTATTTAACTCCTGTCTACCAGGACAGTTTGGAGAGGAGTCTCTGCTGCCATCTGCGGGTCGATTGGATATGTGCCCATGTGTGAAAGGATAAAGATATCTGACAAATAATAACAAAAAGTCCAACAAAACAATAAAATTACAAATAATTCTATAAGTAAGTCTCTCTTTTTTAATTTTACATTTTAATTTAATTTGTTTATTGTTTATATTTGTTTTTTGTTTTGTTTTTGTTTTTGTTTTTTTACAATTTAATCCTTAACTATTAACTAGTTTTCCGGCAGCTTCCAGATGATATTTTACTCTACATTTAACCCTCTAAACCCTAGGCCTAAAATGGCCTGCCTGGACTTTTTTTTCTCATTTTGACTAACTAAAAGGTTAGAAAATATGCTGTGAATAAAACTGTTTGCCCATTTTTTCAGAGCACTTTTTTCCAGATCTTTCAAATTCTAGCAATTTTTTACAGTTTACTGCATGTTATAATACTGCTAAAACAGCATATTCTCAGGCTTCTAGTACAGGCATGAGTGAAATTACTGTAATGATCCAATAAAGCCTATAAAGCACAATGTCTAAGGTTTCAGAAACAGTTGGAATTTTTCCAGTTGCACAAACAGTGAAAGAGTTACAGCCATCCAAACTGCATATGCACAGGGTGTGTCAGCGAGTGAAAATCTGGTATTTTCCTGTATTTAATTTACTAATCATGGAGATGTTCAAAAAGCTCAAACTAAATTCAAAGGTTATTACACCACAAAAAAAAAAGAAGAATAAGTGACATTCAGAAAAGTAAAAACAAGCATCTACAGCCATTTTCATTTGTCAGACTTCATGGGTTTTACTGGTGAATCAATGCTCCAGAAGATGAAAGTGTTTCAATGTTCACTGCAGAACCTCTGAACATCTAAACTGGTGGTATCTGATGCTGCTAAAAAGATGAAAAACTGCATTTTACCTGAATTATTTAAATGTATTGACTGGATTTGAGATTCAAACGTTATTAAATATTTTAGGCCAGTAGATGCTTTTGGCCATTAGATTTTTAGGTCTTTGAAGATTAGAAGCCTTTATATTTACATGAAAACCATATTAAGTCCAATAAACATAGCCTGACATGTTTTAGCTTCATTAGCTGACTGTTCACATACAACACACTGTTCAAAGCATGATCAACACATTGGAGTTTATTAGGTTTATTATGAACATGCAATATTTTGTGTTTTAATTGTTCAAAATGAGTGCCTGGGGGTGTTCTTTAATTATTATTTTTTTAAAATATAAAATTATGTTACAGTCAGCTGTAACACCTTAATCCATAAAGACCCAGCACTACATCTGTGGCAGTTCCCAAATTATTTTTTCTCTATATTTAACCTTTCTGAAGTAATTTATCACCCTTTATTGTAATTTTATCCATTGTATTTTGCGTGTGGGGGGTGGTTTCGGTGGAAAAACTGGTATCTTCCCATATTTAATTCAATGATCATGTAGATGTTCATAAAAGCTCAGATTAACGTTGAGGGTTATTATATCAGAAACAGAGAAAATTGAAGAAAACATGACTTTCAAAGCAAAACATATCATTAACTTAACATAAACCAAGCATGTCCATCTACTGTCATTGATCCAACTCTATGGGTTTTACTGGTGAATCAATGTTGTAGAAGATGGAGGTGTTTCCATGTGCACTACGGAGCCTCTGAACGTCCAAATGGGTCATATCTGAAGACCATGAAAAGACAACAAACTGTATTTTACACCAATTATTTCCATGTATTGATAGGATTAGTGGATCAACAGGTATTAAACAGTTTACATCAGTAGATTGTTTTGGTCGATGGATGTTTGGGTCTTTATGGGTTAATACAACATGGTATTACTTGCTGCAGAATGTAGTGTGTATAAAAGGAGGAAACACAGACAAAAGAAAATGCTTGAAACCACAGTCTTAACACATTACTGACTTCACTGAACCCATCATAGAACTAAACCACAAGTGGGTGCAAAGAATATTGATGTCATTTTATTATTTTGAACACGTTTCAATAAAAAGTTTATCTTTTTTTTTTTAAGAGTTGCACCTGCAGTTGCTGCTGTTTCATCTTATAAGTCGTGTTTGCACTATTTAGCTGCAAAGTTAGCAAAGACGTCACCCTGCTGTATCTGAGCGGTCCAGTCCTCCTTGATGTACTGGTGGTAGGGGTCATTGGAGTGCTCCCTCCGCTTGGATTTGACCGTGCTAACTAGAATGGCCACAACAATAAAGGCAAACATGCCAATCATCACAGCCAGATACCAGATGACATTCTTGAAGTTCTCCTCTGCCAGAGTCTTGTCCAAAGCGTTTGCTGCAGCTGTCACATTATGCCTCCAGTTGTCCAGGTACTGACCCAAAGCACTGGTCAGGGATTTCTCCAGGTGAAAGGTCAGGTTGGACCAGTCAGCTGCAGTTATCTAGTAGAGGTGAGAGAAAACCAAAGACTTCATGGAAGGGTTTTACAACTAATTCTGCCTGTATGAAAAACACATCTTCATGCAAACACAGCTGGGAACAAAAGAACACTTCATTTGTCTTGTCTTTGTTTGACAAGATTATTAGATGAGAAACAAATCCGCAGAAAGGCTGTTGTCACAAGAAGAAAAATGCCAAAGAAGCTTTCAAATCTGATGTCAGAATGATTCCAGCATGTCAGGATTTTGATGCATAAGCCAGTATATGGCCATTAACATGCATATCACATACAGGGTGGGGAAGCAAAATTTACAATGAACATTTAGTTGTTTTTTCTCAGCAGGCACTACGCCAATTGTTTTGAAACCAAACATATATTGATGTCATAATCATACCTAACACTATTATCCATACCTTTTCAGAAACTTTTGCCCATATGAGTAATCAGGAAAGCAAACGTCAAAGAGTGTGTGATTTGCTGAATGCACTCGTCACACCAAAGGAGATTTCAAAAATAGTTGGAGTGTCCATAAAGACTGTTTATAATGGAAAGAAGAGAATGACTATGAGCAAAACTATTACGAGAAAGTCTGGAAGATCCTATTAAAGAAGAATGGGAGAAGTTGTCACCCGAATATTTGAGGAACACTTGCGCAAGTTTCAGGAAGCGTGTGAAGGCAGTTATTGAGAAAGAAGGAGGACACATAGAATAAAAACATTTTCTATTATGTCAGTTTTCTTGTGGCAAATAAATTCTCATGACTTTCAATAAACTAATTGGTCATACACTGTCTTTCAATCCCTGCCTCAAAATATTGTAAATTTTGCTTCCCCACCCTGTAGTTCTATCAATTCTAAATGATCAAAATTCAGATGCTTGTAACATGAGCAAGAATTGGCCCAAGATGATGCAAAGGTGAAAGCTTGAATTTTCATTGGACCTCAGATTGGAGAACTCATTGGTGATCCAAGATTGCCTTCAAAACTCTCTAGAAATATCAGCTTGGTTGTCGTTTGTAAACACTGCAAAACTCAAAACCTTACCAAGTGTGTTTTTGTCATTTCTGGTCAAAATATCTCATCACACTTAAAAAAAAGACATAATCACCTAAAGAGTAATGATATAAGAACTTATTTTTAGACAATAGATCTGGAAAATCTTATTTCAAGAAATCTTACCAAGATAATTTTCACTCGTTCCATTGGCAGATTTTTTTTGCTTAATTCAAGATTTTTTTTTTCTTTGATTCAAGCAAAAAATCTGCCAATGGAACAAGCGAAAATTATCTTGGTAAGATTTCTTGAAATAAGATTTTCAAGATCTATTGTCTAAAAATAAGAACTTATATCTCACTGAAAAGTTACTCTTTATGTGATTATGTCTTATTTTAAGTGTGATAAGATATTTTGACTAGAAATGAGAAAAATACACTTGGTAAGATTTTGATTTTTTGCAGTGAAAGTGTTGCCATTTTTTAGGAAACCATAGAGCTCCAGATTATGATGAACTATTCAAAGACATGACAATAGCATATGAACAGATTGGGTTGTAGAACATCATTAAATATTCATTTCCTCCACTCACACCTTGATTTTTTTCCATTCAGATTTGGTAATATGAGTGATGATTGTAGCCTGGGAATGGAGTTACCACAAAGGACACAATTACTGGGATCTTGCAGCAAAATACTATCATCACTGAGGACAATTTACAATAGTGGACTTCTTATATATAATTCACTTCTTTTGGCAACAGCTCTAACAAAAAAGAATATCATATCAACAAGCCTCCACGAAGTACTTTCAGAATCAATATAGAATTCCTTCAGAAGTGTGCTGTAAAGAAATATAACAAAATACTCTAAAATGAAATATAGCAGAAATATGGAAGCAGACTCCAGCTATGCACAGGAACAAAACAAAGAAAGAGCAAAGTTAATCATTAACCTTCTAAATAACCATGAAATGTCAAATGCATAAGTTTTACAGGCAATTTCACACTTTCACTTTATGGGCAATTTCATTTTGGACACCCTGGCGATTAGCTACATGTACAGGCCGTAAACACAGGCAACTAGTTTATCACATATTTGCTTCTTTTACATGCTCACATACCTCAAAACCTGTCATGCAAGAGAATTTCTGATTTCAAATTTGGAATCATCTGTTTCTCCTCCAGTAGCTGATGAAACATTTTGGAGTTATTATCATGCACAAACTATATTTTATGGTACCTTCATTATATTTAGACTTTTTACTGTATTTCTATCTCTCGACACATGTAAACCACACTTGTGTTAAATAATGGTGATGTTTACATGGCTGCTCCCTCCTCCACCTCAACACATCTTAATGCCATTTGATACACAGTACTGCATTTCGCCACAGGTTATAGTTTCAGTCATTGCATGTTATAGATAGTATACATCACAGGAGTCAAACATATGGCCCGGGGGCCAAATCCGGCCCGCCAGAGGATCCAATCTGGCCTGTAGGATGGATTTTTGAAATATAAAAATTACACTGAAGATATTAACAATCGAGGATGTCAAAATCATTTTAATTCAGATTCCACATACAGACCAATTTAGATATTAAGTGGGTCAGACCAATAAAATAGTATCATATTAAACCTATAAATAATGAAAACAGCAAATTTTATCTTTGTTTTAGTGTAAAAAAGTAAAATTACATGAAAATGTTTATATTAAAAAACTGTTATTTTACAAAAAATGTGAAAAACCGGAAATGTCTTAAGATAAGTGGATGCAATTTTGCCAATATTCTGCCTGTTATTAAATGTTTCGTGCATTTGTAATTGTAGTGTAAGTTGTAATACACACAGAATATTGTTAAAATTGTACTTGTTTTTCTTAAGACATTTCCAGTTATTCATGTTATTCAGATTTTTTGTAGATGCTAATGTTATCATAATTTCATTTTACTTTTTCCACTGTTATTGTTTTACTGGTCCGGCCCACTTGAGATCATATTTGGCTGAATGTGGTCCCTGAACTAAAATGAGTTTGACACCTCTGGTATACATGTTTACCTGTAGGAAAAGCCTGGTTACTGCGACTAATCATGACAATTAAACAAAACACAATGTCAGGTCATAGGACATTTTAACATTAGCTGAACTTCTTGTTTCCACTGATGCTGTATATCAAAATAAAAATAACTAAAAAAAAAAACAAACACTACATTACAACATGAGTATTTATGAGGCTGTACTTATATAGATGTCACACGTGTAAATGTTTTTCTTAATTCTGAAAATATATAATGCAGTTTGTTCATTTGTCCATGTTTTAATATATGATATTTTATGTTATTTTGTTACACAGATACTCATGAGCTCTATTTAAAGGATTAAATAAACACATATAAAAACCAACAGAAAAATACAATCATAACTCTGAACTCAAAGATAATATACCTAAAATTGTCTGTACTGAACCAACCTGTTTCCAAGCTTCTGAAGGCCGCATCTTTTAACTGGTCAGCAAATTAACACGCCGTGCAGAAAGTACAGAACGAAACAGAGAGTATGGCACGTTTTAGTAACCAGCAAAGTCATCATCTGTTCTTTAAAAGGAACACAGTCAACCACTGCTCATATTTTATTTACTTTTTTAATCTTGTTTGCTGGAGGAATAGCGGTGAGAGGTAAAGGCAGTGGTGGCTGACCTTGAATATGTTTCCTTATGAAATATTTTCCTTTCCTGATAAAGAGCTGGAAGTTGGTACAACCTACCGCACTCACAAGTACGTACACATACAAACACTTATTTCCTAAATGAGATGCATGGAGTACAGAGATGTGATATTTACACATTTACAAGGGCTGTTCAATAAGTTCATGGCCTCACCCAGAACAGAACAACACAGACTGATAATTTATATTTTATTTTTCAACATAATCTCCATTTACAGCAATGCACTTGGTCCATCGATGTTCAAGCATCACTATCCCATCACAAAAGAATGTAACATCCTGTATTATAACCAGTATTTCTGGGTGAGGCCATGAACTTATTGAACAGCCCTCGTATGGTTGGAGAGGGTGTGTACATTTACCTGTAATTCCTAATTTTCCCCACAGAGAGGAGCCCAACACAAGGGAAAGTGACCTGCTCACTTCATGACAGGTTCTCTCCAGATGGTGGTGTATTGCAACACACTTAGAGTACATGCACTTTCATCACATAGTAAAATATGTGAATGATTTATCATATTAACATCGTTTTCCTCCCAGTTGCTTTTTGGTTAAGTTTGATTTGTGCTTTTGGGAGGTATTAGTTTCAATCATAGACCAGTCATAAAAGATCCACTGTCTTGCTCAAGGACACTTCAGCGTGGTATTTGATTGCTGACAAGAATGCTTGAAACCACATCTTTGATAAGAGAGACGGCACTTTGTCCCACTCCAACTATTTTTTATCATTTATGTTTTGCTTTCCAGTGTCAGAAGCTGGAATCTGTGCTGACTTTCTGGTCTGTAAAATAAAATGAACTTAAAATAGAGAAAAACTGTGAAAAGAAAAAAGTGCTTCTGAAAACTTTCAGAGTTTCCACTAAATACTAATGCTAGATAGCTAGACGGACGGACGGACGGACGGACGGATGGATAGATAGATAGATAGATAGATAGATAGATAGATAGATAGATAGATAGATAGATAGATAGATAGATAGATAGATAGATAGATAGATAGATAGATAGATAGATAGATAGATAGATAGATTGATTGATTGATTGATTGATTGATTGATTTACTTTATTAATACCCAAAGGGAAATTCAAAGGATCACCGCTCCACAGAAACCTTCATTACCACATCAACAATACATACATACATACATAATAAATAAAAATAAATACAGAGTGATGCTAATGCTAATACTAAGATAATACTAGACTAAATATGAGAGACTATAAAATTATTTTATAATAAAGGAAAAAACTAAAGAGAAATGGAGCTGATAAGGTGGGAAACTTCCATACTCTAAAATGATAAATGGAAAGATGACAGAAGTAGAACAGGTAGAAAGCAGAATGACAGAAATGCCCTGATTTTGGCGTTATGGCATGAATATTGTCTAAATCAGAGGTCTGCACGTACAGCTCCTGAACCAGATGTAACTTCTCTCCAGTGGCAACTTTCTCAAAAAAACTAAAGGAAATTTTTTTAACATTTCAACATTTTGTTATAGCGTTGTTGTAGGCCTAAAGTAATTCTTCTCTTGTGCAACTATTAGACTGTGCAGCAAATACACAGAATAAAGACATTTTAAAAATAAATGTGGGTCATAGGCTACATTAGTGCATGGTGACTTTTTTTTTTTTTTTAATGCCAACCTCAAGAGCACAAACTCACTAGCCCTGCAACTGCATTTCATTTCATCTTTAGTCTGTTTCTAAGTCAACCTACACATGCCAGCATGCACTTCACTTTCGAAAGCATTTTCTTTATCACCACACCAAAGTTAAAGTAAGGTATAGAACTGGTGTAAAATTTAGAGGGAGTTCATTTATTTATTTGGGTTTTTTTTTCTTTTTTCTTTTTTCTTGAAGCTCCAGAGAGATTTCTCTTTCAGGTCAAAAATAACTCTTTGGATTGTAAAACTTGCAGAGTCTTGGTCTAAACAGTTTGCTGTAAAAAAGTATCTGCAAACAGTAAACTCAGATTGTCGCTCATGTTAACATGATAAGCTGGTGCCTTCAAAAAAATGTGCAATTGCATCTGCAAACATGATAAAATGAGATATGTGAGGGAAAAAAAAGTTCAAAATCACACATTTTTCTCTTCAGTCTTGGTGCTTGGTATACTATTTCACTTTATAATATGGCAGTGCTCAGTTATTTCACAACCTAATGTTTTATTAAAGACTGTGGAATTACTCTGTTGGCCCAGTGTGATGAAAAGATGTTACAACACTGTGTCTGTGTTGAAATGAACAGACACCAAGGGACCAGAGTATCACTGAAAACAATAGTGATATTGAATAACACTGAGCAGCTCTCTAATCTTTCCCACATTATTTCCACAGAAAGATTGTGCTGAGCAGCAAGATACAGCAGACACAACTTTTACCATGTCAGGGAAAGTGATAAGGGTTGTTTTTTTGTTTTTTTTTTAAGATTTATTTTGTGTTTGTCCTGTTTTTTCTTCTCTAAGTGATAATAGCAACCATCTGGCTATATGAATTAATACATGCTATTGTGTAATAAGTGGGTATTCATAACAGATTTATCAAGCTGATAGTAATTTATTACATGTTTTTTAAGTGTATGAACCTTTTATGAAGTCTAACAACATAGACATTGATAGGTGCATTCCATATTATTTGTCTGATAGAAACTACGCTTTTACAGCATCATATGAAGAAATATTGAGATGCACAGAAATAGCAGCTGCAAAGTACATCAAATAGTGCTATAATACAGCAGCCTCTGAGTGTAGATCAGCTAAGGACAATGAATATATGAGTGAAATATCCAGAGGCTCTTCAACATCATCGCAAGTATGGCTGGATTAAACACGAGGGGTCAAAAACAGACCAGAACAGCAAAAGAAACCCCAAGGCAAGACTGACATATGCAAAAGAGACTGCAGTGCCACTGAAGCTGGTGAACCATAAACCCCTGGTAGACATGTATGTTACATAAACTATGAAATGAAGGTGTATCCAGAGACACGATAGCACTCATGTATTTATGAGCATATGAGTCTAAAAATGCACTTTTACCTTCCATTATAAGGGTTTGTAATTTAACAGAATGTGCATGTGTGTTTGTGGGGTGTTGGGGTCATGTTTTTGGTAAAGTGTCATGACCCCTAATTGATTTCCTGTCTCACATGAGTGCCTGATTATGTAAGCAAGTCAAAACACAGTTGGGTGCTTCGATGAAACTGGGTACATTTTGGTACCTGCCACTTTAGACATATTTCCCCCGAGGATGTACCTAATGAGGACCTCAGATAAATGCAAAAAAATGATACTCTTGCTCTGAGCCATCCCAAAATAAATGAATTTTTAATAAAATATTGGGGCCAAAAATAGGCCAAAAATTAGAACATGAAAAGCTACCTAGGTGTCAGTGCATTTTATCTGGAAAACATAGCTTGAAATGGTCTTATATACCACTATGAATAATGACGCTGTGTTAAATTTGATGATCCTAGTGGTTTTTCTAATCGAGACAAGTGGGTTTTTCATGAATTGGCAGTCTCATTCCAAGTTTTGTATGTAACCAATCGTGTCCACTTGTGTTACATGCAGAACCTGCCCAGTTAAATGCATATAAATCATCAATGATTTTGCAACAGCAGCCATTTTTGTGAAACACTCTACCTTGCATAATTAGTTCGATTCCTAAAATGTACCTGAGAAAATAAAGAGATATTTTTTAAAAAATTACAATTACATACTAGTATGTAATACTAAAATACCAATACATCATTTTTGTGTACTTTTGACAGTGTTACATGCAGATTTTTGTATTAAATATAATGTAAAATAATATAAAAATTCATTTTATCTGAAAAATAGTGTCTCTTTTATCTCAGTAAATGTTTATTTTTAAAATAAACCCAAAGTGCTTCCAAACCTGCTTCATAACATTAGCCTACTTCTGGTTTGAATTTTTAGTCCCCATGTCCAGTTTTGAGGGACCAGTTTCATAGAAGCACCCAGTTGGCCTGGGCAGAAAAGTAATTCACCTTCTCTTAAATACAGATTTACTGAACTGGTAAAAACCTACCATCAGATAATAGTTTTTTGTACAAGTCACATGTTACAGAAATGGGTCATGCAGTACTTTGTTTTTTTATGTGAGTAATCGTTTAATCATTCATATCTCTTGCTACAGAACAGTTGGGACTTCATCAAGAATACAGCAGTACTTTTCCACAAATGCTCATGGGGTTTCTGGTATCAGTTACCACTCCCTTTTTGTGTTACAGGTGATGATCACTATAAGCTTGTATCATCAAGGTAAACATAACCTAGGTTCATGTGAGGTCTTTTACTGTTAGAAATAAACAGGTGGCATATGAGGTTACGTTAGAAATACAGAGTCTAAAATGTCAAACAGAGATAATTCATTCGGGAAAGAAAACGAAAAATGAAATCAAGACAAGTTAACAAGTTAAAGTTAATGTGTGGACATTAATATAAGGTGCATTTTTAGAGCACTACACAAAAAAAAATACAGACACAACAAACACAGAAATGTAACACTATCAACTTTTGACGTGAACCGAACCTGTCTTACATTTTGTTGTTTTAATTATTTATTTACACTTTGAGTTCATAGTCCATCAGTGGAGCATGTCAATAGGGTAATAAAGATTGCTTATCTCTATATTTCTTTCAACCATTGACAGGATTTTTTTCACACAGTTTTTGAAATGTTTTGGATTTTAATAACTGGTTCAACATCCACAGTAAACTAATTATCAGGCCTTTAAAATATCCCAGCTGTTTGTGTCGCCGATGGTAAATGTTATTGCCCCTGTTGTCGTTGGTTTCACACTGAATGAAAGGGAGAGGCCCACACAGGTGTATGCTTCATTAAATCCCATTCATTATGAGGTCGCCCTAGACACTAGCTTGTCCGCTGTTATTGCTAAGGGTGGTAAATATTTCCTTTTGCCATTGAAGCCCTATTCCATGGATTAATGCCAGAATCCCAGGCATGCCGCCGTAGTTTAGTCAGGGCTATGCACAGGGAATGACAGGAATGTACTGCTTGCCATATATTTAAAAGGTCTCACCACATCCCGTAGATGGATTATTCCGATGTCACCATGAATTTGAAAGACATGTTCAAAGTTTCAGAATGTCCACAGATCTTTTGTTCTTTTAAAACAGAGGTCAGAAAAGGCCCAAAACCCATCAGAATTATCAAATGCTTCACACTCTCCATTCCAGTTTTTTCCTGCTTGACCTGTATAGGCATCATTATACTTTACAATGATTGTTTCACAAAAGCAAAATGCTGAGTTCCAATGAAGTTGTCTAAACTTGAGTTCATATCTGATACTTCTGTGGAGATTGGGAGCCAGGTACTTCGAAATGTAGAGTTAGATGTGGCATTTGAACTTCATCTGAGCTCCCTGACAGCGATTATGATAAAAACACCTGAAGTAGATGGTGGTTAATCTTTAAACTGCAGTTTGTTTACTTTGAGTGAAAGCATAAACATGATTGGTGCATTTAAATACCAGTAGTGAATGGCTTGTGCCAACAAAACTTCACGTCATTAGAGGGCAAAGTGACATTAACTCATGCATGTGGTTGGTATTAACAACACACTTACCATTTAGGTTTAGCATCTCCCTTTAAATCTCAGGATGGGTTCGATAGCAAAATCTTTGTGAGCAAACATCCTGCATCTCAGGTTTCAGGTTTGTGTTTATTCAGTCATCATCCACAATACAGAAAATACAAACAATAAGGCTAATTTTAAGTCAACCAACTGTGAATTATCTTAAGACTGAACAGACTTAGGCAGAAGCTAAAAGGGTATACACCTCACCTACATTCAAATGAAAATCAGTTTTAGGCTACAAATCAAAACAGCAAAAATCATTCCTGCTTGTATCCCTTGAAAATATCTTTCCAAACCAGTGTTTTGAAAACTGATAACAAATTGCACATCTTTAAATTTATATTTATGTTATTCTGTAATTTAACCCCAATAACAGAGATACATCTTTTATACATTTAATGACTTTTTGTACAGTAAACATACTAACACCTCTGAAATCACATGTGCTTTTCAGTATCGAAAAGAACTTTTAAAAAGTTATGCACTAAAAATCCATTATAATGATACAGGTGGCAACAATGCAAATAGGTCTGAAGAATTATCAAAGAAAGAAAGAAATCTGGAGATGAGTACAACCTCTTTTCCAAAAGAAATTAAGATACTGTAAAATACAAATAAAAACAGAATACAACTTCCTAAATGTTCATAAATATATCTAATTCACAGTAGAACATAGAAATATATCAAATGTTTAAAATCAAAGTTCATTTTGGATTTGATGGCAGTAGCAAGTGTCTAGAAAAAAGGCTGGGAAGAAGTATTGCTTAAAAAAAAAAAGCTGGTGGGGCAAATTCAGCTAGATTAATAGGCAACAGAAAAACCTAAAAAGAATGCAAAGATTCTCAGAAGCAATGACGGGCAGAGGATGATGGATAATTGTGGAACAAAGTCAGAAAAGGTCTTCAGTGAATCTGGAGAAATCACTGTGTAGAAAAGACAAAGTCGAAAATTGATATTAAATCTCGGATATTAAATCACTCTGGGGCTGCATTAAAACCAGTCATGCTTCTATGATGGAAGTCACTGCTTGGGCTCTGGATTAATGCAAGTAAGTAAGTAAGTCAAGTGTATTCCTACAGCACCTTACACTTCAAGAATTCACAAAGTGCTTCACAGTAAAATCAGAAAAAAGAATACATAGTATAAAACAAAGCTGCACAGTAATGTAGTGTTAGGGCATGTGAACATCTTCCCATTTAAAATGAACTGAAACAAAATGGAAAGCTGTGGTCGGATGAATCAAAATTTGAAACTGATAAAACCTTGGACATCAGGTCGTCCAGACTAAAGATGAGAGGAAACATCCAGTCTGTTATCAGCACTGCATCTCTGATGGTATGGGGCTGCATTAGTGCCTATGGAATGGGCAGCTTGCACATTACAGGCATCACCTGAAGATGCTATTTGTCTGCCCAATGGCGCTAACTAGGATTTTCCCTTGTGTAAAAACAACTTTAACATGACCTATATTACTGAGTCTTCACTTACTGTATGCCCTGTTGGTAGCGTATGATTGTCTTTTAAGGGTGTTCTTTTCTTGCAGTAGATGAATAACTTCATACTCTGAACCAATCCTTCTGCCTCAGGACCAAGAAGTTCTTTGAATGGAATGTTTGAAAGTGCTGAAAGGCTTATACAGGTTTAAAAGCAGCATATGTATATTTCTTTTTTGGGGGAGGTCTTACATATTTCAGCAAGACACTGCTAAACTGTATCTACAGGGTAGGGAAGCAAAATTTACAATGAACATTTAGTTGTTTTTTCTCAGCAGGCACTACGTCAATTGTTTTGAAACCAAACATATATTGATGTCATAATCATACCTAACACTATTATCCATACCTTTTCAGAAACTTTTGTCCATATGAGTAATCAGGAAAGCAAACGTCAAAGAGTGTGTGATTTGCTGAATGCACTCGTCACACCAAAGGAGATTTCAAAAATAGTTGGAGTGTCCATAAAGACTGTTTATAATGGAAAGAAGAGAATGACTATGAGCAAAACTATTACGAGAAAGTCTGGAAGATACTATTAAAGAAGAATGGGAGAAGTTGTCACCCGAATATTTGAGGAACACTTGCGCAAGTTTCAGGAAGCGTGTGAAGGCAGTTATTGAGAAAGAAGGAGGACACATAGAATAAAAACATTTTCTATTATGTCAATTTTCTTGTGGCAAATAAATTCTCATGACTTTCAATAAACTAATTGGTCATACACTGTCTTTCAATCCCTGCCTCAAAATATTGTCAATTTTGCTTCCTCACCCTGTATAACAACAGCATTTGTAGTGGAAAAGTCCAGGTGTTGAACTGACCTGTCTGTGGTCCAGGCCTTTCACCAGGTAAAAACCTTTGGTGCACTATTTAATGAAAAATTAAAAAAAAAAAAAAAAAAGACAAAGGACTGCTGAGTGGGTAGAATCACTCCTCTCCCAAACCTCCACACTGCAAATTATGTGGTTCTTACCAAGATAAAAAAAAAAAACAAAAACGCTTAGTTTTAGAAGTGTTACATAAGTTCTTGTTTTAAGAATTAATTTGTTATTTTAAGTGTTCATACATCTGTAGACATGTTTATTTCTAGATTTAACAATGTTAATTCAAGAAATGTTGTCAAGTAAAATTGTGTTCCTGCATGGACAGATATTTCACTTGAGTACCTTTTCCTCAGATTTGGTGTTTTTATCTTGTTTGTCGACACCCCTTTTTTGCAGTGCATTCCCAGATGTTTATGGGGTTGTAAACACAATAGTAAATACAACAGATATGCTGCCATCAAATTCAGCTTTGCATGTTACATTACATATTTCTTAAATTATAGATTTTCTTGGTTTAAAAAAATTGGTATTTTTTTATGTTCTATTGTGAATAGAATATAATAAAATATCATTGTAGTCTGCTTTTATTTAGATTTTATATAGATTCCCAACTTTTTTGGAATTTTGTTCGTGCGACTGAGGAAGTGAAATGATCTGCTGTTAATATATGTGTGTTTTTTATTTATTTATTTATTTATTTATTTATTTTTTAACAAAAACATTGGTGTTGCACTCCAAAGCCAGCCCAGATAATCAGACGATACACTCCAGCTTAGGGCCACCACTTGTCTGTGTCTCTGTCTTTAACAGCTGTTGAATGCATGAATGGTGCCTTGGATGTGGCCTCTGTCACACACAGATAAAGTGAAATGCATTCTGCCACTTGAGCCTTGAAAACACAATGTACAATGCATGTGTCCCTCCCTTATCGTCCCAAGATTCAGTGTGTCCCTGGATGTAGCTGCTAGATCACAATGCATCATTCCTAAAACAAACACTCAAAACACACCATGTGACTAAAACAAAGAAGAAGCAGTGACAGAAGTGTGTTCAACCTGAAAATACAGTTGTGTATTTGCAGTACAAACATGCATCAGTACAGGAACAGAAACAAACAGTGCAGTGACGGACGTCCCTCTGCACAGCTATCCTAAATGCCAATAGAAGAGGAAAGAAATACAGTAAAGGGATACTTTGACATATTTCATTTCTTGTTCAGAGTGACTTTGGATGGATTTGTATCTTATGGCAGATTTACCACATTTAATTTACTGCACAGTGGGGTTCCCAAACTTTTTCAGCTCAAAACCCAAAGACTAAATTATAATTAGCCTACAACACAATTACATCACTAAGTATAGCCTACTTCTCTGCAGCAACAGAGAAGAACAAATCAGTGAATAAAAATAGAGCTCACTTCCTTTAATTGAATTGGAAAGAGGTGGGAAAACTACTGAAAACAAAAGTAGAGCCACAGTTATGCAAATATGACAAATAAAACTCCTCAGTTAATGTATTTGCTGAAATACTTCTAAGTATCTTCATTAGACCACCCCTTGTGTTCTTCAATTTCTTGTTCATTTTAATGCCTGGTACAACTAAAGGTACATTTGTTTGGACAAATATAATGATAACAACAAAACTAGCTCATAAGGGTTTAATTTAAGAGCTGATATTTTGCCATTTTCCACATTTTCTTGATAATAACCAAAATCACTTAAGTTCTTACATCAACAGTTATGGCATTGTACTGACAAAACAGGGCTTTTAGGCATTCCATGTTTTCTATTCTGTCTGTTTTAGTCACATGATACACACAGGAGTTAGTGCTTGATTGCATAACCATTGTTTTGATGACTTTTGATGGTCTAATAATTTTTTCCGCATATGATATTATTGCTTTTATTTTTAACAAATGCCTGGATGAACGTTTTAATGTAGTTTAACAATGTGGGGTCATTTAAGATACTGTTTGTACCATTGGATATATTAGTGCATCAAAACATATAAAGCCTATGTAATTGAATTGGCTTTGTGTAAAATGTAATGTAAAGTAATTTTAAGTGACAAATTGTTTCTGAGGAATACAAATATTTCTCCAAATGTAATGGACTAGAAGAATAAAGTAGCTTAAAATGGAAATAATGTGGTAATGTACAAGTGTGTCAAATGTATACTTATGTACTGGAGTTGAATTCTTAAATATAATGTTACATTGCACCATGGAATTAGGGAAATTAATGCACACATCAAGTCTTTTATTTATTTATTTATTTATTTATATTAGTTAATTTGGAAGGGACAATGCAAAGAAGTTTATTATTTAGCACAGTTGCTAATTTCCATCCATGTAGGTATAAGTGTTAGGTGTGTAAGTGTAGGAGAGGTTGTAAGAAATAGTTTGACCTCAAACTACCACTACTGTTAGGCAGTTAAAAAGTAACCTCCTCTTTTGGCAGGGTTAACCTCACCTCGCTCCAACTGTATGATTTCAAACATTCCATTCAAAGAACTTCTTGGTCCTGAGGCAGAAGGATTGGTTCAGAGTATGAAGTTATTCATCTACTGCCAGAAAATAACACCCTTAAAAGACAATCACACACTATCAACAGGGCATACAGTAAGTGAAGACTAAGTAATATAGGTCATGTTAAAGTTGCTTTTACACGAGGGGAAATCCTAGTTAGCGCCATTGGGCAGACAAATAGCATCTTATTGTCCACATGGGACACCAATATGTTATTATGCTAGAAAAGCATTATGCACTGCTTTAATATACTGTATGTGTGTGTTTGTAACTGGGTGTATCGGTTACCTGCTTTGGACAGGTCTCAGTGTTTGGGTTGAATATGAAATCCAGTATAACAAATAACAAATACATGCACTGTAGGAAATGTTTTGACAGCTTTCAAGGCACATAGCTTCATTCACCCGATCTAATAATATCATCATCCCATCGATGTGAAGTCATTTGGAGCATTTGTTTCAGGCTATTGTTCACATTTTCAGTGTCCAAAATAGACAATGAACAAAGCATGACCCGAATGCCAGTAGTTTTCCACAAGGACAATATCATTAGTTTCCTCTTGGGAAAAAGGGAGGGTGTGAGTCGGGTGGGGGCTGGTGGAGGAGTAAGCACAATGAGTAAGAGGTGGAATGATGCGTTTTGAGTAGTTTGAACTGAACAACTGTCAAAGCCAATGTGTGTCTTGAAGAAGTGATGTGAAATAACACCTACAGTAGAGATGATAATGCTATTTGATGGAAATCAGGTTGTTTTGGCAGGTGTTGTGTCTAGAATCCTCTATTATGTGACACTTACACTGCATAGAGCACAGGTGTCAAACATGCGGTCTGCGACCTGTCAAAAGTTCCAATCCGGCCCCTGGGATGAATTTGAAAAGTGTAAAAATTCCACAGTCAAGGCTGTAGAATTTATGTTAGTTCAGGTTCCACATACAGACCAATATGATCTACAGTCAAATATTAACAGCAGAATAACCGACAAAAAAGAATGACTCCATATTTTCTTCTCAGTTTGTTGTGAAAAAAAATATTATATTATGCCTATAAATAATGACAACTTCAGATTTTTGTCTTTGTTTTAGTCCAAAAATAACATTAAATGATGAAAATATTTACAATATTTACAAATTATCCTGTAACAATAAAATGTGAATAACTTGAACAAATATGAACAACCTGAAATGTCTAAGGAAAATTAAGCACAATTTGAACTATTTTCTGCCCGTTCCTCAGTATTTAGTGTCTTTGTAGATCTGATCCATAATGCACATGCAGAAATGATAAGTTGAGGCAGAATATTGTTAAAATTGCACTTATTTTTCTTAAGAAATTTCATTCTTTTCAGATTATTCACATCTTTTTTGTTTGGATAGTTTTGTAAAAGTAAATATTTTCATAATTTAATGTGGGTTTTTTTGCACTTAAACAAAGACAAAATTTTGGAGTTGTTATTATTTATAGGTTATTATGCTATTATTTTACTGGTTCGGCCCACTGGAGATCAAATCTAGCTGAATGTGGCCCCTGAACTAAAATGAGTTTGACACCCCTGGCATAGAGTGACTATTGTAAATAGATATAGTTCTCTTTGAGCTGAGGTCACTAAAGGTCAACCACTTGTACTTTCATTAGTCATTATTTAACACTTATAACTGTGTGAATGATTCATAGATTAATCACATTTTCCTGCACAGGTTATTTTCATCATATTATCACATACCGAGCACCTCCTAGAATCAAGGTCTGACAGTTTGCTCTTTAGAGACAAAGAGGGATTTACATTTAATTTTTCACTCACAGAACTGCTGCACTTGTTTATCAGTTTTGCTTTGCTGAGGCACCTGTCGAAAACCTGTCAGAAAAGTAAGTGTGCTGACATACTCTTTATAGCTGCCCACACACTCCTCTGTGGAAAGCGCATGCTACTTTGCGACTTGTTGCTATGGTGAGACATAGGACATCAGTGAGCTGAGTCAGTGGCTAAATAGGGCGACAGATCATGGCCTCTAAACCTGTGACTAAAAGACATGATTAACTGCATAACGTTGATTCTGTCACTCACAAAAAAAAAAAAAAAAAACATGGTGAATTAGTCAACACATTACCTAACCATACTGACTAGTTTTAGCTTTATTGGAGATGTGCCTCCTGTGCATGAATGGATGTATGGAGCTAAACTGATGGAGAGTTGTTTGCCACAGTTTCTGGCTTTTTGGTTTGTTAAATCTCATGCAAAGAAGCCTGGAATTGCTCAATCCTCTTCTGACTCTGAGCAGATTACAGAACTGTGTAGGGGTTTATGTAATCCTGGTCAACATTATCAGAAATCCCCCCAAATTTATAGTACTGAACAGAATATGTTGACTTTCGTAACGCTTTCTCCTGATCATTTTGTAATGCACCAAATTGTTGCATTATGTTGCTAATATTACAGAAAGTGCACTTAATCAGAATAATCACTGCATGGAATGAATTGAACAGAGTCTGCCACTATTCTGGCGTGAATTAAAGTTGTTTCTTAGTTGGCTTAGTCCTCTCATAACTTGGAATCCCATTCTTTTGGAACCAGATCGAATAAAGAATGCTTCTGTGTTGCAATCAATTTCAGCACACTCTAAGTTACCAAATTTCCTTACACGGTATTAAAAACATATTCCAGTATTTCATTTGATAAAATCAGAGCAACAGAGGTCTTAAATTTTATGAGAAATGTGTTGTAACAGTACATGTACCTCCCCCCCCCCATCTACAGCCTTCCCCCTTCAATTTATCAACAAATATCTAAATTTGTTGTCTATTTTCTCTGTTGTCTGTCTGGTAACAAGTGCATTATATTGTCTCGCATCTGTTAACGGTTGCGTTATCTGATCCTGAAGCGTCTGTTAGTCTTGGTCTGTTTAAAAGTATGTAGTGTTGTTTTGTATCTGTAACAGAAGCATTATTTGAATGTCTGTATTCTTTGTTGTATCTTGGTTGTTTTCCATTTGTCAAATGTCACTTGTTTGCAAATAAATAATAAAAAAAAAAAAAAGTGTCGTAACAGATGTTATATAACAAATACATTAGCCAGACAATCTTAAAGAATGAAATAAACACATCTTGTTGTCTCCACAGACACTTTATTTTCAGTCTCTAAAAATAAAATCCATAAAAATAACAATGTATATACTCTCAGAAAGAAAGTTTTAAAGCTCTTTCCCATACAGCAAACATCTTTCATCAATCCACCTTTTTTATGCATGAAATTAATAAACTTGACCCGTCACATTAAGACACTGGCTTTTTGGCCCGAGGTCGTTCACAACTGTAGTCGAAGTACGTAACAGAATATTAAGTTTCTTCTTTGTTTGAGTATTCTAGGGGTCGGGGTGCCAATGTTTGGACATTTTACACAGTGGGAGCAGTGCAGTAACACAAATGACCACAATCCAGAAAACCAGTGACTTTATGCACCAGGGGGGATTTCCTCAAGTGATGTGCTAATCCTGCCACAAGCATTAAAATGACATTTCTACTTTGGGTGATCATTTTCTGCTGATACACATCTACTGTAACTGAAATATGACAAAAAGTTGATTTATTACATGGCTTGAAACAATACACAATATTTTCAGAACTTTTTTTTTTCTTTTTCTTTTTAGCTTTTGCACACTAAGACACATTTGGTAGGAGGTTTAGAAGAGATGTACTTGAAACAAGATTAAGTGACAGAAAGGTACATTGACACACAGCAGATGCACAAAAAGAGGCTAATATTCAATAAATGTGTAATGTGGGAGATAAACTGAGCCCTGAATTTTATTGTATTTTACATTTTTTTGCAAATGCAACACACTTAACAGTTGTTAACGGTGTGAAATATTACATGAGATATGCATAAAGTTTAAATTAATACAGAACCAAGAGCACTGGTACTTCTGTTATGATACAATAATAGTGCATAAAATGCTGTGTTTTGACATGTAACACTGAACACAGACACAAAAAACTAATCAAAAAGAAGAACACAGTAGTAGAAAACACAATATATTAAGGATTTTAAGTACATTTTCAGATAGGACTCAATTTGGCATCAGCAACAACACCATGAAGAGGCAGTCAAAACAGCTGACAGTCTTACACTGAGATTTTGCCATTTGTTTTCTAGGGATGGTAAAATTTATAACTCTTCACAATGGATCACATTTCTTCACTTGTGCTTTTTTAACATTTACTATTGTGGCAAAATGCATACATATTGTAAATGTGATTTCACGTGTATGCTTGGTAAAAAAAAAAATAAATTCTTTTCAGTTCAGTGCATCTGGTTGACTAGAACAAACCAAGAGAAAAAACATATGAAGTGCTTTTCTAAAAACAAAACAGTCACCTTATAAAAATACATTGATGTAATTTCGACATGTTCTCTCCAGCAAAGAATTGAACTGAACTGACTATTGAGGGCACAGAATATAAGTTATTTTGATGATTAGCTGAACTAAAGTGTCAATAATAATAGAGCGCACAAGAAACAAGTACATGGCCTATTACCTAGCGTATTTTTTTTAAGTTACTACAGACATATATGCTACAGCAGCAACTAAGCCTAGAGTCACTGTCAACAAAAGTAAAAAAAAAAAAAAAAAAAAGAAAAACTTAATTACAGAATACATTTGTTTTTCACTATACAAAAAAAGAGAGACAAGTGCATATGTCAAATAAGGCAAACATTAAATTCACTTAGAGTACAATAATTCTAAAAATCCCAGTTGATATTTTGAATGCAGGATTAACAAGCTCTGTACAAAATAAGCTTCATAGTCATAAAGCAGTATAATATTTATGTGGAGAAGCTTTAATCATTTAAAAACAATGATTAAAATAAGCTTGAATCCCTGTTAGAGAGCTACAAAATACAACTGTAAATATTACAGACAGAGCTTCACAAATCTCTGAAAAATTCAACTGTTTGTTTATAACAGCCCCCACATATCTTCATAAAAGCACATCAGTCCCCTTCAGTTCAGTGCAGGGTTCAACTAAAGTGAGAAATAAACAAACATGAGGATGCCCACAGAGCAGACGAATAGCAGGCCCAAGTTGAGGAGAAGTTTAACTCTAGGTGGCTCGTATAGCATCTCTGCAATGACTCTTGCGTCCTCCTGCACCACTTTTTGCTGAGCATTCTGTGCTTCATCCTTATATCCACAAAACCAGTCCACTAAACGCCGGCACTTGCCAGTCTCCCCATTGCCATGGCAGCCATCCTCTCCTCTGATCGGATCCAGCTTTCTATTGCCAAATTGGTCTGCAGGGGTGGTTGCAGGGGATGCCTCTGTACTAGGAGTTGCTGGGTCATGGTCAGTGGATGGTACCAGGAGTTTGACATCTGCCCCATCCAAACATCTCTGGTTTCTGACATCTGGGGGCATTTCTTTATGGAGGCCTCCAGCGCCATTACAGTGGCTCTTCTCTGTCAGCCTGTACATTTCCTCTCTGTCCTTAGTGGGAACCATTTCAATGTTACGGAGCCCCCAGACTGTTGTGGTGGCTACCTGCTCCTTATCTGGTGGGGCAGTACAGAGACTGACCACTATAGCCACTAGCCCTGAAATCCAGAACAGTCCTGCAGCCACATACATGTAGTGCACATGTACGATGAAGGCGGGCCTTGTGTCAGGCTGGTCACAGCGAGGCTGGCGATAGATAAATGCAAGGATCAGTCGCAGGGTGCCTAAGGTGAAACCTGTCATGCCTCCCCAAAATGCACCTTTTTCATTACAGCGTTTCCAGAAAACACCTAACAGGAAGAGGGCTGCAATTGGTGGAGTTAGGTAGCCAGCAACTTCCTGGATATAGAGATATGTCTGTCCACCTTGCATTTCAATAATAACAGGGACCCAAGCAATACTAATTCCCACCATGACCACAACAAACATACGGCCCACAATAAGCAGCTCACGCTGGGATGCCTTCCTCCGAATGGTTTGGTAGATGTCCAAGGTGAAGATGGTGCTTGCACTGTTGAAGATTGAGTCAAGATCACTCATCAGGGCAGCAATCATGACGGCCATCATCAGACCCCTGAGTCCCACGGGCATCACAGCCATAACCAGGCGAGGATAGGCAATATTTGAGCAGCCTGCCTGAGAACCACAGACAGCCATGCAGTGCTCGGGCCCAATGCAGGCTATTTCATCTGCAAACATAATGCGAGAGATCATACCTGGAATGACTATAACAAACATGGGCAGGATCTTGAGAAACCCAGCCATGAGTGTTGAGCCTTTGGCATGGGCTAAATTCTTTGCTGCCAGTACTCTCTGAACAATGACCTGGTCAGCACACCAGTACCAGATTGATGCAGGAGTTTGGCCAAAAATAAAACCTGGCCATGGGATGTCTTCATCCAGAGGGCCGCGAAGGATGCGTAGAGAATTAGGCTTGGGATGAATGCGACAAGAAGGAGAATAGGAGAAGTTTCCAGTGGCCATTATAGCAGTAACATTAGGAACTGCCTGCATGTACTTAGTTCTGACACCCTCCAGCCCACCAACTTTGACAAGGCTCATGATAGTTAAAGTCAGTGCTCCACCTATCATTAGCACTGCCTGAAGTGCATCTGTGTACAATACTGCCACCAGTCCACCAGTGACAGTGAGGAGTGCAGTCATACTAATGAGCAGGAAAATAGACAGATAAAGGTTCCATCCCAGTGACTCTTGAATAAAGAGGGCTCCAGCATACAAGTCCACAGACAGCTTTGTGAAAATGTAAAGTAAAACAGACAAAAAAGCAAAGTAGACCTTTAGCCTGTTGCCTCCATAGCGTTTCGAAAGGTACTCGGGCATGGTGTAAACTCCTGAATGGATATAAACAGGGATGAACACCCAGCCAAGCAGCTGCAGAAGAAGAAGTGCGTTAAACTCCCATGCTCCCACCGCAAAGCCACTTGCTGCTCCCGACCCAGCCAGGCCTATGAAATGTTCACTGCCAATGTTACTGACGAACAGCGATGCACCTATGACTATCCATGTCATGGAGCGTCCAGCCAGGAAGTAGCCGCTAACAGTACTGCGGTTGGCTTTCCACATGGCCAAAAACCCAATGAATAGCACCAGGACAAAATACAGTGCTACCACAGCTATGTCAGGTGCTTCCATTCCAGGACCCATTTTTACAGATTGTACAAAACAACTCTCTTGGGAATAAAGTTCACAGCAGTACAAGTCAGTGCTACAGGTTTAATAATAAAAAGAGCAATGAAGATGCTCTGCTTTGGTTTGCTGTCTGGATGGAAGCTGTTGAATCCACCGTCAGGTCAAATTCACTAGATGTGCTTCGGGGGGGGGGGGGTTATCCACCGGCACTGAGGTCGTTCTAGTTTTAGAGGAGGATGGTGTAGGCCTCTGGTCTAGAAAAGCCTAAAGTTTACATTCCTGCAAGACAGCAAAGACAAAGAAAAGACCTCATTAGAGCCTTTATGTACAAGTGAATAACACCTATCTAAGACAAGATTTGTCTGAAACAGTCAGAAACAGTAAGTAGTCACACTGAACATCACATCACTGTCCACAACATCCTATAAAACTGTAATGGAACTCCAGAAACCACATGAAGATTAGTAAGACTTTATTTAAATCTGTGTTTCAACTTTAGTATTTTCCAGTGCCAGTCCTTGGGTTTACCCTGTCTGACTTCCCAGTTTAATCTTGTTAATACAAATGAACTCAAGCCAAGCTACTCCAAAACATCAAAGAAAATGTAAGAACATTATGTAAGAAATCAAGATGAGTCAAGAAGGAACAAAAGCATACATCAAAAGATTAAGCACTTATTGAATTCATAATTACACCCATGGCTGCCTGTGTGGAACCTAATACAGCAAAGAAAAATGATAGGACAAACACACTATGCATACACCACTAACAAAACTGTGTGAATCCGGTTGATGACTGAGTACACACAAGCAAACACATTTTTACCTATGCACACATCAGGAGCATGATGTCATTTATAACATCTATACAGTGCACACATGTATAGATTAGTTACATTGACTCAACTGCCAAACTACAACCTACAAGTGGATACATAGCACTAGACTTGATAATTTGCTTGTTAACATTTTTTTTTTTTTTTTTACAAATTTTAAGAGCCAAGTGTGCATTCTGCTCATATTAAAGTTCTATTACAACTAAGAATAGCGTGCATGTTGATATGTGAGCACATCTGTTTTGCTTCAGTCTCATACACACACACATTTGGATGCGTTACCCCTCATGAGGTTTTCAGCCTGCCATGCATGGTAGAAAATAACCCAGTGGCTCAGTCTTCACAACCAGGTGTTAAGCATAACTGTCCTCAACAAAAGACGTCTTTGTTTTCATTTTACCATCTCATCATCATCAGAGACTGCAGGCCATGTGTCCACCATAAACTACACAAGAGCCCAGGGCTCAGAAATACAGCAACATTCATACAATTTATTTGAAAAGTTACATAATAGGGGATTTAATCACAACCATATTAGTGTGCCAGGACCTACTTTTAGAGCTGACACTTAAATATCCAAAGTAAAAATAAAATACACTGCGATCACAATCCATGGCCGAGTCATGTTTTCCTAATGATTTTAATAAATACAACAGGTGCAATTCCTCTATCCTATAATATGGGATTCAATCTTTACCATATTAGTGTGCCAGGACCTACTTTTACAGCTGACACTTAAATATCCAAAGTAAAAATAAAATACACTGCGATCACAATACGTTGCTGAGTCATGTTTTCCTAATAATCTTAATAAATACAACAGGTGCAATTCCTCTACCCTTTCACTTCCGGAATGTGTGGCCAACATTAATCAAAGACAGGGATCTAATCACAGCTGCTCATGTTCTGTTATTAGTGAATTCAATATAAAAGGGTGTGACACATCTATGAAAGATATTTCCTCTGGAGAGATGCATCAGCCCAGACATGCACAAACCACAAGGATGCCAGTTCCTTACTTGGAGCTATACTGACAGTAAGATAAACTAATATCAATGAAGGGTGTTAAGGAAATGATAGGGGATTTGCACTCCTGACTCAAAAGGAGACAGTGAATGCAGCATGTAACAGTGGAGGCTAAATTAGGCTGCAGGTAAAGCCACGACGAAGCAGTGGCAAATGGGGAATAGTTTACATAACAATGCCGCTTTAATTAATTGCCAGATGCTACTGCCAGACTGAGCTTGCATGGTGAATACAAAGGAGATTAGATGGATAGACATGTAGTATTAAAGTCCCAAAGTGCACCTATGAGGACTAAGGAAATTTCTAGAACGGACACTCATTCATCCGAAAGCCGGATCTGCGCATCCTCAAAAAACTTCCGACAGCCTTCTGAACTATACGTATGTCTATGATGATGCACAGCTGGATTTACATCTGTATCTTTAAATTCTGCCATACATTAAATTTCAGGTGTTTTTTTTTTTGTTTGTTTGTTTTATAAATAGGAAGCGTTTCTCCAAGCTGACGTCAGCTGTTACAAAGCTAGCATTATGTTTTAACACTCAAAGCCACTTGAGACATTTGACACACATAACCACAAAATAAACAATAAAGCCAAACTAGTGTGACACAGGACTACATAATGTAAAACGATACACTTTTCAGGTGAGGTTCACACACAAACTCACCGGCTCCACTGACATGAACGCTAAACATGTACCTTGTTAGCAAGTACTAGCAGATGCGCTAAAGATGCTAAAACGACTCCACGCCCCGCAGAGAAGACCGAGATGTGGATGTCAAGCGTGTCTTCCTCTTCCTATTCTTCTTCTGCTTGAAGTCTTGCCCCCCTCCCCGGGTCTGTCACTCCTTCCCAGCAGCACACAGGGGTCCTCAGATGATGTGATGCTCTCACACTTTACCTTCTTGACTTCTACTGGAGTCCGTTTAGCTGCCCCTCAGACACTGCTGCTGCTTCTTCTTATAGACACCAGTTCGATTCCACGCCCCACACGTGAAGCACACCCGTGACGTTTCGGTGCTTCTGGTAATTATTCCAACTAATTAACCTCCAGTTTTACACTGACCTACATGTTTACATAAAATAATAATAATAATAAAGGCAAGAGACGTTAAAACCTGAGGCAAATATCACACAGAAAGAAGCTGTCATTGAACGCACCTCCCCTACCTGAGGTGAAAAAAATATGTGATCTATATTAATGGAACTGAGTAATAGCAGCTCAGATGACACATGCAAACTACAGATTATTATCGTACTTGTTGGCAAATCCTATCCAAAAGATGCCACAAACACAAAAAAAAAAAACAGGTGTGACATCATGCAAGAACAACACACCTGAGTTTGAGAGCTGTTGCAAATCTTAGAAACTACTAGAGTTTCTAATCTGATTACGAATTGGCAAATTTATAATCAGGTTTTAAAGGTGCCATAATCTGGAACAATCTATAAACTGCTACCTGCCACCTCTTAAATTAAGAAAAAAACTTTCTTTTGCTGAGTGGTTTTTATCCACTCTGTAATAAATGTAAATGTATGAATGCTCAAGTGTTTTATTAGTAATTCGTGTTTACTTTTACAAGTGACCTGGCCCAGATCTTTGCAAAACATCAGGGAAGTGATCCAGAGGAAATGTTTGTCACTGTAGAGCAGTGGGAGGAAACACTTCATTCATCTCTGACCGCAACTTTTTCCACTGAAGAAACTGTGCCATCATCAAATATTAATGACAGGACACTTGTACTCAGACACTTGTATACAGTAAAAAATAAATAAATAAATGTTATCAGCTTAGTGAAAGATTTGAGAAAGTGCAAAGCTGAATGTGGTTAATTTTATTTCAGGTGAATATGAAAATGAATATTTCAGTTTGTGTGATGGTGTATAACACAGCCTAGTGTTGCATGCTTTCCTGCTGTGTGTTATGTATTTAATTTGTGATAGTTGATAATAATAATAATAATAATCATGATTATAACAATAGACAAGTATGTTCATTATGAAACCCAGTGGCCATAGGCGTTGTCAGCCTTGTTATTCTCATAGCAATATTCTCATAATTCAAACTGTAACACTAAACAGACTCTGCTATTGGATGAGAATAAGATTAATAGAATGGTTGACTTACAACAAAACATCCTGCGAGGCAGGACAGCTCTGCATATTACAGTGGGAGGGAAACAGAGTAAATTTCCACTCACTACTACTGAATATAACGTGGAAATTTCCATTTCACCAGTAACTACATTTCCCAGCGAACTTTGCGCGCCTATGTGGCGTGTTTCTTGAGCGACAGGACGGATAGATAAATGATAACGCTTCGGAAGAAAAACAATAAGATACTTTTATTTCTTTTTTCACTCTATGGCACTCGTGTTTTTATTTCTTTTTTATTTAGAGCTCACTTGATTTGACCAAATTTTACCAAATTTATTCCCGTGACATGTTTTTGTGCGTCTTTCTTCCAGTGATCACATTCATTTTATTTTATATGAGGGATTGTGACTTGTTTTTCCGTTTTTATTCGGTATTATCAAAGACTTATTCACTAAACACGAAAAGAAATGCTTCAACTGGGAATGATTGGTCATTGTAAAACAGTGCTTTTTTTTTTTTTTTTTTTTACAAAAATAGAATTAATTAAGGCCTGCTTAAGTTGCAGCCATATAATAATGAAATATTGATATAGATATTACTTTATGAATATTCTGTTATGTCAATATAGTTTTAAAGGACAGTGTAAGCTTTTAAGGGGGAAAAAATTAATATGAATTTTTTTTTTTTATTGTTTTGCCAGTTAAAAATCAGAAATAACAAATATCCAGTGATTTTGTTAATTTTGAACACCATCATAATAGGCCACATGAAGTATGGAAAACAGTGCTACTGAACATTTTTACTTCTCAACTAAAGGAACGCCTGTAGTTTCTCACCATAAATTAAGGTTATACAGCAAGTGAAGAGCCATGGTGGTGCCTGACTCTGAAAACTGCAGCCAATTTAATCTCCTGAGACCATTGTTGCCCATTTCATGGTGACTCCAAAGACCAGTATGCATTGTGCAACGAGTGATTGATTATGACCAGATCTGGTTCTTCTCCAAAAGGCCTAATCATTTGTAAAGACACCATTTCAGTCTTCTTCAGCAAGGCTGCTACGTCATTATCCCGGTCATGAGACAAGTGTGTCTGATCAGCCACTGTGTATAATGTTGGTTTACACTGATTCAACACATTAAAATTTGCTTTAAGCTTTTTAAGTCTTGTTTTAAGTTACTGTATTGCAGACTCCTTAGGCCAAATGCTGTTTTAAGTTGAGTAAAGATAAGGTGATTTCTAGTCTTCCCTGTGCAGTGATATTTTAAGACTCATGAATTAGGAGCTAATACATAAAAAATAAAGATTAAACACCTAATTTTCTCACATATCAACACTATTTCACCAACAAGCAAAAGGTTTGGTTAAAAGTTTACTCAAAAATGTGTTTTAGAAGCCCACCATCCTTAGTCAATTACATAATGCCAATATTGTGAGCCCTGATAATGCAGGGTATCTACGTAGTTACATATACTGATTGATGAAGTTTTGTCAGATTGGAATCTAGTGTTTCTAGTACATCATTCTTATGGATTTTACTGTCATTCATATTGTATGTCATTCATATGTCATACATTGTTAGTTTATTTGTTTACTCAAACAAATACACTAAATGTATGCGCAAGTTCTGAGCAAAAATATTGGATTGAAGTGTTCCATGAAGACCCACATAGTGCAGATGCACACACAAATTTCAACACACCATACAACACATTTCAGTTGCAATCTATAAAGAGTTTTCTGAGATTTGTTTCAATCCAACAGACAAACAGACTGATTGACAAATGGGAGGAAAACAACCCTTTGGCAGAGGTAACAATACTACTATTGTTTTTCCCTCCCTCGTGTCCAGCTTGGTTTTGGCTGATTGGACACAGTAGTGTGTTGTCAGACAGTGTGTACAGTATATGCTTATGATCTAAGCTCTGCCTGACTCCCACCCTCTGTGTCATAAAGCTAGTCATACATAGCTGGGGTATTTAGCAAATCTGGAATGGCTGGATTGACTAGATTCAATTAAACTAAGACCCTGAGCTTCCATTCTCTTGATTAGTACAGTATGTAAATTTGACTCTCACAATAGTTATGTTCCTTATTAGCAAATGAACTGTTTCATTGACATTTGTAACATTCCAGTCAACCGCATTCAAGAACAGATTATATGTTATGGAAATATAGTAGAATTATGTAGCTCAAATAATTCATTCATTCAGACTATTTCTCTGAGGAAACCAAATCCTGGGAATTAAATTAAATTGCACAGAGATGAAACAGTTTAATTTAAATATAAGTGAATTTTAAGTAATACAAGGTTAGAACTGTTTTTGTCAAATAAAAGTGGCCAGCGGTTGACCATTCAACTCTGAATTTTATACAGTGTTAACACTAAAACGATCTTATCACTGTCCCATTCTTAGAGCGCAGTTGGCTGGTAGTTTCCAGTACTTTGGGGGTTTGTTTACTTTTTGTACCTACCTGGTCCACTGTCATAGACTTACTCAGAAATAGTTCAATTTTTGATTCCAAGAAGGATCCATCTTATGATGCCATATATTGATATTCTACAACTATCTAAACCTCCAGATGCTGCTACAGCTAAAGTCACCCTTGTTTATCATCCCTTTGCACTAGCAATATTTCCTAAAAATCACATCAAAGCTCTTATGCAATTTTATCAACTTATATACCATTCATGCAAATAATACTTCAATAGTACCTTTAATATGTATCCAGCGCCATATGATGACCAAACACAACCTTTGACCTGAACTCATTTGAATATCATGTTGGAAAATACAGCAAAATCATTAGGTTTGACTTTTTAAATCTAAAATAACATTCTTGCCCACCTTGTAGATTCTATTGTTTGAAATATGTAAAACACACTATATTTATACATAAAATATATCAGGCTTTAGAACCTACAAGGAAGGTATGATGTTCAATTTTAAAGGAAACTAAGAAGATTTAAAAATTGTACATTATATGCAGAAGTGAATGTAACATCCCAACTGATCACCTAACATGTTTTATTTACAAATGTTTGTTATTATGATCATAAGTATTTGTTGCTTTAACAGAACTTCTTTCCATTTGAGTAAATAATGTTGCTATGAATACAATACATGCTCTTATTTCTCAGAACTTACAGACATTATCAGGCTGAAAAGGATCAGTTTTGGAGATGCTTGATATTGCTACTTTGCTTCAGAAACTGAGTCATGCATCACTGAACATGGGCCAAAATGATTTTCTACACATAATTATGCATTTTACAGAGCCAGACACACCTATTTTTAAAATAAATCCAAAGCAGGTAAAACAGATAGGATGCCAGAACATGTCCTTTCTCATTAGGTCTATATATAGATTTTCTATTAATAGAAATACTTTCCAACAGCAAATAGTGTATTGTCATCGTGTCTATAAAAAGACTCAATATTCTCTGCTGCCACATGGATAAAATGAGTGCAACAGACCAAAGTGATCCACGAGATTCTACACAATAAAATATCAGCACAAGTGACAAGTTTATTTACAGTATATAATGGTATATAGACACTGTAACAGTATCCTCATTCCATCTACTGTGAACTGATTTCCAACACAGATGATGTGATGATTGCTTTTGTCTGTCTGTCTGTCTGTCTGCATAATTGCAGAAAGCCCCTACACCCATGGGGAGAGGAATTAGAAAATATTTTTGTTATGAGCCTGAGAAAGAAGTGAATACACAAAGAGTGAAGAGTTACAGCTCAGTCCTTTAGTTCTTGATTGACTGCAACCATTCAACCATGGCTCATGATCTTCCCTGTTGAAACCCATATTTATTATAATGGTGCATGTTATTTATCTGTGGATATTTTGATGTCTGTAAAAGCAAAAAGTCACTCAGCCAAAAGAAACAACTGGGACCGTAATATTCTATACAATATTATAGATTTAGATGCTGTATATTCTACAACACAGCCTGTGCTTGTTTTTGGATTGTTGCTCTAAGCATTAGTTACTCTGACCGATCACAATATCGGACAGTTAGTTTGCAAGTTGTTGGTAGATCAGTTCAGAAATGCATGCAGAGTCCAGGAGCTCCATCTACAGACACAATCTTGTACTTGCTGGTGTTGACACAAAACCTATTGTATAAAACAAAGGCTCTGAAAGGACAGGCATCTTTTTTCAGGAACATCAGAATTCAATACATTACATTCTGAAACTGGTGAGATTGTATAATTTTTCTTGATATACGCTGTAAGCCTGGTAAATGCAATACAAGCCTCAGGATATTTTCCTCTGCTTGTTTCCATCCTGACTTGTTCTTCATTCAGATTCAGATTCAAAATACTTCATTAATTCCAAATGAAACTGTTGTGTGTTACAGTTGCAGTTGCTCCATTCAAGTGTAACACACACACATGCATACACACACACACACACACATGCACATATATAAAGCTCTAAATTGACACATATTGCTCTAAATATATGTACACAAAAATACATATATTAACCCATAAAGACCCACTGCTACTTTGTGTCGGTTCCCAGATGAATTTTTCTTCTATTTAACCTTTCTTAAATAATCTATTACCATTTATTATGATATTATCCTCTATATTTTGCATTTTCACTATAAATCATATATGTTCCTATATTTAATTTCCTATATTTGATTTATATGTTCATGAAAACTTTGAGTAAATTCAAAGGTTATTACATCAAAACAGAAAAAAACTGAAGAAAAAGATTTTTTTCTGCAAAACATCTTTTTTTTTTTCCACAAAATATATCATTAACTGATAATAGAGTAAGTGTCTCCATCCACTGTCATTGATCAAACTCCATGGGTTTTACTGGTGAATCAATGTTGTAGAAGATATCAGTGTTTATACGGTAACTACAGAGCCTCTGACTGTCCAATGGGTCATATCTGATGACCGTGAAAAGATGACAAACTGTATTTGACACCGATTATTTGCATGTATTGATAGCATTAGTGGATCAACAGGTATTAAACAGTCTAAATCAGTGAATGATTTTGGTTACCAGTGGATGTTTGGGTCTTTATGGGTTAAAACACTCTATTAAAACACAATTAGAACAGGAATTTGTATAATATGTACCAGACCAATATTATCAATATGATAAGTAAAATAAATATACAAGAATGTGTACAAAATATTGTTGTTTGTAATTCTAATTATGTGGTTATAAAGATGAATTAAACAGTACTAGTGACATTGTACCCGTGGTGCCATTGTGTGTGAAAAGTGCCCATACATGACTGTAAATGGACACAGCAAGAGCAGCAGCAATTTTGTAAAAAAATTGTTGTGATGTTATTTGTTCACATTATTTGGGAGTGGATATTTAAGGAATATTTTCAAGACACAATCATGCATTTAGGCAGTTTGCTTATTTCAGCATCATCAGTTTATAGTATTGGCCTGTCAAGCATAATTAAATTCATACAGCGGTAGTGAACTGCAGCCTTCACATTGTAGCAGTAGAAATTTCATGAATGGCAGCGTAACCACCTCCAAAAATGGTGTATGGCGGCAGGGATGACGAATTCAAAGTAGAGAGAGGCTAAAATCACCCAACATACCTCACAACATTTGAATATGGACATAAAATTGTGCCTAGTTGTGCCTAGTAGATAAACAGGTAATGTTACTATTCATTTGGCGATCAGGCCTGTGAAGGCTGAGGAAAATCCACACAAACGCGCTCCTGTGCTGCAACATCAATGGGACACAGAACGTGTATTATATAGTAGGATGATGGCCAAAGGCAGGAAAGATTTTGTGCATCGTTCAGTGGTGCATTTGGGTGGAATCAGTCTCTCACTGAACGTGTTCCTATGTGTGACGGAGCATCCCCTTTATTGAGTGCAGACAGTGCGCACTCACACACACTACACGATGCACATGTACATGCCACACGCACACACAATACACGCCACGCACACACAATACGTGTCACACAGGTACACGCCACACACATCCACACAAGTACACGTTGCGCACACACACACATACAGTAGTTCGCACAAGGGTGCACACTTGTTTGTTCTACACATCAACATATGCACACATTTGACATTCAGGCTGTACACTCACCACATGCGCTGCTTCCTGCAGACTGGCCAAACAGGGGCGTAGCTAGTGCCGTCGTTTAATAAAGGGGGCGTCGGGCGGGAAAATGGTCACCTGACCATTTAACTAGTGGTTTCCACTTATTAAGGTTATTTCTCTCTGATAGAGAGTGGTAAATGATAAAACTAGAGTGGAAAGGTTAAAGGGGGTATTTTTCTTTATTTCTCTTGTGTTTTGAGGTTTCGTCGTATTGTGATTTTCTGAGGAAAAATGTTTGTTTAATTGATTGCTGTGGGTCATGCCCAGTGGGAGGGGCCTTTCCCTATATATGTCGGCCATTTTGGCTTTGTTGGGTGTCTGAAAAAAGCTGACGACACATTGTGGGTGTTTTGTCAGTCTGCAAAGAGATTTTTTTTTAGTTATTTCTTTTTCATTTTTCCTGTTAATATTCTGTAAATAGCTGTCACTGGGTTTGGGAAGACTGGAATAAAAAAAACCCTTAAAAGGAAGACCTTCAATTCTTTTTGTTTTTTTTCCGACTAGCCACATTATTAACTGTACAAAGTTGAGCCATGCTACACTATGATTGGCCAGTTTGTCATGAAGAGGGTGAGAGGAATTGTCCAGTACTGACAACATTGGCCACTCGGACACCACTGAGTCCAGCTCCATCCCCACAACATCACTGGCCTTATGGATCAGCTTGTTGAGTCTGTCGGTATCAGCAGCCCCCGGCCTGTATACCTCACACTCAACTTGATATGATGATTGATTTTGGCAATCTGTCGGCAGAATTGAAAACATAAAAAATAAAAAAAAATATGGCCATTGTTATAGAACCTATAAATGACTTTTCTTTTACAATGTGAATCTGTTTCAGTGGTCTGCTTCTGCTGTTATTAGGGTACTATTCAGTGTGGAAAAGAAAACTGAAAAACAATTTAGGCCAGTTATGATTTGAAAATAAGGTAAAATCTTCTACTACGACCCAGAGGATGAAGTAAACAAGCAGAAAGTCAAGAGGCTTTTAAAACTTTAGGCAGTATTGACAGAATAATATGATATTGTAATGAAGACCCTCTTTATTCCTATTTTTACCCTCAGCCATCGGCAGTATGGGTATTGTCATACACTGCGGCGTCCATTTGTGTTTCTGTCTGTCAGTGTCAACGGGATTACTGTTCATCAAATCACCCAATGTCTGTTACATTTGGTATTTAGGTGCAACTTGGAAGAATTCTTTGAGCATCGATCTTCACCATCATTCTCCAGATCAAACTGGGGTTGACAGGTCAAATTTGGACTGTAAAGTTAACCTATATTTTTCATGTCTGTCGGGGTCAGTGCATGGTCATGATGGCAGATTGGAGAAGCAAGCACAGATGACGTGAAGGGATAGTGATATTGGCAGGGGAGCAGGTAGCAACGGGTGTAGGTGCAGGACAGTCCTCTAAGCAGGGCTGGACTGAGACTCATTTTCAGCCCTGGAGTTTCATACCTCAGACCGGCCCACTTTAGATCACGACCGATTATTTTTAAAATCATGCAATTCTAACCTTACATGTTAGGTCTACACACTGTTCTGCAAAGCCTTCTAATTCAGTGTATTTTCTAAAATATTTCCAATTCAGCGCAAGTAAAGGTTGCTTCACAATGTGGATTTATTTCAACAGTGAGTGCACATTGACATCTCCAACATTATTATTCCTCACAACACAACAATAACAAAATCTATATTTTTTTTCTTATAAGTGTTAACATTTTTCAAACCTTTAAAATGTTTGAAATGAAATTAAAGTATAAAAATATTAAAAATTAAAAAAATAAATAAATAAATTAAGCTTGCTGCACTTTCTAATAACTATTATTTTGGTATCCTCTGCAACAAAAGATTTCCATCACAACTTACTTGCGGTTTGTTCCATCGATGCTATTGAAAACTTTTGGTACAGTGATATTAGGGGTTTGATGAGGATGATAAGAAAAAAATGTGTATCCTGTGACTGAGGGTGAGCAAAGCAATCAAAGCTAACAACAGACTCATCTTCATCTGTCTCCTTTGTGCCTAGTGGTTCAGGGTTGTGCTGCTGAGCTGCTCCTCTGTCATCAGCAGACTCTGCTCTCCCTTTCACTCTTCCTCCAGTTTCTCTAGACTCGCCTGCACCTGGATCACAATAAAAAATAATATCTACAGACATTTTGACTTACTGAACCAGTTCAGATCTTTACACTGGCTAAATATGCAGGCTTATTTAATATGACTTTATACTATTGCCTTTCAGTTGTGGGCTTTGTGTATTTACTGTCTCACTTTTAATAATAAAAATTAAAATAGGTCAGGACTATGGTTTGGGTATAGAAAGTGGTTTTAGTGGAACTAATGCTTGTTCACACAGTCTGTTCCAACAGCTCACCTTTTCCTTCCATCCTGACAGGAACAATCCCCTCATCACTACTGGCTCTGCTTCTGACACTAAAGCACAGTTTAAAAATGCTCAGAATTGTCAGCACAAATCTTCTGTTTTCAAAGCCTTGGTGTCAGTTTCATTCATGTAGTGCTGAATCCTGGAGCATCTCAGAGCACCTTTCATACTGAACAGGCCTACACCATACTCTTCATTGGAGCCTATTTCTTCTAATCCTCTTCCCTCTCTGAGCAGTCCTACCTGCCCACTCTGGACTTGTGGGCTCATGGCAGGTGCTGGATCTGGTTTCTGAATCTGAGGAGCTACAAGACAAAGTTTCCCAATTACGTGGCGTCGCATCATACTATTATTTAAATGACATAACGTTATGTTCCACGTCACAATGCCACACAATTCACTGACTCGATAATTAACTAACTTGAAAGGTGGTTTACCCGGTTCATCGTCCTTATTAGTTGTTTCCAACCGGGAAGTCGTTTTTGTGAAAAAGTTGCAGATTTTGTCACATTTGGCTGCGTTTGCTTCCAGAGCTTTCCTCTTTGTAATTCTTGCCTTCTCCACACCACCCTTGCTCTTTCTATTATCCATGTTTCAAACAGCAAACACAGCTGACCATCCACAGCCTACAGAGCACAGATCGTAAAAGCTCCACAGCTACAGTTCAGAGCTACTAACCGTATGCAAGGACATGTTACGCCAGGTCACGGTGTGTCCGCAAAAAAAAAAAAAACAGGAAGAAAACAAACAGTTTACTAGTAGAGGGGGTGGGGCCCAGGAACAGCAGCTGCAGATTACGTGGTCAACTCAGTGCTATGACTGAACACCGGCCCCCAAAAAATAAATAAATAAAATATTCAATACATATTTAAAGTGAACCCTCGCGGCCCAAATATTATACCGGCCCACCGGGAATTGTCCCGGTCCTCCCGATTAGCCAGTCCGGGTCTGCCTCTAAGTCAAAATGGGCCAAGGAGTCATTACAATGTTCAATGTTGAATGTGTTTTAATAGCAATACTAATCATCTTGTGGTTTTATTTTACATGTATTATAATAAGAGATGGTTACCTGCAAGTAAGGTGAAGAATGTGACTGATAAAGTGAATAACCCATAAAGACCCAGTGGCAATTTTGCAGCAGTTACGAATTTTTTTTTTTTTTTTTTCTCTAGATTTAACCTTTCTTAAATGATTTATCACCATTTATTACAATATTATCCTCTGTATTTTGCTTTTTTTTCTGTGAAAATCACGCATTTTCCTATATTTGACACATTGATCATGTAGATGTTCATTAATGCACCAGAGTAAAGCTGAGGGTTATTGTATCAAAACAGAAAAAACTGCAGACAAAGGGACATTTTCTGAATAATATATCATTAACTGAACATAAACCAAGTATCTCTATCTATTGTCATTGATCCAACTCTATAGGTTTTACTGGTGAATCAATGTTGTAGAAGATGACAGTGTTTCCATGTGTATTATGCAGCATCTGAACGTCCAAATGGGTCATATCTGATGACCATGAAAAGATGACAAACTGCATTATACACCAATTATTTACACGGATTGATGGAATTAGTGGATCACCAGATATTAAACATTTAACATCAGTAGATGATTTTGGTTGCTGGTGGCTGTTTGGGTCTTTATGGGTTAAGATCTAGTTGTATGTAAAACAACTGGTTAATTACATAAAATATTTAAATAAAAAGTAACTGGTTAACCAAAATGTGAAATTAATAAATGATGGTGCAGAACGTAAAGTGATGAGGAAACTTCTTTTGCCTGACAGTGGTTGCGGCCAAGAGAAACCCCATCTTTTTCTTCTTCTTCTTTGGATTGTTCATACAGCTTGCATCCTCGCTGCTGCCTTATCATCTTCAGAAATCACTTGGCTACTGCTGTGTCCAGGTTATCAGGATCAGCCATCAGTCATATTTGTTCTCCATTCTGCAGTGGTTTCCCTTTGTCCTTGTTTGTTTATATCTGTTTATTGAGCCCTGCCACCCAAAAAAAACGGACCAGTCCTCTTCTGCCCGGCCTACTCCAATATACTTTTGACATTATTCTCTGTCCTTCCCTCTTCCTGCAACATGACACTCATCATTTGACAAGTCTAAGTGAATTTAGTGTAGATTATGAGAACAGGTTCTACTCTCTCCCTTCCCTAAAAATAGTCACAGAAGCCAGGCGGATGTTTGTCTAGTATGTACATTGTATAAGGTTGTTGTGTCCAAACCTTAACTTGCTTATTATCACCTGCTCTCTTCTCTATGTTCCCCTTTTGTTGGTTATTCGACCTTCGTTGCTTTTAAGAGAATGCAAATGTCTCTCTTTTTTTGCAGTGTCCTAAAGAATTTATCATTGCTGGTGAAACTAGGTTTTCCCCTCTGATACTGGTGTCTGTGTTTCCATTTTTGACTGTTTCTTCTTTAATTTATCTGCTTGCTTGTTGCCAAGGATACCCACATGAATGTGACCACACTCCTTTGTCTACGTAACCTTGAGTTTAGCACTAATATTTTATATATCAGATCTAGGATTGAAGTGCCATCAATATTGCATACAGCAACAGGTTACCCATTAAAACAAGAATCAATTTCAAAATCCTGCTCCTGGTTTACAAAGCACTACACGGCCTTGCACCTCAGTACATCACAGATATGCTCATCATTTACACCCCAGCAAGAATACTTTGGTCAACAGGCAGTGGCAACTTACTTGTCCTTCACACCAGATCCAAGAAAAAGGAGGCAGTGTCTAGTGTATATGCCCCACACAAATGAAACACCCTGACTGATACAGTCAGGAATGTCACAACAGTAGCCATTTTTAAAACAGATTAAAAACATGTTTTTTTCATTTTTTCAACAGCGTTCTGTTGAGTTTTGTGTGTGTGCATGTGTGGGTATGTGTGCATGTGCAAGATTAAGTGTGTGTATGATTGTTTACGTGCACTTGCACTGTCTTTTTTATGATTGTTTTTTACTGTAGCTATATTATATACCTGTTGTGAAGCACATTGAGTCTGCCTTGTGCATTAAATTGCACTTTATAAATAAAGATGAATTAAGTTGAATTGAATTTAATCCCTGTTGCATCCTTTTGTGGATCCACTGATCCATCTGTAAGTGAGCACTGTCTTTGTACTCTCTGGGTCTCTGGGTCAGTACCAATTGTACAGAGTCCTGTGGAAACCAAAGAAGTGAAGTTGGAGGGTGCCAAGAGTGTGTTTAGGAAAAGAGGAATCAACATACTTTGTTTGCAAAAAGATATTTAAAGGATGAGGGTAATTTACCATTGAAAATGTGTCTGTTATTTTTGGTTAGTGTATGAAATTTATTTAGTTGATATATTTGAGGGTGAGGTAGTAGACTTTGGTATGCTCTATTACGGTCGCCATTTACAGTCGGATGTTCAAAATATACTCCTATAAAACATATATATTATCTTCAGTGTGCAAATTTTCAACATGCGGCTAACACAGTCCACTACTATTAACTGGCTACTACAGATGAAGTTAAAATATGGTTAAAAGGTTGTAGAAAGTTATGATGAGTGAAGACTGACATCAGGCTCTTGTTTGATTTCAGTCAAGACTTACAACTTAAGGCAATATTTACAATATAACATGGTATATAGACCATTTAATATTATTCATGTCATGTCTACTGTAGCTATTGGTATTTTTCCACCATGGATGTTGTGTAACTAGTCTGTCTGTTAGTCAGATTGCACAAAAACTTCAGTCGTGACAAAATTTGATATGAGAGTTGGGGATGGGCAAAGGATGGGAAGTATTCCAACAATGAGCCTGAGAAACAAGTGAAGTAATAAATTAATCATCATAACTTAACCCCTTGGCAATCACTTGATTTCAGCTGTGACCCACAATTTTACTCACAAAATTAATGTCCCGCAAAAGGAAAACACATTGGGGTAAAAGAATTAGAAATAGTTCTTTGCCCATGCCACACATTGTCTATTGTCCCATAAATTGTGCACTGATATAAATCCTTACATTGCTATGATTTAGTAAAATTAAGTTTCGATAGTTTAATTTTGTTGTTGTCTGTGGCAAATTGATGGAAAACTATAAATTCTTTATAGACAAACTATAGATTCTTTTCTGTCGCCCATATGTTTTGTTTTGTTTTTAATTACAGAACCCTGAATAAAAATAAATAAATAAATAGGTGAAGACTCTGTGACACTGTTTTTATGATGTATCAAAATTATTCTACAAGCTGAAACTTCAGTTTCATCAGGAATGTAAACATGAGTGAAGATGGGAAATATACACAACACCTACACCAAGCAAAGGCAGCATCACAACAGATATTTTAATTTATCATAACAAGTGTCCTGGCTTGCTATGTCGGGAGTCATTCTCTCATAAATATCATCAGTCACACTTGGAGTGTTCTCTTGCTGACATTTTCAAATGTCTACAGGACATCAAACAGACCATAACAATAAGACAATACAAAAATGGGGTTAAACTCCAGACTCTTATCCCAAAAATAATTAGGCCACTAGCCCTAAAGGTGGATAAAAACTGGGTCTACTGTTGTGACAAGTGTTCTCTAATTAATGACATGATAGAGATGCCTTAGCTCCACAATTTAGAAAAGCTTTCAGCTAACTCTACATGAAAATAATGAAAATGCATCATTCTCATGTATAATATCTATTCCAAAAATGAGTTTACCAGTGGGTGACTGTTACAGCTACTGGTTTTATGTATTGTCCTAGTTGTCCACCAGAGGGAGTTGTAAGAGGAGACAATAATTAGAACTGATGGAGGAAAAACAAGAGCTTCCACAAAATACTGATTTTTCTTCTTCTTCCTCTTTTTTTTTTTTTTTTTTAACAAAGAGATAGCAAAGTTATCTCTCTCAACAGGAACTGAAAAAAAAAACAAACACAATAAACTGATCTTGCCAAAAATGCAAAATCAAAGATAGTGATCCTTATCAAAAATTTTCAAGAGAGATTTTATTAAGGTTTGAGTGAACAGCTTTGGAAATAATCATGAACCACCTGTGATTCTCTGTAGAAATTCAGTATAACAGCCCCTCAATGTGACCTTTTTATATTCTATTCTTGGAATATACTGAATTGTTTTTTGACATCAGATGGTCTTCCAATGATTTTACTTGTTACTTATTATTTTATTTGTTATAAAACTGTTAATATGGAAATCTCTAAATTGTAACAACATTTCATGTGTTTTTCCAGATTTTTGCCTCACGTTTGTACACAATGTTACCCTGACAGTCACACCTTTGTCCCAATGGTCTAATGATTTCCAAAACTGTTAGACATAATGTATGTATTAGTAATATGTTTCTATGCTCATATATCAACATTAATATATGCGGAAAATTACAGATATGATGTCAAAATGTCTGCTGTTGCACGGTTGTGGATGTTCAGCTCCAGCTTTCTTTGCCCAAATATCTGACAGAGAGGTGAGAGGTTTGTAAACACTGCACATCCTGGACCGTACCATAGTGGGAGGGGAGCTAGCTTACATTAACACCTCATATTTATCTTAAAACCGCACGCACAGAAAATATTTATGTTTTTATTATGGTTAAATTTACTTAAAAATCTTACGTGTACTGGCCATTTTATTCATTCACACAGACAATTGTCTCCATTAAACATTTCGCACATCCGCACCCCACCCCTTCGGTATCAGGAAGTCAAACGTCTGTCAGCTCGGCACTGAATCAGCTGAGTTTGAGGATCCCACCCCGATAGGACTGTGAACCCGTACCCTAAGGATGATTACACATCCTTTAGGACAAACAACATGCTTCTTACACCTTTACTCTGATACACACTAGCGTCAGAGAAGCATTATGAGGCCAAGTTTGTCGCTTTTTTGAGTCTGACAGTCTTTGAGGCGAGTGTTCATTGGCGCATCCTGGGTTTGTTTTCGCTGTTGGTGAGTCATTGATGCACCTGATAGCTAGCTAATTTTGTTAACTGCTATCGTGGTTTTCTTCTGAATGCAACTTACTACCAAATTACCTTTTATTTTCTCATAAAATGTACAAAACAAAACCTTAAAATACTGGTAAAGTTATGATGATTTAACCACTAGCTAGCTATATCTTCAAATTTAATTATTTAATCAAGTATTGACATAAATTTGAGTTAGCTAGCAGCACTCAAACACATCTGACTTGCGCAAAAATGTATTTTTCTTCTTTGCAATCCGTCGGTGACTTTATGATGTTTGTTATCCTGTTTGTCGCTCAGTTACATAACACTCTCAGCAGCTTCTCTACCACGGATGCTACATATTATTCACAGGCCAGATGCTGCAATACCCGACTGTCATTTGTCTGCACTTTATGATCCTGTATCCAGTCTTGTCATGGCTAAAGTGGTTTTATATTCTACTATATTAAGCCTGTCGTGGTGGTGTTAGTCAGGTGACACAGTCAGTGCGTCTTGTGTACCATGCAGTGCGTCCACCCTCAAAGCACACACATTTCCTTGACTGACACTATCAATATCTAGAAATTCAAGGTTTTATCACACTTGCTGTTCAACTAGCCACAAACTTTACAGTGAGGAAGTAACAATGTACATTTAGTTCTGCAAGAGCTCGCACAATATGGTTATCTAGGCTATAGGTATCACTTATGATTAAGCTCCCTCTGTGCATCATCATCATTTGCAAAAGTACAAGCATTCTGTTCTGAAGTAGAAGTGCAGATACTGTAGGAAAGTAAAAGTAGAACTTGTTTACTGCATTAAAAGTAAAACCAGGATTTTGGAGGACATTTCTTCCAGCTGTTACGTGAAAACTATTGAACAATTCTGACTTCTGACAATATATTAAAATTGATGAATATTAATCCTGCTACAATGTCCAGATCAGTAACTGAGCTTGAAACATTATGACTCCTTTGCTCTGTCTCCTGTTTTGTCTTGTTTGTCATGTTTGATATGGGCTACTATATTCATGAACAGATCATCTTTTCAATGTGTTAATGTTCATCCATTTACTCTGAAACTGTGTCTGATGTTTAGAAGTTGCACAGAGGTGCAAAATAAAAGTCATTGATAATTATCCTGAAATGCATTGCAACTAGAGAATCTGTTTTTAAAAATGTAAGGGGGAGAATATATAGGTAATTATATTAAACTGTGGGGAGTAAAAGTAAAAAGTTGTCAGAAACAAAGACAATACAGTAAAGTAACAGTAACATCCACAGCTGTTAATGATTGTACACCCTTCATTTTCCCATAAACATTTGAATAATTAATGCAGGATATTGATGCATGTGGAAAGCCTTGTTTTTGTACTTCGCCCTCATAAACACTTGAATTTAAGGATGTCATATTTTTTATTCTGTAGTGACAGGGCTTTGTGCAGGATTTTATGCGTACATTGTGTGCTAGATGCAGTTTTCAAGCCTGGTTGTTCTGTTAACTGCAAATACAGTATTTTATTTATGAACATATGTTGCTGGTGACTAACATTATCAAGTAGAAAAGAGCCATGATGCTGCTAGTAATTGATAAATGAATAGTCACTGGTTACTCTCTGTTTTAAAATACCGAAACATTATATAAAAGATTATTATAAGTTTGCTTTTCAGGATTTTCTTACTTTTGATTTTTTTTTCTTAGGTAACATTGTAATTATTGTAAACATCATTGCAATTTGAGTCTCTTTTCATGGTTATTAAAGAAAATGTACAGATTTAAGTGAATTTTTGAATATGTGGGCCTGGCAACCTAAACATACAAAACTACATACAACAAAGTGTAAAAATGCAGAAATTTAATTCATATAAAATATAATTAAAACATACTGGGCCTTTAAAGTGCAGTCATTTGTAAATGGCACAGGTTGACACTGAGATGAGATTAATTATAATGCTGTAATTTTATACAATCAGTAGTTGCTATCAGGTGCATAGTGTCATATTTGGCACACCCTTAGGTCACAATTTAATAGATTATTACCATGCATTAAGGTATTAAACAAACAAACAGCTAAAAAGTATTAAATAATTACTCCTGGAATTGGCCTCAGAAGACCAGTGTTGGTCAGCTCTAGTATAACAGCATAATGGTGGGAATATTGAGAATCTCTCTTGAGTTTCTGTACTGACGGTTTATGAAGCAAAGACTAACATTTCTGTATCCATATTTATAAGTTTTTCCCAATATTTGTTGCTTACTTCTTTCCTGTCTACTTTATTGTGGCTTGTTGAGTGTTTTTCACATGAGACAAACCCACCCCTTCGTCTTTTATTCCCATGGGTCAAGAACTGGTTTACACTTTTTTCCATAAAGAAGTTCTGCTGTAGGCATTTAGTTACTGCAATTAATTATTTTCATTTGTTATTGACCCAGAGATTTTTTTTTTCATGAGTATTATTTTCTAAAGCTGTGGTATGTCATTTAACAGCACTGGCAGAATATTTGCATATTTAGAAAAAATTCCATGAGACTCAAAAAGATATGCATAAAATGTTGGCATTTTTAAGCTACAACCATCTTAAATGGCTTAAACCTATCATGGCTTAAACCTATCATAGGACCTTAAAAATTTCATTGATGTATTTTTTTTTTTTTTTCATTGATCACTTTTCTGTGAGTCAGGCAATCGTTTCACCACTAATGCGGCGTCATCCTAAACACGTGTTGTCAGGCTTGTAGTCGACGGTAAAGCCCCTCTTCAGCTCTTCAGCTCAGGCACCGTCCAGATGTCTGACCTTCTCTAATCCTGCCTTCATGTTTCTCCACCCATATCTGTTTAGCTTTTTTCAGATAAACCACATGCACATGCACACATTTGTACACCATTGCATTTGCCATGTGCTTTTGATGCTATGTAAAAAAATAAATAAATTTAAAAAAAAAGAACAACTAATAATGCAGCTTCTTTCTGAATAGTATAGTGTATACTCTTTTGTCACTGTAGTTTCATCTTTATTGCCAGTTTATTCAAATACTTAATGTAGTAGGAAAAAAGTCATCCCTGGCTGCATATTTGGGTTCTCTCTCCCAGCTGTCATCAACCTTGTTTGCAGTTGTACCAGGCATTGGCACAAAAAAAAAAAAAAAAAAAAAAAAAAAAAGATGTCACAGACCTCATTTTGTGACTGCAAAACAAAGCTAAAAGGAGGTTGGATTATAGTGTTGTCCCTGCAGGATTCATAAATGGGTCACTATTAGGTAACTCAACTTTAAATCTTGCCCTTAAATGACCAAAAAAATCACTGATTTTCTAAAACTCCAATATACAGAGAAGATAGATGCAATAGTTACCCCTGAGTGTGTTTGTGGCTTGTCTATATCTTGTTTTCTCATAGATGTGCGTGTAGGGCCCCTGAATTTATGCTGGAAGAACTCCTCCTTCTCCAGACTGAGGGTTAGGTCAATCAGACAAACACTGACCAGCCATGAATGAGAACATTTGTCTGCATTGCCCCAGCTTGTGCATGTCAGTGAACACAGCTAATTGGCTAATTTTATTTGCTATAAACAATCCTCAGAGGCAGAGGGATACCCATCAGTTTGCAGACAAATAAACACTGCCTTTTTTTTTTTTAGTCACATAGACCAGCTGTTTCTCATCTTAAAGCCTCCTATTTGCTCACCTCTTTTCCAGACTGTGCTGAACATGCTGGAATCTGACTGATCTATCATGGATCCTGAAGAGTTAGAACTGCAGAATGACTACCGTTACAGGAGCTATGCAGCGGTCATTGAAAAGGCGCTGCGAAACTTTGAGTCGTCCACCGAGTGGGCAGATCTCATCTCCTCCTTGGGCAAGCTCAATAAGGTAAGACGAGATAAAATGATGTCAAAGAATTTTCCAGACATTGCATCATTATCAAATGGCATGCCCATAGTGTCTTGGACAAAATGAACCATCAGTGTACCCTAATTCATTAGAACATTTGTAATTTGCATTTTGTGGTTATTTTTTTTAGTGTTGTCACTGCTGTTTTCTGTGTCTCAGTTCTGTATAGTTATGAGGAAGTCCTTGTTTCATTTCATATCATTTAGAGACTGCTACACAGCACTATTTATTCAAGTCTTAAAGCTCTTCACTTTGAGCAATAAATATGCCACTTCTTTTCTTATGCAGAGCAAATGTTTACTTTGGAGTGTCTGTGTGTTAGTGAATCAGGCTGCAAGGCAGAGGAAAAAGCTAATTTGCTCAATATGAAAATATACAAAACTCTTCACATTGTCTTGTTTTTAATACTTTGTCAAAGGTATTTTTATTGGGCAGTAGAGGAGCAGATGTTATTATGTCATTGGTCATTTTCATTTGTGAGTTACAATAACCATGACCGTACTCAAATGAAAAGTATTTCAGTGATAAATATATTTTTTAAAAAAAGAGATGGAGATAAATCTAAATCTGAACAGTGATGGAGCTATGACAGTCTGGTCTGGTAAATCAGTGTCCATGTGTAGTGGTTTATTTGCAGACCTTGTGGATAATAGTTAACCCAGTCTCTTTATTTTTCTCTCTCTTTTCCCATCAGGCCCTTCAGAGTAACCTTCGCTACTCCCTCCTTCCCAGGCGACTGATCATAGGAAAGCGTCTAGCCCAGTGCCTGCACCCGGCCCTGCCCAGTGGAGTGCACCTAAAGGCTCTGGAGACCTATGAGGTTATCTTTAAAATTATCGGAACCAAATGGCTGGCCAAGGATCTGTTCATTTACAGGTGAAGAGATTCATTAGTTGCTTCACAGAGGATAGGGGCCAGATCATATGTTCAGCTTTTAATTACTTAACACATGTGTCTGTCCTTGGTTTTCAGCTCTGGCTTGTTCCCACTGTTGGGCCATGCAGCCATGGCAGTCAAGCCTGTCCTACTGACTTTGTATGAGCGTTACTATCTCCCACTGCAAAGAGCTTTACTTCCCAGCCTTCAGGCCTTCATAACTGGTTTGCTGCCTGGGCTAGAGGAGGGCCTGGAGGTCTATGACAGGTAAATAAAGGAGAGAAACAAAATTGTATTCTCTCTTTGATGTTAAAGTTATAATTCACAACATTAATAATATTATAACCATTTTAGACTAAGTCAAGGTGTATAGATCTTGATTTCAAAACATTTAGAAAATTGCAATCCATAGATCCAAAACCCAGGAAGGATAGCCACAGATTTTTTTTTTTTTTTAATAAAACTTGTATGTATGTCTAGTGCTGTATCTTTTCTTGGGTTTGTAAAATATATGCCAGCCTTAGTGCTCAGATCTGATCTTTTTCTGTGGCTTTTTATGTTGTCCTCTGATATTTCTTCTAAAATACTTCCAAACACGAACCAGTTATGAAACATCCCCTAAAGTTTTGCAGGAATGAAACCTCAGAATAACTGTCCTTCCACTGGCTGTCTCCATCACATCTTTCTTCTATGTTTGTATTTACAATATTACTCTCACCAGTGCAGATCTGTGACAAATATTGGTCTAGTGACGTAAAAGTTGCTAATATGGCTGTTCAGACTGAAGTTCCATATGTGGTTTTAAATCCTGTATCCGAGTTTAGTTCCCAATAACAAAAACATTTGAGCCGTGTGTGCCGTGCAGTGTGACCATATGTGTCTTCCATGTCTGACAGGACTGATGCTTTGCTGTTGAAGTTGTCACTGCTGGTGGGTCAGCAGGTCTTCTACGGAGCCCTGTGGGGCAGCATGTTGGTCAGTCCAATGGTTCGTCTGCCAGCCTCGGTCTTTATAGTCACACACTTTGACCGCATGGTGCCCCTGAATCAGCAGAGACATATGCTGGGCTATGACCACCACCTGGTGGTAAGTGTGATTGTTTGTAGCGTATACACTATACACCACATTTACATATGAAAATGTTGACTTATGTTAATGTGTTCCTGTCATGTTTTAGTGAAATTTTTCCTCTGCTTCACTGTCAGCATACATTCACTTGTCAACTCTTGGGTAATGTCCTTAGGTGAAGTCAGTATGTCTGTCTCTGCAAGACTCTAATGTTCTGGTTCAGAGGAACATGTTGGAAATCCTGCTCTACTTCTTCCCCTTTGCTACATGCCAGGTGGGTACACACAGACACCAGGTCTTACCTTGACATGTTTGGCCACAATGTTCTTCTGTTATTAAAGCATGTGAACATAAGCAGTTGGACAGTCACAGAAGCTGTAAACAAATTAAACACCCAGTTAGCTGGAGATTTCTGGCAAATGTTCCAAATCATTCATTGTAAATGGCTGTAGCTTTTAGCATTTAACTTTGGTCCTTTCAATACTTATCAACAGTGATTTGACTTTTTTAGTTATTGAATTAAAATTACTGAATTGAAGTAGTAATTTCTGCCAAACAACATTTTTCAGCTATATGACCAAACTAGAAGCACTCGGAGAGCACAGACCTCCGCCAAGGCTGATCAGTGGCCCCCCCCGTGGGCCCCCCCACCCCCAATCACCACCAAAATTTAATCATTCCTTCCTTATCCCATTTCCAACAAACCCTGAAAATTTCATCCAAATCTGTCCATAACTTTTTGAGTTATGTTGCACACTAACGATCAGTGGCCCCCCCTGTGGGCCCCCCCACCCCCGATCACCACCAAAATTTAATCATTTCTTCCTTTTCCCATTTCCAACAAACCCTGAAAATTTCATCCAAATCTGTCCATAACTTTTTGAGTTATGTTGCACACTAACGGACAGACAAACAAACCCTGGCAAAAACATAACCTCCTTGGCGGAGGTAATAATCAGATTGGATGAAATGCCACAACAACTAAAACAAACTGTTTAGGCAAATAACATTATCTGGGGACACTTATGGCTATGGCCGCTACAGATATGTTTCTGTACCAGGGGATATTTCCTGTTATACAGAAACATGTAATTATTAGTTTTATATTCATCAATTTTTTCACACTTACATCAAATGTAAGTTTGTATCCATATTACTTTGTAACATATTGTCTCCACATGGTTCTCGATCATTACTGTGACTTCGTTGGTTTAGGACCCAGCAGAGGCCAGTATTCCGATGAGTGCTGAAGACATGATAACAGTGGTGTCGGCAGCGTTGCTCACACTTCTCCGCAGAGATATGTCCCTTAACAGACGCCTCTATGCCTGGCTCCTAGGTATTAATCATTATTATTAATCATCATACTGTACTGGCAACTCAAGGTTGTAAACTTGATGTTGACTGACGTGTGTGTGTTTTCAGGTACAGATATAAAAGGGGAAATGGTTGCACCTCACCCCACTCTCTCCACCACTAAAGAGGATCATACAACTTTCTACTTCAACACCTACTCAAAAGATTACCTTGTAAAGGTAAATCATGTCAACCTTAAAGTACATAATCACATTATTACGTTTACTTAGTGGAAGTTTATTTATAGTCGAACATGTAAAATACAAACTGAATGCAGCACAGTAAATTAAAGAAAGTATTTATATGGAACGAGTTTAGATAACCTTTTATCAGGGGTGTTTAAACAGTGTATTAGTGTATATTTCTTGTTTTTCCTAATTCGTATCTGTTCCTATTTGTTTCTGACTTCAGGCTCTGACTAACATCATCAAACAGAAGGATATGGAAAGTGACCCAGAAAATGTGATTGGATACCTGAGACCATTTCGCATCATCATAAGTCTGCTGGATAAACCAGAGATAGGTATCCAATGCTGAGAACACAAAACATACAGTATACATCATGTCAAAACACTGAAATTTACTTATTCCACTTAGCTTGACCTTGACCCCAAAATGTGTTGAGTTCATCTTTGTGTATATTTGGAAAAAGATCAGCTTTTTTGTTCATAAGTTGATATTTTGTATATAAAATGTCATCATGTCATTGTTTTATCCAATTACACATTTGTGTGAAATTGTCTTCTGGCCTATTTAGAATTGAGTTTTGTCTAAACGTCCATTTTTGGAGCTAACAGTAACCTTGACCTTTGACTTTTATCTGCCAAAATCCGTTCGGCTCATCCTTGAATCCAAGCAAATGTTTGAGCGAACTTGTAAGAGTTTTTGTCAAGCTAATCTTCAGATACTGTATGTTTTCATAATGGGGATAATAATGGGGACCAACAGATGAACAAACCTTTTTTGAGATGTCTGGATGCATCCAATAAGCTTTGGTTTGCTTTACTAATAATTCTATTTTTGCTCAGGTCCAGTGGTCTTGAACAGTGTGTTGTTAGAGGTGGTCCGAGCCTTCTACAGCTACTGTCGAGAGATGCTGGGTGAAGAAAACATCAGCAGCTCAGGACTCTCAGGCAATCAGTTAACCAGGTGAGAAGGACAAAATTATGAAATAAATTATGATTCTCATGGTTGAATTAATATGTTTTACTAACATTTTTTTAGCATTACATCTGACAAAATAAAGCATTGATACAGTTACTTGTTTTCTCATGTTTTCCTTAACAGTAAGATAAAAGAGAACAAGAACGCATCGGAGATTATAAAGACGATGAATATGCTTGTGAGCTCCATGAACAGTGAATACTTGTGGGAATACATGACCCAATGCTTCTGTACCTCTTTCAGGTATGATGTTATTGAATGATTATGACAGAGCCTTGAATTATACAGAATAAATCTGCATGTTAACCTTCAAAACAATTTAACATGCAGACTTATCAAATACCGGGTGTGTATATATAGATAATGCAGCAACTTAGAAAGATGCAGAAACAAGAGTCACTGTAGTAAGAAAATTGTTGTAAAATGATAAATTAACATTTTAATAACAGAATACAAAAACAACATTGAAATTTACTAGAAATACAAATTTGGCATAATTTGGGTAAAACTTGCCATATAATTCCATTGGCACTCCAGGAAGGTCAAAGGCTATGTAATGTGTGCACGATTTATCAAACTCAACCCACGACTTAAAATGTCATTTAATCTGCAGTTACAAGGACGACCCTTCAACTCCTCCTCAGGAGAACCATGGTCACCCTGCTCCCTCTGTCACAGAGATGTCCCATCTCATTATTTTCCTGCTTGATGTTATACCTTTGGTAAATATAACACATTCCAGATCTTTCATTCCAATACACAGGGTTGAGACCCACAGGTTGGTAAACGGAGATTTTTTTTAATTCACCAGATAAATTTGCATTTTGACAATTTCAGCAACAAGAAGACCCTTTGACATCCACCTTAAAGCACATATATTTTATATTTCTATTAAAAATTTCTGTATGACTTATGTATGTGATCGAACATATCTCTTCGAATAGCTGCTGTACCTGTTCAAGACAAGTAATATCTGATACTGACTTTTTTTTTTATCAACCGTGTCATTAATAAGGAAATGACAGTGATGGTAAAGTGCATGTTTTATGCCCAGATTCACTCTTTGCACTTAGAGTCATAGATTAGCTCAAAAATGGTCATTTTTACGTGGGTTCCTAGAAAAAAAATGGCTTGGATAACACTGCTTTAAATAACTGATAATTATTGCACAAAAACCCTTAAATAGGGCTGAACATCATTGAATTAATGTGATTAATCAAGGTTTACTTTCAAAACATTGTGGGAAATTCAAATGCTCATGTATTCCTTAGAGGTACAACCTGTTTGCTTCTTGTAATACCTGAGTAGTGGATATCTTTCTCCAGTTGTAATAGCATAAAGTTTTAGTCAAGAGAGTATTTTTCAATCATGTTTTGCTTCAGTTCTTTTAAACTGAATTAAATAAATCAGCCATAACATTGAAATAAATGGATATTACATTTTTGGCCATATTGATCATCTCTACCTTAAAATTGTACCAACTCTAAAGAAAAGTAGTTAAAAGGGTAATTACAATCCAGAATATATGTTTGCAAATAATTCTAATAAATTTGCTACAGAACAAGATAACTTGCCTTTAACTCAATCTTTTAAATTCCACCAATATTAAAAATGCAGATAACTACAAACCAAAACAGTAAAACTGACAAGAAGACATGTCAAAGACGTGTTCCTGCACCTGGGAAATAGTTCGGTTCAAACAAATATTGACTAGACAGACTTGTTCATATCCCTGCACAAAACCGTCATGCTCTCTATGTTTGTCTTTCCTCACAGGAGCTTCACGCTGATATTCAGTCCCAGTTTCTCCCTGAAATGCTGGGCACCATGCTGCGGACTTTGCGCAGCTACCTATCCTCCGTCAGCCTTGAAAACATCACACAGGGCCTGAGAGCCTCCTTCAAGGTCCTGAGTAAGATCCAGATGCCTGTGGCTTATATGGATGTTGAGGCAGGAGTAAACACACATGAGATGGATTCACAAACACAAGAAGAGGAACGCAAACACACCCAGGTTAGGCAATTTACTGTTTGCTGAACATATTGATATTCATACGTAGTGTTGGGAAGGTTCCTTTTGAAATGCAATAGGTCATTGATTACTAGTTATCCACTTGAATGTAATGAATAATTCAGCTGTTTTAGATTTTTCAGACTTTTCTAACAAAATTAGGATGCACTGCTGTGGCTGTGGCTGATATTTGTGTTCATTAAAAGAAAATGTAAAGAAGAGTTGAAAGAAACAGCTTAGTTAACTTGTTTTTGTACAGAACCTGGCCAAAACAATGCTCTACACTTTTATATTTCATTGAATCACTTTTAGCTTTAATTATAGAACACATTTAATGTGGCATCATTTTGATAAACTCATGTAACATGTATTTCTTTCATTTTATGGATACAAAACATTGCTGACCCTAGACTTATCCAATCCAATCCATCCAATCCAATTTTATTTATAAAGCACTTTAAAACAACCACAGTGGGCCAAAATGCTGTACAGAAGAATAAAAGCGCAATACAAATTAATAAAAGCATTAAAAAAACATTAAAATCAGACCACCCTGAAGCTACCCCAGATCATAACACTATCCCCACAGGCTTGTGCTGTAGGCCTGATGGGTAATCACTTCATCCATCCTTCTTCACACCCTGATGAGTCCATCACTCTGGAACAGGGTCAATGTGGACTCATCAGACCACATGACCTTCTCCCAGAGAAACCCGTTCCAGTCTTTATGCTCTCTATCAGACTGATGGTTTGAGAATCTACTCCCTGCATCAATTAGGAGAATAGAATAGAATAGAATAGAATAGAATAGAATAGAATAGAATAGAATAGAATAGAATAGATCTTTATTGTCACAGGAACAATGAAGATTCATTTAGCAGCTCTCTTCTGCTTAGCAGCAAGAACAATTAGTGCAAAAATGACTGTATAAAATATCACACAAAATACTGAAAAATGTAAGCAATGTATGAAAATTACAAGATAAAATATTAAATATACTTGAGAACTTCTTGTTGCTGAAATACATTACTTAAGTAACTGTCCAGTAGAAGGCTCTTATCTTTTTGCTTTGTTAAATTAATATGTGATGCATTCTTATTGAAACACAAGCTGAAAAGTCCTAGAAATGTAGATTCAAAGCAACACGGTGCAGCAATGGTGGAAACTTCTATTGATTTCAGAGGGAAAATATTGTTTCCAGCTCTGAAAGCTGTCCAACATGGCCACTGCCTTTGTGTGACTAGCTGTTCTACATATAGACTTTTAACCATAAAGTGTATGCTTTGATGCAACCAATTCGTTGTCACAGATTGTCTAGTGACTGTAATTTGATTATATGCTTTTTCTCAATAACTGTAACTGATTAGCTACATTTACATTTATATTGTAAAACCACTACATCTTGCTAGTTATTCACAACTGATTGTGATAATATAGCATGTTTGACTTGACTGCGTTGTTGCTTTTATGCTTTACCCAGGATATCACTGAAGACAGAGAACAAGATGGCCGTGTTGCTCAGGTTAATGGTTACCATAGAGATGAAGAGACAAACAGAGATGGGGTAGAGGAGGCGGAGCCTGCAGATGGCATGTACCCACCCCTCAGGTCTGAGGACAGTGGACTGGGCATCAGTGCTTCTCCGTCAGAGCAGCATCTCCCACCCCTGATGGGGCTGGGGGCTGAGGGGAGTGAAATCAACCGAGAAGGTGAAGGAGTGTGGAGGAGAGGAGGGAGTGTGGACACCATGACCCAGTGTCTGCAGGACATCCTGGCCTTCATAACCACAAGGTAAACTGCAGTAGACTTTTTATTTTTCAGCCTTTCATAGTAATTTGTAATTTTCTAACATTTCAGTTTATTTTATATGTGCATACATGTTTTTAGTTTGAGGAATCGACCAGTTGTAATACAGTTATGTTTGGTTTATTGTTGGTTTTAAAGCAGTATGAGAAACTAGTGCGTTGACCCGTGGGGATCTACGGGTTCGAGATGTTGTTATGCTGTTGCGTATTCATGCATGTTGTACCGCATTTGTCCAGCAGTCGCCGCCAAAGCATTCTGGGCATAGGATATTGTTTTCCAAAATTGCTAATATCTCCCAAAATATTGGTCCTATCAACTTGCCATTTTCACTACTGTCTTCCTTGACCAAAAATACATATTTATGCCAAACTGCCAGCAGTCAGCTCTTTCCGGATTTTGTGTGATTCCTGAGACACACGCGCATGCATGCACACAGAGGCCACTTGGCTTTTATAATATAGATGCCTTGATTCATAAAAGCTGAAAAAGTTAGTTTGAATGAATGTATCAAATATGATTGACAGAATTATTGTTTATTAGGGGTTTCAAAGCATGACTTTTTTTTTTTATTTTTGTGGATCATGAACCTTTAGCATTGCATGACCCATATCAGTGCTGAGTGATTACCACCCAGAGCTAATTGATTAACCCATTTCCAAAACTGCAAGAAAAATATAATGAATATTGAAAAAAGTTTTTGTCTAGAGTTAAATATCTTAAAATATCTTAATCTGTTTTTGCGTAAATGAGACTAGAATAACCCTCTATTAATATTTTTTTACTCCTGTGATGTTTCAGATTCTTGCTGGTGCAGGTGGAAGATGTCAGTAGACAGGAGGAGGTTCATCAGCCTCCCCTCAACCCTGGCTCCGTGGATCAAAAGAATCTGCTGGCAAGCAAAGCTGGAAAGGAAATAAAAGACAAGCTGACTGAGCTTTTCTCTCCTAACAAACTAAAATCCCAGCCCACTTCTGACACTCCTGTCCCAGCAGTCTTTAGTGAGAGGAAAAAGGAGCGTGGGCGTTCAGGGTGTCTGGACTGGGCGGGTGGGTACATGCCCCGTGGGAAGGCAGAGATCTCAGAGGCCTGTCGTCAGGCTTTCACCGCCACCTGCCACCTCCTGCTGGAGTGCACCACCTTCCCTATCTACCTAAGCGAAGAGGAGACGCTGACTCTACACACAGACATGTTTGGTCAATCAGGTACATGCAGCTGAAGTTGTTCTCCCCATATATCATATTCTAGTAATTCAGGACTGAACTTCTACATAGAATGGAAGGCATGAAATTCAAAAGGTCAAAGTTGTTGAAGTGGAAATGTCCTTCCTTTCAGTGCCTATTTTTAGCCTGTTAACATTTCACTTTTAATTTAACTAATTTTAAGCTTCAGCTCCAGCTAGATAAAAACATTGTGAGATTATCATGGTTATTCTCTCAACAAACGAAGATTTTCCAGGCCATATTATTCAACTGTTACCAGAAACTCCATAAAACAAGTCAACTGTGGCCCTTTAACAAGTGGTGGAAGAAATATTCAGATAATTTGATAAAGTAAATGTATCTAAGTACTGCCAACAAAATGTATTTTAAAGTATGAAAAGTAATGGTAGTCATTGTGTGCCTTTGGGTTAAGGCAGTAGTGCTCAATAGTTTTAGTATCATTGGGAAGAAAATTCAGTGAGTGCTCCTCAGTATATTGTATTTCAGGTGATCTGAGTGGAAACAAGAACTCCACCTTGTTCTCAGGCTGAAGAAAACTGGCCTGTAGCAGGAGGCTTTAGTCACTCATACGTTGATTCAGACAGATAGGGGCAAAATATGTGACCGACAGCTGTACTTACTGCTCATTGTTCAGATTTGACATTAAAGCTCAGAAAAGCAGCTTTAGTTTATAGGGTGTAAACCTAAACCTAAATGTAAACCTATTTTCCCCCTTCATTTTGTCTCTGGTACTTTTAATAATGTTAATGTGGGTTTTTTTTTACATTGCTGAGTAGTTTAATCTACAGCAATGCATCATATTCTATAACATTGTCATTCACATAGGTTTGTAGTATTGCTATCTTGTGAGAACCAGATATCTTTTCATGGTCATGGACTCAGAAAAACATTAAAACTCAGCATATTTGGAGATTCAAAGTCACATAATATGTAAATATTCAAGTAAAGAACCGGTGCCTCATATTTATGCTTAAGTGCAGTAACTGAGCAGAAGTATTTGCACAGTTAGGTAATCAGAATGTTGTTTTGTTTCTCTAGGCAGTAACGTGGACAGCCTGCCAGTGTGGCTGAGGTCCTTGATGACCCTGTGCTGCCTATCCAGGGACTACAACATCCAGCACACTGCAGTGGCCTCCTTGTTGGAACTCATCAACCACTCCCAGTCCTTAGCACTGGTCATCCAGGACAAACATAAGCGCTACCAGAGCTCTGACTCTAATCCTCTGAGTGGGCGGCTGCAGATGGTCACAGTGCCACCCATCTACCCTGCACTGCTGAGGGCCATAGAAGAGGGCACAGATTTTTATCAGGTTGGCATGCATGAATAAAAATGATGTTCAGCGTCTGTAGTATGAGTGGTGTCTTTACAATGTAGTGTGCTCTGTAATCCAGAGGGTGTCCCAGGTGCTATGGAGCCAACTGGACACAGAGCGAAGAGAGCAGCACATCTCCTGTGTGGAGCTCTTCTACAGGCTTCACTGTCTGGCTCCATCATCATCGATCTGTGAAGACATCATCTGCCGGGCACTACTACACAAAGACAAGGTGAGTAGAGCTATATATGCTGAGCTTAACCCATAAAGACCCAGCACTACTTTTTGTGTCACTTGTCAAATATTTTTTTCTCTCTATTTAAGCTTTCTTAAGTGATTTATCACAATTTATTTTAATATTATCCTCTATGTTTTGCATTTTTTCAGTCAAAGCCAGGTATTTTCCATTATTTAATTTACTAATGATGTAAATGTTCATTAAAGCTCAAATTAAAGTTGAGGGTTATTATATCAAAAACAGAGAAAACTGAAGAAATAGTGACTTTTTCAGTAAAATATATCATCAACTGAACATAAACTCAGTGTGTTCATTCACTGTCATTGATCTAATTCCATGGGTTTTACTGGTGAATCAATATTGTAGAAGATGACAGTGTTTTCACATTCACTATGGAGCCTCTGAACGTCCAAATGGGTCATATCTGATGACCATGAAAAGATGACGAACTGTATTTTACACCAGTTCTTTACATGTATTGGTGGGATTAATGGATCAACAGGTATTAAACAGTTTAGATCAGTAGATGCTTTTGGTCGACAGTGAATGTTTGGGTCTTTATGGGTTAAAACAGCTTTCTTTTCAACAGCACACACAAACATGTTCAAGAAGTCACATGATGA